>NC_133502.1:195732121-196035151 GCF_049354715.1 Callithrix jacchus
CACCCCTCTGCCCGCAGGGAAGCATGTGTCCCCTCCTGTCCCTCCAGTCATGACCACCTGACCGGGGGAGGGACACCTGGATACGAGCCTGATGGGGGCTTGTTCCTGATGACGGCGATGCTGAGGACCTGGTTCAATGCTGCTCAGTGTTACGTCCCCTGTGCAGAAATGTCTATTTAGGGTCCCTGCCTAATTTGGGGTCATTTTTTGTTGTTATTGCTGCTTAGCACTGTTAACAGATTCATTTTTTTAAAAAATAACAAACCCCTTGTTTGATAACAACCAGTTATTACTTCTATGATTCCCTCAGATTTTCTCATGATCTTTTTCTTTGTTGACACAGGTCACTGTCACCCAAGCTAGAGCACAGTGGCACATCAGGGCCACGTATACTGGAATATTGACTACCTACAGCTTTGCAACACAATTTAGTATCAGGAATTGTGTCTTCCAACTTACTTTGTATTTCTCAGGATTCCTTAGATGTTCAGGGCTGTTTGCGGTTTCATGTTAATATTAGCATTGTGTATTTACATTTTTTTTGAGACAGAGTTTCCCTCTTGTTGCCCAGGCTGGAGTGCAGTGGCGCAACTCAGCTCACTGCAACCTCCGCCTCCTGGGTTCAAGCAAGCCTCCTGCCTCAACGTCCTGGGTAGCTGGGATTACAGGCGCACACCACCATGCCCAGCTAATTTTTGTTATTTTCTTTTTTATTTAGTAGAGACGGGGTTTCACCATGTTGGTCAGGCTGGTCTCGAACTCCTGACCTTGTGAGCCACCTGCCTTGGCCTCCCAAAGTGCTGGGATTACAGGCGTGAGCCACCACGCCTGGCCAACAGTCATATAATTTTAATCATTGACAGGTAACTCCCTTTTTTACCTCAGAGTTTGCAGCAGTTACAGGTGTATTCTTGGGCATGTGTTGTATAAAAATGCTGTCTACTATCTTCCAGCATTTCTCATATGTAAGAGCATGACTCGAAGCACTGGATGGGGGGAAGGGAAGAAGCAGCACAGACTTCCTGCAATTCTGCAAACTTTTTCCACCTAACACTTCTTAAAATAGCTTGATTTTTTTTCAGCACCTTAAACATTATACAGATATGGGCAACTGAAATACACAGGAATGAAGTTTCAAACACAGAAAAAAATTTCTTAACAGGAAAAATGAAGAGGCTTGAACTATTAAATACCAAATGTGACAAAAATGTATTAATCAGAGCAGTGTGGTGTGTCTGCAGAAATCGACACAAAGGTTAGAAGAACAGAAAACAGGGCCCAAAAACCCACTTCAGCATTGACAGGAGATTTGCAGGGGCATTACAGATTTGTGAGAAAACAGTGGGCTATTGAAAAAAAAAGGCACTGGGGTCATCAGCTTCATTCTGTTGGATATTGCACGGGATATCTACATTTAAGTAGAGACCTTAGATGCCTACATGTAGTTTTCAAGAAAGCTAGAAAAGAGGATTCTGAATGTCTTCACCTCAAAGGAATAATAACTCCGTAAGGCAAAAGAGGTGCTAAATACCCTGTTTCATCATTACACAGTAGACCTATGGACCCAAGTGTCTCATTCAGTCCTCTGGCAGTACACCTTTACAGTAGGGGATAAGGGGATATTTCTGTAAAGACTTTTTTTTTTTTTTTTTGGCGGAGTTTCCCTCTTGTTACCCAGGCTGGAGTGCAATGGCGTGATCTCGGCTCACCGCAACCTCCGCCTCCTGGATTCAGGCAATTCTCCTGCCTCAGCCTCCTGAGTAGCTGGGATTACAGGCACGTGCCACCATGCCCAGCTAATTTTTTGTATTTTTAGTAGAGACGGGGTTTCACCATTGTTGACCAGGATGGTCTCGATCTCTAGACCTCGTGATCCACCCGCCTCGGCTTTCCAAAGTGGTGGGATTACAGGCGTGAGCCACCGCGCCCGGCTTGGAAAGAAATTTAAGAAAACATGCTGAGCATGGTGGCTCATGCTGGTAATCCTAGCACTTTGGGAGGCTGAGACAGGTGGATCACAAGATCAGAAGATTGAGACCATCCTGGCCAACATGGTAAAGCCCCATCTCTACTAAAAATGCAAAAATTATCTATGTGTGGTGGTGTGCGCCTGTAGTCCCAGCTACTCGGGAGGCTGAGGCAGGAGAATCGCCTGAACCTGGGAAGCGGAGGTTGCAGTCAGCTGAGATCATGCAGCTGCACTCCAGCCTGGCGACGGAGCAAGACTCTATCCCAAAAGAACACACACAAAAACGAAATTTAAGCAAACAGTCTGGGTATGGTGGCTCACGCCTGTAATCCCAGCTCTTTGGGAGGCTGAGGCAGGCACATAAGGCCAGGAGTTCGAGACCAGCCTGGCCAACATGGTGAAACCCTGCCTCTACGAAAAATACAAAAATTAGCTGGGTATAGTGGCACACATCTATAATCCCAGCTACTCAGCAGGCTGAGTTTAGGAGAATTGATTGAACTCAGAAGGCAAAGGTTGCGGTGAGCCGAGATCGCCCAACTGCACTCCAGTCTGGGCAAGAGTGAGACCCTGTCTCAAAAACAAAACAAAAATGTAAGACATTCAAGCGACCAACTGACATGAAAAACTGCACAACCTCACTAATTGTCGGTAAAAGGCAACTCACAAACACAACAAGACACCATCTCACGCTGGTCAGAACAGCCACTTTTCCAAAATCAAAACAACATGCTGGCGAGGCAGCAAACAAAAGGGAATGCTGCCACACTCCTGGTGAATGTGAAAACTAGTTCGCACTGTGGAAAGCAGTTTGGAGATTCCCAAAGAACTAAAACAGAACTACCATCAGACCCAGCAATTCCACTGCTTGGTATCTACCCGAAAGACAATAAATCCTTCCATTAAAAAGACACATGCACTCATGCATTTATGGCTGTGCCATTCATAAGAAAAAGATGTGGAAGCAACCTAGGTGACCAGCAACAGTGGATTTGATTTTTTTAATGTGGTACATACACACCACAAAATACTACACAGCCATAAGAAAAACACAAAATCATGTCCTAAGCAGCATGGGTAGACCTGGGGATTATTGTATTTAGCAAACCAAGGCAAGAACAGAAAATCAAACACTGCATGTTCTTCTCACTTATGAGTGGGAGCTACACAGTGAATACACTCAAACATCGAGATGGAAACAATAGACACTGGGGACTATCAGATGAAAAAAGGAGGCAGAAAGGGGGTGTGGGGGGAAGAACCACCTGATTGGCAGTCTGCTCACTGCCTGGGTGACAGGGTCAGTGGCCACAAGCCTCACTGACATCAAATGTTCACATGTAACCCGCAATTTAATTAAAACAGAAGTCGATTTAAAAAAAAAAAAAAAACAGGGTTACCTGAGCGCTGTGGTTCCCGTCTATAATCCCGGCATTTCTGGAGGCCGAGGCAGACAGATCACTTGAGTCCAGGAGTTTGAGAGAAGCCCAAGCAACATGGCAAAACCCTACCTCTACAAAAAGTACAAAAAATTAAAGGCACGGTGGTGCATACCTGTAGTCCAGCTATTTGGGAAGCCGAGGATGAAGAATCACTTGAGCCTAGGAGGTCAAGGCTGCAATGAGCCATGATTGCACTGCCGTACTCCAGCCTGGGTGACAGAGCGATAACCTGTCTCAAAAAAAAAAAAAAACAGGATTAGGATTTATTATAGATAGATAGATACATGGATGATAGATAAAACCTACAGTCATCTAAGCAGTCACTCACTGACATAAACATAGACAACCGAATGGACAAAATGGACAACCAAATAACCCAAAATTAGGGGATACATTTTTCAAAAACACACCGAAAGCACAACAGTGGAGAAAACTGGGTAGTCATGTGTTAAAGATTGAAACAGCACCCCTTTGTTGCACAATACATGAAAATCTTAAGAAAAAATCAAACAGTTAAATTCAATCGTGAAAGCAAAATCCTCCAAGAAAAAAAACACAGGGTAAGTGTATATTTGGGGGAAACTTGACCCTGTGCACACAGGTTGAAAAAATGGAAAAATTAGAGGGAAAATACTCATAGACAATAAAATGGCTTAACAATCTCTATTTTTTTTGGGGGGGGATGGGACACCGAAATCACTGTCAACAAATGCAAATGTAAACATGAGAGACTAAGTTCAACATTAGAGACTTTGCACAGGAGAGATCAAATGAACCCGAAGAGAAGGCATGCAGACCAGGCATGGTGGCTGACGTCTGTAATCCCAGCACTTTGAGAGGATGAGGTGGGGGGGATCAGGAGGTCACGAGTTCGAGATCAGTCTGACCAACATGGTGAAACTCCATCTCTATTAAAAATATAAAAATTAGCTGGGCACGATGGTGTGTGCGACAGTACCACCAACTCAGGAGGCTGAAGCAGGAGAATCACTTGAACCCATGAGGCAGAGGTGGCTGTGAGCTGAGATCACGCTACTGCACTGCAGCCTGCCAACACAGCAAGACTCAGTCTAAAATATATATATATATATATATATGTAAGCTGGGCACAGTGGCTCCTGCTTGTAATCCCGCCTCTACTAAAAATACAAAAAATTAGCCAGGCATGGTGGCAGGCGCCTGTAATCCCAGCTACTAGAGAGGCTGCCTGGCTTGTGGAGCCTCCACAAGACTGAAGGAAGGGCAGTGGCCCCAGGTGACCAGGCCTAGGCCTAGCAGCCCAAGCAGAGGCAGCAGCCACCCCTCACCACAAGAATGGCCCACACATGTCCACCAACCAAAATGTGATACCCCGGACCTGAATGGCAGCTAGCTGCTGGGCAGAGAGGCACCAGGCCAGGGCCCAGGGAAGAAGGGACCTCCCTGGGAGCCTGTGGGTGGGAGTAATCTTTATTCCTGCCAAACTTCTCATTCTGTCATTGTAATGTAAAACCTACGGCCAAGAATCCAAAGAGCAAACACCCACCACAGAGGCTATTCTTCCACTTCTTGAAGTGCCGTCCCCGGGCCAGCAGGATCAGCATCACCCGGGAACTCCACAGACAGGGCAACTCTTGGGCTCTCTTCCAGACCAGTTAAGACTCAGGGGCAGGACCCTGAAGTCTGCATGTTAACAAGATCTCCAGGTGATTCTGATGCAAGTCGGAGAGCCACTGCTCTAGAGTAACACCTCCTTCATTCTGAATATGCTCTTCACTGTCTGTGCCCCAGCAAGCCAGGGCAGCCTGTAAACTGATATTGGCTCCAAGGGTCACTCTTCGGAGTAAACAAATAGCATGCACACATCCTTCTTAACACTTTCATTTCATGTGGTCTGTATCCAAGGGGTTGCGTCAGGCCTGAAATCTAAAGGAACCCCAAGTCCCACTTTTCATTAACCGCTAAGTCACAGCAATCAGTTGGTATATAATAAAGAACTTGGCTGGCCTTCTGGAACCTTGGAGGGAGCCTCTACATCCTTGGAATCTCCAAGTGATAGGAGTGTCCTTGTTATTCCTGGTGGGTTCCAAAGTTTATGCAAAAGACATGACTCGGGATGGAGGCTAGTCATGCCAGAGAGGCCAACTAGCTACTAGAGGGCTGGGGCTTTGAGATAGGAGACACAGGCTACCAGCCTGACCTCTGGGAAGGCTAGATATTGAGCTCAACCACATGGCCGATGATTTGATCAGTTCACAGATTCAATTCATCATGCATCACGCCTACATAAGGAATCCCAAATAGAAACTCGACAGTGAAGCTCAGGTGAGCTTCCTTTGTTGGCAATGCCCTTTGATTACTGCCACACTTGCATGCTGGGAGGATAAAGCATCTCTGAGGATGCCAAAGCTTTGCCTCTGGAAGCCTCGCAGACTTTGCCCCAGGTGTCCCTTCTTCTGTCTGGCTCCAGGTTGTAAATTTTTGCTATAATAAAACTGTCATTGTTAAGTACAGTGCTGTTCTGAGTTCTGTGAGTCATTCTAGCAAATTATCTAATTTAAGATTGGTTGTAGGAATCCACGAAATTATAGTCATCTGGTAAGAAGTAAGGATGGCCCTGGGGACTTCTGAATGTGAGGCTGGTGTCAGAAGTGAGGGCAGTCTTGTGGAAGACGGTGCCCTTAACCTCTCACTTGGCTGACTTTGGAGAGCTGGTGAAGCAGGTTTTGAATCATGGGTTTAAGGGGCAGGGAAATATTAATACATGGTAGGTGAACAAGATGGATAAGACCATTCCTGTTGTAGGCAGAGAGGTCTTATCACATAAACCAAGGAAAGGGAATGTCAAGAAGAGGTGTCAGGTGCAGAAAGGACATCAAAGAGGAGAGGGCTGGGCAGAGATGTGGGCCTTGTCTAACCCTGGTCCCAGATTGTCCTTCTGGAGGTGTCTAGTGCAGACCTTCGCAACCTGTAGCACGTGTACAGATCACCTGGGCGTCTGGTTGGTATGTTAATTCTCATTCGGAGGCTGGGGTGAGCCCCACAGTGCAGGCTCAGAGGGGCCAGCCCTGAGTGACCCAGCTTGGATAAGGATGGCAACTTCCCCCATTCCTTGGCACACAAGAAAGCCAGATCTCACCACAGAGCCATCTTGCCACAGCTGTGGGCAGAGCCCAGGCTCTCCACCCTGCAGCTGGCCAATCAGTGTGTCTGACCTGTCCACATGTACCATCCACCTTCTGTGTGATTTCCATGGCAGGGGTGGAGCAGCCCACAAAGAAAGGGTCCAGGATCTGGTCTCAGAGGCAACAGCCTCAGAGGCATAGAACCCGATGAGATGAAAGTGCTGAGCACCGCAGTCTTGCAGGAACTGGAGCTCAGAGAATTACATGAACAGGGCTGGGCAGTGATACTAACATGAAGGCGTATTTTGGCACAGGGCTGTGCTTTGGGTATGGAGGGTCTAGGAGACGCATGACTTCTGACTTTTAGGCTGTCCCAAGTCAGAAGCTAATGAAATAGCCAGGTGGATCACCAGATGAAAAACTACATTATTAGGCAGGAATTTTCAGAGAAAGAGAACCAATAGCAAGCATAAAAACAGATTTCAAGAAATTGGCTCACATGACTTCAGAGGCGGACAAGTCTGAAATCTGCAGGGCGGGCCAGCAGGCTGAGAACCCCAGGAGGAGTTGACATTGTCGTCTTGAGTCAGAAGGAGGTCTGGAGGCAAATCTTCCCATTCCGAGTCAGAAGGAGGTCTGGAGGCAGATCTTCCCCTTCCGGGAACCTCAGCCTTTGCTCTTAAGGCCTTCAACTGATCGAATGAGGCCCATTCCAAATATGAAGGACAGTCTGCTTTACTCAAGGGCTACTACGTTCATCTTATCCAAAAATTACCTTCTAGAAACATCCAGACAACTGGTTGCTCTGATCAAGCAACCAGGCATCAGAGTTGAGCAAAGTTAACACACAAAATTAACCATTCACAACTGCACAGGAATGACTCTGTCCCTTTGACACACACAACCAATGGCACTGGGGAGACAGGGGCAAATAAGACAAAGACCCTTTTCTCATGGAGGTGTCACGTCTTCCTATCCTACCCAGAGTTACACACGCTTCCTCTAGACAGCCCTTTCAAGGAGAAGCCCTCTGCTACATAACTCTCACCCCTGGCCATGAAATTCTGCAGTTAACACCATCTTCCTTTTCTCAGTATCAAGACAGCATCCTGCGCAAGGCCTGCCCTTCACCCTCAACGTCCCTGGGGTAGTTGTGCCTGTCCTGGGATTCAGAACTTACGTATAACGTAGCCTGGTAGACCCTATGCAGCTGTAGAGATGGGTGCTGTGCTATCCCAAGCTCAGCTGTCACTCATACCTGCTAAGGGAAGAGGGTCCCTCCCTCAGATTCTTCCTGAAAGCACCACATCTTCCTTACACCAGAGTAGGGGGTCCTTATCAGAGATCAATTTACTCATCCTATCTTCTAGTATATGCAAAATTCTTACCATCCATACACAAACACTAGTTCACGACAGCATACACAAGCTGACGTTGTATAATAAGTTCTGTATAATTTAGGAGATGGGTCTCATAATTTATAAAAAATAAAATTGAAGTAGATATCATTGATTAACACTTAGGCATAAATTTGTAGATCTTTCCACCTGGGAGTTTTCTACCTTTCCTGAGCAGCTACAGCTGCTGCTTCTTAAAATGACTCAGAAGCAGATAGAAACCCAAAGCAATGACTAAAACACTGTTTCTGAATGTGCTGGGAGATGGGCCTGGGAATCTATCTTTGTATGAAATATCTTGGATAATTATTATGTATCTTAGAGTTTGAAAATATCTGCCCTAAGGGATCCCTTCTATGAATGGTTAGCCTACTTTAACCATAAAACCGTGCTAGATTAAGAAAAAAAAAGTGACTTGCATGAGAATCTTTATAAATCACTCAACAGGAAGGCAGATGGAATTCCAAGAAGGATGAAATTGCAGCCCAGAGTAGGCATAGAAGAGGACTGCTGGGAAAGTGGGAGAGACTCCAAGGGGGCTTCAAGGTGGAACACTCCAGGGCAGAAGGGGCCTGAGCAGTGGGGTGATTAGGTAGGACACTAGAAGGTCAGCTGGGAGGTCTGCTGCCCAGGCTGCCACCTCCAGAGCCAGGCGCCACTTGGAATTAGGATTTTGTCAGTAAGGAAGAAAGATGTGGGAGGATGGATGTTAAAAGACCACCTGGCAGTTCTGCTGCACATCATGTGGTACTTTCTGCACAGCAAAGATAACAGAAAACCCTAAGATCCTCAAAATGCAGGGGCGGGCATTAAATACAAAGAAGCAAGACCAGATAATGAGACTGAAATCAGACTTTTCATCAGCAACACTGATGCAGAAAGACAATGGGAAAATTTGTCCAAAGTTGTGAGTAGAAAAAAAAAACTTGGTCAGAATTTGTATCCACTGAAACCATCATTCACGAGAGGGCAAGATACAGATACTCTCCATCATGCAAATAGAAAAATAATTCAAGAAAAATATATCACTACTAAAAGACAAATACCAGAAGAACAGCACCGACGAGAAAGGAAAAAACGGAAACCTTACTATTCTTAAAAAGTGGGTGACTATGAAACATTTCATTAATCTGGTATTCTAGAACTAAAATCAGAAATTATATCAACATGGGAGAAAGAGAGGGCTGGGGAGGAAGCAGAGGTGAGAGTGTACTAATATTTTTATTCTGTAAGGGAAGAAGATGTATTTATTAACTACAGATGTCAATACAAAAATACAAGTTTATCTTTGAGGAATCAAAGGTATAATTTCTTAACCATTAGAGGTAAACAAAAACAGAAAACTCAACCTACTCAACAAAAGACAGAAAGAGGCAAAACAGAAGCAACTGGATAAATTAAACCCAAATGTCAAAAGGAGTCTGAACATACCGGTATCACTGGATTAATATTCACATAATAAAAGAGATTTTCAGATCAGACTGCAGAAACCAAACAAAATTCAGTTAGGTGCTTGTTAGGGATGTGTTCCCCCAAATTCATATGCTGAAGCCTTCACTAACCCCCAGTACCTGAGAATGTGATATATTTGGAGGCACTGCCATACAGAGGTGACTAAGTTAAAACTGGGTTGTCAGGTGGGCCCTAATCTAATTCGACTGGTGTCTTGAAAGAAGATAAATTGGGGTACACAGAGAGATCCCAGGGGCACACATGCACAGAGGCAAGAGCACGTGCAGAGGCAGCCAGGCCACCTGCATGCCAAGGAGAGTGGCCCCGGGGAGGCCAGCCCTGCCGGCACCTTGATTTTGGACTCCCTGCCTCCAGAACTGTGAGGCAGCACATTGCTGTAGATTCCGACACCAAGTCTGTGGTGTGTAGTTACAGCAGCCTCAGCAAATGGATACAGTGCTCTTTACACTCTCTTTTAGTCCATCTATTGAAAAACACAGATTGTTTTAGAAAATTAAACCATGAGTTGCTTAGTCTCTTTTGCTGACACTGAAAAAAATGGTACAGAAACCGCTAAAAATGAAAGTATAGGAAAAGATACACTATACAGGTGCCAATAAAAAGGCTCATATGGCGATATTAATCAGACAAAATGAATGTAAACAACAAAGTATGCAAAGGCACAAAAAGAACAATTTCCATTAACAAAAATAATCCACCAAGAGCATCATGTACCTTTATCAACTTCACGACATAGCTTCAAAATACAAACCAAGCAAATAATGATAATAAAAGGTGACATTAGCAGCCATATTCATAGATATTAAAATCAAATTCACCAGACAAAAATAAGACAATACAAAAATTGAAATAACAACTAATAAGATTTATTTAGAACCCAGTACCTAACAAAAAGTAGAGAAGGGAGAGGTTATAAACACACGCCCCCATGCACCCATGGACAGTTTTAACCAAAACTGCCTATGCGGTATTAGGCCACAAAAGAAATGTGACATTCTACAAAGAATCCATACTGGCTATACCACTAAATACAATGGACAATTATAAAGGAAGGACAAAAAGCTTGTGTCAGTTATCAATTTATTGCCTCCCAATTCTGAATGCATCCTTCAATATCTTCTCCGAATAAACAACGGAATTCCCTTAAGCGTTTCTCCTTTAGAGAGAGCACGATGTTAAGCTTTCTGGGCAGAGGGTGATGGTCGAACACTGGAGAAGGAAAAGGGTTCCCGCGGTTCCCGGCTCAGGCCACAGAAGCAACTAGTTCTGCAACCTGCAGCCTTGTTCGGGCCACCTGTTCGGCCTGGAACCCAGAGCTCTACATGGCCCGCCATCTCTGGACTCCCTCGACAAACCCCGCGTAACCTCCATGGTCTGGGAAGACCTGCACTGAGCAATCTTTCCTTCTGCACATCTGGCACCTCTGGACATGCTGGTGCCCGAACTCGCACCGCAGTCCACCTCAAGCTGCTGCTCCCCAGCCTGCACTCCAGAGGGTGGCCAACTGTGACCAACAGCACCTCCAGACCAGCGCTGGCCTGCCTGAACCAGTGGCTGTCCCTGCTCTCCCGCTGAACCACACCTTCCCTAACAAGCTGGTTCTTCCCTGAAACTCTCCCAGGTATGCCCTTGCTCCTGTGCCCCACAATACCACACAGAATTTCCATCTCCTCCAGTTACTCTCTCATCGTACCTAATAATTCTGTTTAATATAATGCTCCCTCCTGGGGTTCCCATCTCCTGACTGGACCCAGACTGTTACAAAGATAGTTGGAAAAACAAAAAACAAAATATGATATGCCTGGGAAATTCTTGAACATTAAATAACTGAGGCTTAGAAAACATTAAAAAGGTAAGTGACACATTATAGAAATGAACAAAAAACTGGATATCACAACTAGGGGATATGGTCATATCAGCACTCATTAGGAAATATGCACATTTACTAGAGGTTTTTTGTTGTTGTTTTTTAGTAGAAGAGTGGGTTAATTCATCTGATCCTCAACAAACCTGACAAAAATAAGCAACGGGGAAAGGATTCCCTATTAATAAGTGGTGCTGGAAGAAGTGGCTAGCCATATGGAGAAAAATTGAAACTGGACCCCTTCCTTACACCTCACACAAAAATTAACTCAAGCTAGATTAAAGACTTAAATGTAAAACCCAAAACTTTAAAAACCGTAGAAGAAAATCTGGGCAATACCATTCAGGACAGAGGCACCGGCAAAGATTTCATGACAAAAATCACCAAAAGCAATTGCATTAAAACAAAATTGACAAATGCGATCTAATTAAACTAAGAAGCTTCTGAACAGCAAAAGAAACTATTATCAAGGCAAACAGACAATCTACAGCATGGGAGAAAAGTTTGGCAATCTAGCCACCTGACAAAGGTCTAGTATCAAGAATCTACAAAAAAAGGGCCAGGCGCGGTGGCTCATGCCTGTAATCCCAGCACTTTGGGAGGCCGAGGCGGGTGGATCACGAGGTCAAGAGATCAGGACCATCCTGGTCAACATGGTGAAATCCCGTCTCTACTAAAAGTACAAAAAAAAAAAATTAGCTGGGCATGGTGGCGTGTGCCTGTAATCCCAGCTACTCAGGAGGCTGAGGCAGGAGAATTGCCTGAACCCAGGAGGTGGAGATTGCGGTGAGCCGAGATCGCGCCATTGCACTCCAGCCTGGGTAACAAGAGCGAAACTCCGTCTCAAAAAAAAAATAAAAATAAAAATAAAATAATAATAATCTAAAAAAAAACCCTTAAATTTACAAGAAAAAAAACCAAATAACTCTATTAAAAAATGGGCAAAGAACATGAACAGACACTTCTCAAAAGAAGACATATGGGCCGGGTGCGGTGGCTCATGCCTGTAATCCCAGCACTTTGGGAGGCAGAGGCAGGTGGATCACAATGTCAAGAGATCGAGACCATCCTGGTCAACATGGTGAAACTCCGTCTCTACTAAAAATACAAAAAATTAGCTGGGCATGGTGGTGTGTGTCTGTAATCCCATCTACTCAGGAGGCTGAGGCAGGAGAATTGCCTGAACCCAGGAAACGGAGGTTGCGGTGAGCCGAGATCGCGCCATTGCACTCCAGCCTGGGTAACAAGAGCGAAACTCTGTCTCAAAAAAAAAAAGAAAAGAAAAGAAAAGCCAGTTTTGGCGCCCCCTGCCAGTCACAGTGCACAGTGCAGGATGATCTGCCTCATGGTCAGCATCAGCCCAGGCCAGTCTAGGTAGAAGGGTGGGTTGTGAGACATCAGGGAGCAGGAACTCCCCAACCTATGCAAGTGGACCTCCCCCTGTGAAGCTCTTAGTCGTCGTCGTTGTCGTCGTTGTTGTTGTTGTTTTTGACAGGGTCTCACTGTCGCCCAGGATGAAGTACAGTGGTGCAGTCACGATTCACTGAAGCCTCAGCCTCAACCTGCCGGACCCAAGGGATCTTCCCCTCTCAGCCTTCCAAGTAGCTGCGAATCCCGTTGCTCCACTGCTGGGTGCAAATGTATTCAGGAAAACTAAGTCTTCTTGTTGGATTGTACCCTTTATCATTATGCAATGGCCTTCATTGTCCTAATTAATTTTGATTGTTTTAAAGTCTCTTTTATCAAGTTTGAGAATAGCAACTCCTGGCCACGTGTGGCAGCTCAAGCCTGTTATTTCAGCACTTTGAGAGGTCGAGGCAGGCGAATCACCTGAGGTCAGAAGTTCAAGACCAGTCTGGCCAACATGGTGAAACCTCTTCTCTAGTAAAAATACAAACATTTTATTTTGTATTTGGGCGTGGTGGTGCACACTTATAATCCCAGCTACTCGGGAGGCTAAGCATGGGGAATCGCTTGAACCCAGGGGGCAGATGTTGCAGTAAGCCAAGATCAAGCCACTTTGCTCCAGCCTGGGCAACAGAGTGAGACTCCATTTCATAACAGAAAGAAAGAAACAATAGCAACTCCTGGGCTAGATGCAAAGGCTTATGCCTGTAATCCCAACACTTTGGGTGGCCAAGGTAGGTGGATCATTTGAGCTCAGTTTGAGACCAGTATGAGCAACACAATGAAAATGCATCTCTACCAAAGAGTACAAAAATCAGCCAGGTGTGGTGGTGTGCACCTGTAGTCCCAGATACTGGGAGGCTGAGGTGGGAGGATCACTTGAACCTAGGAGGTTAAGGCTGCAGTGACCCATAATTACAACACTACACTCCAACTTGGGCAACAGAGTGAGATACTGTCAGAGAGAGAGAGAGAGAGAGAGAGAGAGAGAGAGAGAGAGAGAATAGCGACTCCTGCTTTTTTTTTGTTTGTTTGTTTGCATGGTAGATACGTTTTTATTTTTTTATTTGGAGCCTGTGGATGTCATGACATGTGAGACCAGTCTCTTGAATATGGTTGAGTCTTGTCTTTATATCCAGCTTATTTCTGAATCAAAGTCTTAAATGCAAGACCTCAAACCTTAAGAACTCTAGAAGAAAACCTAGGAAATACCATTCAGGATATCAGCCTTGGGGAAGAACTTATGACTAGGTCCTCAAAAGCAGTTGCAACCAAACCAAAAATTGGCAAGTGTGACCTAATTAAACTAAAGAACTTCTACACAGCAAAGGAAACTCAACAGAGTAAGCAGACAACCTACAGAATGGGAAAAATTCTTCACAAACTATGCATCTGACAAAGGTCTAATATCCAGAATCTACAAGAAACTTTAACAAATCCATAAGCAAAAAACAACCTCATGGAAAAGTGGGCAAAGGATGCGAATGGGCACTTCTCAAAAGAACACATACAATCAGCCTCCACAAACACTTGAAAAAAATGCTCAACATCACTAATCATTAGAGTAGGGAACATTGAAACCATCATGAGATACCATCTCACACCAGTCAGAATGGTTATCAGCAAAAAGTCAAAAAAATAACATGCTGGTCAGGCTGTAGAGACATGGGAACACTTATACACTGTTGGTGTGTTTGTAAATTCATTCAGCCACTGTGGAAAGTGGCTGAAGTTTTTTCAGTTTGAAGATTTTTTCCAAGAACTTAGAAAAGAACCACCATTCAACTCAGCGATCCCATAACTGTGCATATCTCCAAAGGGAGATACATCATTCTAAAAAAAAAAAAAAAGACACTTGCGCCTGTATGTTTTATTCATAAGAGCAAGATACAGAATCAACCTAGATGCTCATTAACAGTGGATTAGGATAAAGAAAATGTGGTACATATACACTATGGAATACTACTCAGCCATAAAATCTAATCAAATTATGTCCATTGCAGGACCACAGATACATCTGGAGGCCATATCTTAAGCACATTAAGCAGGAACAGAAAACCAAATACCACATAGTTTTCCTTATAAGTGGGAGCTAAGCATCGGGTACAGATGGACATCAGGATGGGAACAATAGGCACTGGGATGCTGCAGAAGGTAGCGGGGAGGGGGCAAGTGCTGAAAACCTACCTATTGGGTACTATCTAGGTGCTGGGGATCATTCATACCCCAGAACTTAGCATTGCACAATATGCCCATGTAACAAACCTGTACATGTACCCCTTGAACCTAAAGTAAAAGTTTGTTTTAAATCTCATGAGATTCACTGAAGGAATTAAAAGAGGTTGAGCCCATCCATCCCTCATCCAAAATCCAGGAGTGGCTCACAAACGCTCTGGTCTGAGAGCTTCAATATGGGTTTCTTGATACAATACAATGTGGGTTTCTTGATACGACACAAATATACTTGCAATGGGCCGGGTGTGGTGGCTCACACCTGTAATCCTGGCACTTTGGGAGGCTGAGGTGGGCGGATCATGAGGTCAGAATTTCGAGATCAGCCTGGCCAACATAGTGAAAACCTGACTCTACTAAAAATATGAAAAAAATTAGCTTGTCATGGCGGTAAGCCCCTGTGTCCCAGCTACTCAGGAGGCTGAGGCAGGAGAATAGGAGAGTCGCTTGAACTCGGGAGGCAGAGGTTGTGGTGAGCTGAGATCAGGCCACTGCATTCCAGCCTGGGAGACAGTGACAGGTATGAAGTGTGGGCTCAACACAGAGGGCTTTTAAAAAACTTGTTTATTCATCCTGCAACAAGGCAACATGCTAATTTCTCTAATGAATAAACCTAGCTCTGTGGGAAAACGGGTCCCCAGACTACCCAGTCTGAAGATAGCTCACACACTTGAAAAGCACACCAAAAAATGCAACACAACCCCTGGCTTCTCTTGCTTGTCCCTGGAGACCTTTTGCTTGGTGAACTCAGGCTACTGAGACATTACCAGAGGAAAAACTGAACACTTAATATCACAGAAAGCAACAGACCATCATTGTCTACATTAAGTAGGAACTTCAATTTAGGGGCAAGCCAAAAGCAGGGCACGCCTAGCCCCAATGCTCCCGATTTGGAGCTGCAGATCAAATGGCACTGGTAAGTCACTTGTTTTGAGCGTTTTTCTTCTTCCTAGAAAGACTAGTCTCAAACAAATTGGCTTTCGCAGGCGCCCAAAATGTGATCGGAGGTGCGCGGGTCAACTTTCGCGATTCGAGAGCAGCCGCGCTGTAGTGACGCTGTGGCAAAGGTAATCAGAATGGGATTGGGCGAGAACTCTGTAGACTGACGGCCCGAGAGCGAAGTCACGCCCGTGGAGGGCCTAAGCCGCTCAGAGCCGGGAGCGCAGAATCCAGCGCTACCATCTTGAAGCCGTGGGACCTCTGTGCCAGTGCCATGCGCTGCAGCGCGCCAGTGGTTGGCCGCGAAAGCCCGCCTCCCGGCGCTCTCGGGCCAGAAACCGTCTCAAAGAGCATGCGTACCTGCCCTAGCGCGCGGGAACGGACCTCTCCCGCGGCGATTGGGGGAAAGGCAGGGGAGTTAAGGGGACCCCTAGGGGTGCCCCTACGGGCTACCAGGGTTGGACGCACAGGCATGGTCACGTCGGGGTATTGCCAAGCTTTTGGCACAGCTGGTCAGGTGGCCAGACTGCACGCAGCTTAGATGGAGACGTCTTGAGCTGTTTGCGCAGGACCTCTAGAGGCCCTCCAGGTGGTGGCAAGCGGAAGGGTGAAGCGGCACTAGGAACAGGCTGGAGAAGGGGGTCGCGTCTAACATCAGAATAACTTACAATTCTTCCCCAAAGAGCGCGGCACCCGCTGAGCTGGGAAAAGGTGTTGAATCAGGCGCCAGTCCTTGGACGGTCAGTCGACAGGGGGACAGGACTCAATTTCCTCCCAACAAAACACCTTTGTTGAATCACAGCCTGCCCAGGTATATGCTGTGTGACCGTGAGCAGGTCACATCATTCTCTCTGAGACCCTGTTTCCTGATATGTTGGGTGCTGAAACTCACGTCAAAAGGGCCTGTGGGGTTTACAAGAGCCGATCTGTGTACAGAGGTCAGCAAGCTACAGCCACGGGAGTTAAAATCACTACCACAATGGCAAAGAGCCCTGGAAAACACTGCAGGCTCCATTCTACCCACTGAAAAATCCAAAGGGCTGAGCAGCTCACCTGTCTCTCCCAAACTAGGATCCAGGCAATGAGAGGTGCTGGTGCTTGGGTGGGTGCACAGCAGCATCTAGTGGACTAGAAGGAGAACTGACGAAGTGTCACAATGACATTGGGAAGAGAAAGTTTCAAGGCTAGGAAAAGGTTGGCAGAGAAGTCAGGAAGGAGGCCGGCATGCTGAGTGTCCCCAGCAGGGAGATCAGATGAGGTCCCTTAACAGTCCTCAGGACCTCAAGCCCCCGTGCGCTAGCTGAGGGTGTCCTTCTCCCTCTTGCAGCACCCCCCTGGGTGCTGGGTCTCCTGGTCCTAAGGGCTCAGGGGCCCAACTTTTTCAAGTTCTGTTCCATGTGTTTTCAGCTGCTCCATGTGCCTCCAGCTGAGGGCACTGACCCCACTGCCCCAGTCCCCAGTGCTCAGAGGCCAGGATAGTAGAAAGCTCTGTGCCAGGGTACAGCCAAGGCGTCCTCCACACCTCTGGCCCACACATTGGCAGCTGGGCCCTGTGTCACTCTGACACCAGATCCTAGGGTTTCTGGCTCTGCCATCTCTGCTGTGAGGCTCCATTCCAATCACATGGCTCAGCAGGGGGGGCACTATACCTGTCCCTTCCCCTTCTCTGTACTCCTTCTGCTTTCCTGCATGCCCTGTACGGGAGCCCTCTTCCCTCCTCCTACTGCCGAAAGAATTCAGAAGATACCAACTTTCTCCTCTTTTCCCATCTCCAGTGGAGGTCCTAGCAGGACCCCCTCATAAGCCGTGAAGGTTAAATGGGAGAAGTTGTACTGAGCTTGAAGCACAGGCAGGTCCCACAGCAAATGCTCAAAAACTGGAAGCCACCATCTGCATCATCCCCATCAACCAGAGGAGCAAAGAGCCTGCCTTTTCTGAGAAGAGCATTTACATATTGATAGAAATTCCTTGATTATATTTATCATCACCAATTTTAAGGATGTAAGTAGATGTACATATTCATATGTATCTAAAATATATTAAGTTTTTTAAAGTAGGTTATTAAAGGATATGTACAAGATACTCTAGTTTTTTTTTTTTTTTTTGAGACAGAGTATCACTCCAACCTCTGCCCACTGAGTTCAAACAATTCTCCTGCCTCAGCCTCCAAAGTAGCTGGGACTACAGGCGCCTGTCACTGCTCCTGGCTAATTTTTGTATTTTTAGTAGAGACAGGTTTAATCATCTTGGCCAGGCTGGTCTTGAACTCCTGACCTCATGATACACGTGCCTCAGCTTCCCACAGTGCTGAGATTACAGGCAGGAGCCACCGCGCCAGGCCAAGATACTCTAGATTTTTTAAATGAATATATGGCTGGGTGTGGTGGCTCACATCTGTAATCCTAGCACTTTGGGAGGCCAAGGTGGGCAGATCAAGAGGTCAAGAGATTGAGACCATCCTGACCAACATGGTGGAAACCCATCTCTACTCAAAATACAAAAATTAGCCGGGCATGGTGGTGGACCCCTGTAGCGCTAGCTACCCAGCAGGCTGAGGCAGGAGAATTGCTTGAACCCAGGAGGCAGAGGTTGCAGTGAGCCGAGATTGCACCACTGCACTCCAGTCTGGCGACAGAGCAAGACTCTGTTTCAATCATAAACAAACAAACAAATAAATAAAATACATACCCCACATGCTCAAATATACGCTGAACCTGTAACCCAGCAGCTTAGCAACCTAACCTCAAACCACATTTTAAAACTCTTTTCTTTCCCCTTTCCTCTCCCCTGCTAACCTGAAGATGTAACTTTGAGACAAACTGCAGATGTGTTTCTTCTCCTCTTGCAATCCAGCCTTGGAATGCGCTGTGAACCTCCACTCCCTTTCTTTTCCTGTTCTATGCCCCTATGCCTAATGCACATTTACTTACCTAGTTGCTTGCTAAGCACACACCATACTCACTTCTCTGGTCATCTATTTCCTTAGATGCTTCAGTGGTCAGATCCTGATATGAACCATGCACCTCCTCCAGCCACAATGGCATCGGCCCCTTCCACAGATAGAAAAATAATTCGAGACAAGCCACTGGAGCAGGTCATACCACCTGACACTTCCCAGCCCCTCTGCCTCTTTTCCTTTCAAATCATCTCTTTAAAAACCCCTGTGTTCAGCTGGGCAGTGGCTCATGCCTATAATCCAAGCACTTTGGGAGGCCGAGGGGCAGATCAGAAGGTCAGGAGTTAGAGACCATCCTGGCCAAGAGGTTGAAACCCCGTCTTTACTAAAAATACAAAAATTAGCTGGGCTTGATGGCATGTACCTATAGTCCCAGCTACTTGGGAGGCTGAGGCAGGAGAATGGCTTGAACCCGGGAGGCAGAGGTTGCAGTGAGCTGAGATGGTGCCACTGCACTCCGGCCTGGCGACAAGCAAGACTCCATCTCAAAAAACAAAAACAAAACAAACAAACAAACAAAAAACCCATGTTTAACCAGGCACGTGGCTCACACCTGTAATCCCAGCAATTTGGGAAGCCGAAGCGGGCAGGTCTCGAGGTCAGGAGATGGAGACCATCCTGACTAACACGGTAAAACCCTGTCTCTACTAAAAATTCAAAAAATTAGCTGGGCAGGGTGGTAGTGCCTGTAGTCCCAGCTACTCGGGAGGTTGAGTCAGGAGAATCGCTTGAACCCGGGACATGTAGGTTGCAGTGAGCCAAGGGCCCCACCGCCCTCCAGCCTGGGCAACAGAGTGAGAAAAACAAACTAAAAACCCTGTGTTCTTTCCTCACAGAAGAGTGGAACTGCTCTCTGCTCCTCCCCTTGCTCGCATAGTTAATAAAATTCTTGCTTTTTTTTTTTTTTGATGGAGTCTCACTCTGTCACCAGGCTGAAGTGCAGTGGCTATGATCTCAGCCCACTGCAATCTCCACCTCCTGGTTTCAAGCAATTCTCTTGCCTCAGCCTCCGAAGTAGCTAATTTTGTATTTTTAGTAGAGAAGGGGTTTCACCATGTTGGCCAGGTTGGTCTCCATCCTCATGATCCACCCACCTTGGCCTCCCAAAGTGCTGGGATTACAGGCATGAACCACCTCCCCAGGACAAAATTCTTGCTTTTTGAATCACATTTCATTATTATTTTGATTTCTTTCTAAGAAGTGAGCAGCTGGGCCCTTTTGCTAGTCACATGAGTGACTGGGGCAAATGTATCAGTCGAGGTTTATCAAGCCAGATTTAGGTTGTTTCTGAGAAAAGCAGGAGCAAAACATGCATCTGTGGCTGTTTTTCTGAAGAGGATTTCAGGAGGTTTCCTATTTTTTTAAAAAGAACATTTATTTTATTTTGTTTTGTTTTATTTTATTTTATTTTTGAGATGGAGTCTTGCTCTGTCACACAGGCTGTAGTGCGGTGGTGTGATCTCGGCTCACTGCAGCCTCTGCCTCCTGGGTTTAGGGGATTCTCCCGACTCAGCCTCCTGAGTAGCTGGAATTACAGAAGCGCAACACCACACCCAGCTAATTTTTGTATTTTTAGTAGAGACAGGGTCTCACTGTGTTGGCCAGGCTGGTCTCAACCTCCTGACCTCAAGTGATCCACCCACCTCGGCCTCCCAAAGTGCTGGGATTACAGGCTTGAGCCACCATGCCCGGCTGGGAACCAGAGTTTTTAAGAATAATTTGGTGGGTATCGGCTCAGGAAGTAGAGAGTGCTGGTCGGGTTGGAGATGGAATCACAAGGTCTGGAAATGAGTTCTTGCTGATTTCTGTTCCTCGATGGGATTGCAGGCCTGGTGGTATCATCTGCTGCAACAGAATTCAGGGTCTGCAAAATATCTCAAGCACTGATCTTAAGTTTTGCAACAGTGATATTATTCTCAGAAACAATTTGGGGAGGTTCAGACTCCTGTAGCCAGAGGCTGCATAGCCCCTAAATTTCTAATCTTGTAGCTAATATGTTAGTCCTACAAAGGCAGACCAGTCCCTAGGCAAAAAGGGTCTTTTCCAGGGAACGACTATTATCACTTTTGTTTCAGAATTTAAACTATAAACAATTCCTTCCCAAGGCTAGTTCAGCCTATGCCCAGGAATGAACTAAGACACGTTAGAGGTTAGAAGCAAGGTGTGGTCTGTTAAGTCTGATCTCTTTCACTGTCATAATTTTCTCAGTTATGACTTTTGCAATGGTGATTTCAGTGGGGTGATTATAGTAGGTTAATGTTCCTCCTCTTCAGGTTTATCCAAGGGCGGGTGGAGTCATGGAACTGTCCAGCAGGCACTGAAAGTAAAAAGTCTGTGATAAGCCACATAAATTTCTAGCTGGGCTAGTGGGAAAGGGGTCTCCTGGACACCAAGAAGTAAGGGGATCATCCTTGATTTATTTTGTTTTTCTCTCCCCAGTTGCAAAGCTGTCCTGCAGCCTCAGGAGTGGCAGAAGGACCTAAAACCCTGAGAAATCACTTGACTCATTGGGCAGAGGATGAGGAAACAGATCTCTGTGTCGGAACAGTATCGGGGAAATTTCTTTTTGTTTCTTTCTGTACTTCATTTGGAAGGCTGACTTAGATGCATGTAACTGCACAGCAGCACAGGGGACTGCAGCATTGATAGGAGCATGAGAAAAGAACCCTGCAAGCCTGATGTGTGCAAGAGGAGATAGCTAAAAGGGATTCGTTAAATGGATGTATGAACTAACACAAGTCTTAGGATTACCCTGAGCTATGCAGGCACAGAAGCAGAGCAAGGGCTTTGAGAACTGAACTATAATACAAACCACAACTCAACTGCCAGATTTACCCGAGTGTTGCATGAGCCATGTGGACACACCAGCATAGCAATGGCCCGAAAACTGCACTGAGACTGGAACAACTGCCAGAGAAAACAAGACAGGGCCGGGTATGGTGGCTCATGCCTGTAATTCCAGCACTTTGGGAGGCCAAGGTGAGCAGATCATGCGGTCAGGAGTTCAAGACCAGCCTGGCCAACATAGTGAAACCCCGTCTCTACTAAAAATGTGAAAAGTAGCTGGGCGTAGTGGTGGGCACCTGTAATCCCAGCTACTTGGGAGGCTGAGGCAGCAGAATAGCTTGAACCCAGGAGGCAGAGGTTGCAGTGAGCTGAGACTGCACCACAGCACTCCAGCCTGGGCAACAGTGCAAGGCTCCATCTCAAAAAAATAAATAAATAAATAAATAAATAAAAAGTAAATGAAAGAAAACAAGACAGAACGTGGTTTCATCTAAACTATGTTGAATGCTCAATACAACAACAACAAAATGAACATTCTCTGACAGATTTTAGTAGGAACCAGAATCTCACAACATGATGAGCAAACTGTCCAGATCCTCTCTGAAATTATGCAGTAGAACATAAGACAACGCTGACCAACTCTCAAGGAAAAGACAATCAACAATCCAGCCTTGAAATGACCCACAGGAAGGAACAATTTATATTTTAATTGGAAGTTTGGTTAAAATTTAATTCTAGTTAAAGTTATAATTACATTTAAAATGTAAAGAGAAAGTGTCTATTATAACTATTCTCAAAAAATAAAAATAAAGGTTAGTACTCTTAAAATTAATGGGAAGATACAAGTCCTCAGCGGAAAAGAAGAAATTATAAATAAGAAGCAAATGGAAATCTTAAATGCATATGCAATGTCTAAAATAAAAAATATACTGATTAGACTCAATTATAGACTGGAGAAAAAAATAATCAGTGAAATGGAAGATAGTTGAATAGAAATGATACAATATGAAGAACAAAGAAATAAAGATTGAGCAGTAATCCTCTGAACCGCAGAGATGTGCGGGACACTAACAGCATCTCTAACTCTGCCCATTAGAGTGCCTGAGAGAAAGAAGATAATGCAGAAAAAAAAATGAGGGTAAATTGGCTGAAAACCTCCCAAATTTGTGAAACATAGATCCAAGAAGGTCAGAAAAGCCTCACCCTCATAGATCGTAACAGCCTGCTCAAAATCAAACAAAAGAAAAATATCTAGAAAACAGGGGGAAAATATCACATTATACATGAGGAAATTACAATATGAATCCTTGCAATTTCTCAGAAAGATGCCAGAAGAAAGCAGAACAACATTTTTAAATGTTAAAAAAGATAACTGGCCATGCGTGGTGGCTCACACCTGTAATCCCAGCACTTTGGGAGGCTGAGGCAGGTGGATCACAAGGTCAGGAGTTCAAGATCTGCCTGACCAACATGGTGAAATCCTGTCTCTACTAAAAATACAAAAATTAGCTGGGTGTGGTGGCAGGCACCTATAATCCCAGCTACTCAGGAGGCTGAGGCAGGAGAATTGCTTGAACCTCGGAAGTGGAGGTTGCAGGAGCTGAGATCATACCACTGCACTCTAACCTGAGTGACAGAGCGAGATTCTGTCTCAGAAGAAAAAAAAAAGGGAAAGAAAAAGAGAACTATCAACCCAAGATACTACATGCAGCAAAAATATCTTTAAAGATTGAAAGAGGGGCCAGGCGTGGTGGCTCAAGCCTGTAATCCCAGCACTTTGGGAGGCTGAGGCGGGGGTAGATCATGAGGTCAAGAGATCGAGACCATGCTGGTCAACATGGTGAAACCCCGTCTCTACTAAAAATAGAAAAAATTAGCTGGGCACGGTGGCGTGTGCCTGTAATCCCAGCTACTCAGGAGGCTGAGGCAGGAGAATTGCCTGAACCCAGGAGGCGGAGGTTGTGGTGAGCCAAGATCGCGCCATTGCACTCCAGCCTAGGTAACAAGAGTGAAACTCCATCTCAAAAAAAAAAAAAAAAGATTGAAGGAGGAAAAGGAAAAAAAAAATGAATGACATGGATTTTGGAAAAAAAGCTAAGAGACTTCATCACTGGACAACTGGTTCTAAAATGATGTGAGAGTAATACACAAAGACTGAAATGCAATTCGATAGGAAGCTTGGAGCTTCAGGAATAAAGTAAGAGCAAGAGAATAGTCCATATATGTGTAAGTGTGATACCCTATTTTCCTCCTCTTAAATTCTTGACTCTAAGTAAGACTTGTGAAAAAAAAAAATCATAGTAGCATCTCAGAGGTCAAGGTTCAGTTATGCAGATGTAGCACATAGGACAACTGTAATGAAGAGTGAAGGGTGTAAGTGTCTATGTGGCCATTAGGTGACTACATTTTACTTGAATTGATAAATTATTAACTCCAATTAGAAGGTGAAAGGTTTGGTATATATACTGTTATTCCCATAACAACTAAATACGGTTACAAATTCACCCCCCAAAATTACTGAACCTCAATAGTTCTATGTCCAGGAGATATGAATAAAGCAGCTAAAATATTCACATACAGGCTTTTCTATGAAAGTAACTTAAATTTCTCTTGCTTAAGTACCTTGAAGTGAAATTGCTGGGTCATATAGCAAATGTATCTCTCCCAACCTTCCCCCACAGGACTGGGTTAGCACCTGCACTTTTGTTCTTAGAGGCTCTTCCCTCTGGTATTCTTGGGGGAAAGACCAGATGGATACACGGATGGCTCACTTCAAAGTTGCCATATTTTTCAGGAGCTGCAGAGCCTGAAGCCCAGCTCCTGAGCAACTGCCTCTCTGCTGACTTGGGGGAATCCCCATCCTGCATAGTACCCTAACACCTCTGGGGTATGTCCAGTGCAGAAGAGGGCTGCTGTGTCTGCTGGGAACCTCTAAACTCTCATGGCAAACACCTTCAACTCTCAGCAGGAGATTCAGAGGTACCAAATAATGCATAGAACTGAGCTGCAGCCTTTGCTCATGCCATGTATTTGCATGTCCTTTGTGTATGTCACAGTTATTGGTGCTTCCATTACATGCCTGTATCTATTCCTCATGAATTCTGTACATGCACACCCAGTCCTTGCTCACATGTTCCAAAGATGCATCACAGAAACATCCCAAATAGCATGTGTGTTTAATTTTTCCAGGTTGGCAGCAAAAAGAAAACACTCAGAGCCCAGTTCTCCAAACCAAGGATCAGACTCTACTTGGCATAAATTTAAACTAAATTGTTATACCTTTAAAATTTTAATTGGAATCCCCAGGATAATCACTAAAAAATAAAAATACACAAAAAAAGAAATGAGAAGGAAGCTAAAATTGCACACGACAAAAAAATCAGTTAAATGCAAATGGACACAATAATGGAGAAAATGGAAACTAAAAGACCTAAAACATATCAGAAACAAATAGGAAAAGCTAGAAGTAAGTCATTCTTGGTTAGTAATTACTCTAAATGTAAATAGAATAAATTTTCCAATTAAAAGGCAGAGATTGAGAGAGTGGAAAACAAAACATTATCTAACTACATGCTATCTCCAAGGGATTCAGTTTAGATACAAATACACAAATAGACTGAAAGCGAAAAGATGGAAAAGATACCCGACACAAAAGAGATTATCATCATTGCATCAAAAGTTCTAGTCAGAGCAATTATTCAACAAAAAGAAATAAAAACCATCTGGGCCAAGCACAGTGGCTCATGCCTGTAATCCCAGCACTTTGAGGGGCCAAGGAAGGTGTATCACTTGAGGTCAGGAGTTCAAGACCAGCCTGGCCAACATGGTGAAACCCTGTCAGTACTAAAAATACAAAAAAATAGCTGGGCATGGTGGCAGATGCCTGTAATCCCAGCTACTTGAGAGGCTGAGGCAGGAGAATCACTTGAACCTGGGAGGCGGAGGCTGCAGTGAACTGAGATCGTGTCACTGCACTTCAGCCTGGGCAACAAGAGTAAAAATTCATTTAAAAAAAAAACAAAAAACTAAATTAAAACAGAATAAGTCAAACTATATTCTTTTTTGGTCATTCAGGCTGGAGTGCAATGGTACAATCTCAGCTCACTGCAACCTCTGCCTCCTGTGTTCAAGTCATTCTTGTGCCTCAGCCTCCTGAGTAGCTGGGACTACAGGTGCCTGCCACCATGCCTGGCTAATTTTTGTATTTTTAGTAGAGAGGTTTTGCCATGTTGGCTAGGATGGTCTCAAACTCCTGAGTTCAGGTGATCCACCTACCTTGGCCTCCAGAGTGCTGGGATTACAGGTGTGAGCCATGGCACCCAGTCAAACTATCTTTATCCTTGGATGATGGATGACATGATCTTTTTTTTTGAGACAGAGTCTTGCACTGTGTCCAGGCTGGAGAGCAATGGCTCAATCTTAGCTCACTGCAACCTCTGCCTCTTGGGTTCAAGCGAGTCTTCTGCCTCAGCCTCCTGAGTAGCTGGGATTACATTCACCCACCACCACGCCTGGCTAATTTATTTATTTATTTTTGTATTTTTAGGAGAGACAGTATTTTACCATGTTAGCCAGGATGGTCTCAATATTCAGACCTCATGATCCAGCCACCTCGGCCTTGCAAAGTACTGAGATTACAGGCGTGAGTCATCACTCCTGGTCCATAAGTCATTCTATACGCTAATAATGAACAATCCAAAAAGATATTAGGTGTGGAGTATCTTTTTCATCTTTTCACTTTCAGTCTATTTGTGTCTTTTTATCTAAACTGAATCCCTTGGAGACAGCATGTAGTTGGATCATGTTATCCACTATCCCCTTGAACAACTGGACAATTTTTCAAGTCAAAAATTGTTACAAGACAAAAAAGGGACATAACATATTGTTACAAGGGTCAGTTTATTGAGAATATATAACAATCATAAACAAAAATATACCCAACAACAGAGCTTCAAATATGTGAAGAAAATGACAGAATTGCAGAGAGGAACACATCATTAAACAATTAGAATTGAAGAATTCAATGCCACATTTTCCCTAATACAGATAATAACCAGAAAAAAAAAATCAATTTAAATAGAGAACGTGAACAACACTGTGAGCCAACTAGACCTAAGGGACATACAAAGAACACACTATACAAGAGCAACAAAACATACATTCTTCTCAATTGCACATGAAATATTCTTCAGGATAGACCACGTTAGGCAACATATCAAGTCTCAGTACATTTTAAAAGACTGAAATCATACAATCATCTATGCCCACAATGGAATGAAACTAGAAATTAACAACAGAAGAAAAACTGAAAATTTCAAAACGATGTGGAAATTAAACACCACACCTTTAACCACCAATAGATCAAAGAATAAACCACAGAGAAAATCAGAAAATACTTTGTGATTAATAACAGCAAAAACATAACTTCCTCAAATTTAAGGGTTTCATGAAAGTTGCACTTAGAGTGAAAGTTATAGCTATAAATTTCCACCTTGAAAAAGAAGAAAACTCTGTTTTTAAAATCTAAAATCAATAATTTTACATTAGCCTTTAAAGAACTAGGAAAGTTACAGCAAACTAAGCCTAATCCTAGCAGAAGGAAGGAATGAATAAAAATTAGAGTGAAGACAAAAAAATTTGAAAATAGAAAAACAGCCGGGCGTGGTGGCTCACGCCTGTAATCCCAGCACTTTGGGAGGCCGAGGCGGGTGGATCATGAGGTCAAGAGATCGAGACCATCCTGGTCAACAAGGTGAAACCCCGTCTCTACTAAAAATACAAAAATTAGCTGGGTGTGGTGGTGCGCGCCTGTAATCCCAGCTACTTGGGAGGCTGAGGCAGGAGAATTGCCTGGACCGAGAAGGCAGAGGTTGAGGTGAGCTGAGATCACGCCATTGCACTCCAGCCTGGGTAACAAGAGCGAAACTCTGTCTCAAAAAAAAAAAAAAAAAAAAATAGAAAAACAATAAAGAAAACAACAAAACCAAAAGTTGATCCTTTGAAAGCATCAATAATGGTAAAAGAGAAAGCTTTCTCCCTAAAATCAGGACTAAGACATGGGTGCCCTGCACCTGGCTAATTTTTGTATTTTTAGTAGAGATGGGGTTTCAACATGTTGATCAGGCTGGTCTCGAACTCCTGACTTCGTGATCCGCCCGCCTCAGCCTCCCAAAGTGCTAGGATTACACTTTCATTGCATCAATTCAACTTGGTATCAAAAGTTCTAGTAAGAGCAATTATGCAACAAAAAGAAAGAAAAGATCTGAATTGGGAAAGCATAAGTAAAACTGTTATTCTTAGACGACATGATCTTACATATGGAAAATCCTAAAGAATCCACAAAAATTATTAGAGATAATAAATCATCAAGTTGTTGGATATATGATTAATATTCAAAATAAGTTATTTCTATATGCTAGTAATGAACAATCCAAAAGGAAATTAAGTAATTCCATTTGCAATAACATCAAAAGGAATGATACTTAGAATTAAATTTGATTAAGGAGATGCAAGACTTGTACCCTGAAGAATATAAAATACTGCTAAAAGAAATTAAAGAAGACCTAATAAATGGAATTCCCTTACACAGAACATCCCTGTTCTGTAGTTCTGACCCAGCACTACAAATAACCACGTGTGGCTGGGCGCAGTGGCTCACGTCTGTAATCCTAGCACTTTGGGAGGCTGAGGCGGGCGGATCACGAAGTCAGGAGTTCGAGACCAGCCTGATCAACATGTTGAAACCCCATCTCTACTAAAAATACAAAAATTAGCCAGGTGCGGTGACACATGCCTGTAACCCCAACTACTCAGGAGGCTGAGTCAGGAGAATCGCTTGATCCTGGGAGGCAGAGGTTGCAGTGAGCCGAGATTGCACCATCGCACTCCAGCCTGAGTGACAGAGCAAAACTCTGTCTCAAAAACAAACAAACAACAACAAACGTGTGTTTGGGGGTACCTACTTCTACTTTCAGTCAAAGCCCCAGGAGTTTACCCAGGCAGCATCCCCTTATTGCAAGTGGGAGGACAACAGCACTAAAGCAGCATTTGGATGCATGCACATTCTTGCCTTTACTTTTAGCAAGCCTGCCTCTGGTGTGGACTGAGCAAGGAGCAGCTTTGCCTTTAGGCCTCCCTCATTGACTACCCAGGGCTTTGTTGGGCACAGAAGTGTTTGGGTCACCAACCAGCTCATTCTCCTCTGGATCAGGATGCACAATCACGGGGTCTAGAAAGCAAAACTTGGCCAGAAAGAACAGCTTGCTTGGGAAGAAGCCAGTGTTATGTTCTCCTCCTCCTGGACCTTGTTTCTGCTCTGTCTAGGTTTCCAACACAAATTCATCTCTGATCTCTACATTCCTCTAGTAAATCAGAGAGCAAGACCTCTAAGGAGGTCTGAGGGGAGGGAAGCAGAATGAGACCAGAAAAAGTCTACATTTCGCAGTGAGAGTTCCACTGTGGAGCCAGGAGACAGATGTGTTCATATTGTCACCTGGCCTGTCCTGCTCCTGCCCCTGTATCCTGGGGAATCCCAGTGAGTATTCCTTCCTGGTTTTCACTGGAAGTTGATCTGGCTGGAGGGTGGAGGGGATAGCATTCTCTTCCTTACATCATTGCAAGGGGTCATGAGTCTCTCTAAACTTCTACCTTGCTTGTCCTAGCTGTAAGAAGAGGTTCCCTTCCTCTGGCCCCCAGGGTCTGTTTCCCCAGGCTTTGGTGCATGTTCCTCATGGATGAGCAGTGGGGTCCATGGATGAGCACTAGGATTGATGCCCACGGATCCAGCCTAGCCCTAGGGAACAGCTCCTGAGGGAGCGCAGGCACTGCTTCTATGGACCCTGCCCCACCAGGTATGTCAACCCTCTTCAGAGATACCCATTCCATTCCCACTACCTTCTCTGCAACCTGCAAGCTTTTTCTCCTAAAACCCTTTTTTATTCTATGTGTTTTCTTTTTTCTTTTCTTTTCTTTTCTTTTTTTTTTTTTCTTTTTCTTTTTGAGATGGAGTCTCACTCTGTCAACTGGCTGGAGTGCAGTGGCATGATCTTGGCTCACTGCAACCTCTGCCTCCCAGGTTCAAGCGATTCTCCTCCCTCAGCCTCCTGAGTAGTTGGGATTACAGGCATCCACCACCACGCCCAGCTAATTTTTGTACTTTTAGTAGAGATGGGGTTTCTACTAAAAATGCTTTGAACCTGGGAGGTGGAGGTTGTAGTGAGCCAAGATCGCACCATGGCACTTCAGCCTGGAAAACAAGAGCGAAACTCCATCTCAAAAAAAGAAATAAAGAAAGAAAAATGTAATAGATACAGTCAAAAATGATATGGAAGATACAAAAATGATATGGAAGGTGCATTAGGCTCCACAGAAGACAATAGCCCCAGCTCCTTGTCTGATGACGTCTGGGGCAACTGGGAGGAAGATTCACAAAACAGGTGAGTGCTTCCAACTCCTGCTGAGACTCTCTTCTTCTTATTTTATATTTTGTGAAAAGGTAACACATGTTTTTAATAATAAAAATGAAAGCAACTGTTGAAGAGGGTGCCCAGTTAAAGGCAAGTCTCCTTCCCACACATTAGTAATGGAAATTGGTAATCATTACACAGCCCAGAGGGAGAAGCTGCAGGATGCTCTCTGCCCTCTTTCTTTTCTATCAAATTTCCCCTTTTTTCTTTTTTTGAGACAGAGTCTTGAAGTGATTCTCTTGCCTCATCCTCCTAAGTAGCTCCTGAGTAGCTGGGATTACAGGTGCCCGCCACCACACTTGGGTAATTTTTATATTTTTAGCAGAGACAGGGTTTCACCATGTTGGCCAGGCTGGTCTTGAACTCCTGACCTCAGGCAATCCTCCTGCCTCAGCAACCCAAAGTGCTATGATTGCAGACATGAGTCACTGTGCCTGGCCCGAGTCTCCCCTGTATCTTTTCATCAACTTAAATTGGGCAAGTAGATACTCATTAAGTGACTCAGAGTAGATGTCTTTTCTAGTCCAAGAGCTTTCACCATGATCTGCTTCAGCAGCTTGTTCAAATTGTTTTATCACATCCTCAGTAAATTAACGATCCTATGTACTTATGTGGCATTTATACCATGAGTCCATAAACACGACGTCATTTCATTCTTATCCTCATGTCTGCACTGGAAGATAGACAGACAGGCAGAATTAGCACTCATCCCATTTTACAGATGGGAAGACTGAGGCTTAGAAGATAAAGAATGCCATTAAAAGTGCAATGACTATGCAACAGGAACCAAGATAACGTTAGCAGGGACATCCTGGAGCTCTCACAGGTCACCTGGAAGGAACACTTTTCTCTCCCACTTTCTCTCAGACACATCTATACCCTTCATTCCAATTGTCTTCTCCAATCCCTTCAATAATAATGTTCATATTGAATAACTTCAGCCCCCTGGCCACAATGATTGGAGCACCTGATCCAGGATAAAAGCAACCCACTGGCTGGGCTAATCCAATCACATTTTGAATTTTGGAGATAAGGAACTATTATTTCTTTTCTTTTCTTTTCTTTTCTTTTCTTTTCTTTTCTTTTCTTTTCTTTTCTTTTTGAAATGGAATTATGCTCTTGTTGCCCAGGCTGGAGTGCAACGGTGCACAATCTCAGCTCCCTGCAACCTCTGCCTCCCAGGTTAAGAGATTCTCCTGCCTCAGCCTCGTGAGTAACTGGAATTACAGGTGTCCACCACCTTGCCCAGCTAATTTTTGTATTTCTAGTAGAGATGGGGTTTCATCATGTTGGCCAGGCTGGTCTCAAACTCTTGACCTCAAGTGATCCACCTGCCTCACAGAGTGCTGGGATTACAGGTGAGCCACCACGCCCAGCCAGGAACTATTATTTCTTAAGCATTTCCTATGTGCTGGCAATAACACAGAACACTGGGCATTCATCTTATTATATAAAATGCTTTTTACCTTTATTTTTATAATTTAAAATGTTAAATCAATAATTCACTTAATTAAAATAAAATTTAAAATTTTATGAATTTGTTTTAATAAAATATTTTTTAAATTTTTATTATGTCATTTTATTCCTGTATCAAACTTAGATTGAATGAGTGTCCTCATTTTACAGATAAGAAAGTTGAAATTCGGTAAAATTAAGGGTCATGGTCAAGGTGGCACAGCTAGTAAGTACAAAAGATGAAATTGAATCTCTTGTATGTCTGACCAGAGGGACCAGTGTTTGATTCTGCCTCCCTTAGTGGGCTCAGCTCTCCCTCAGCCATCCCAATATTGTGCACTCCAACAAATAACTGTTTATTTATTTATTTTTGATACAGAGTTTTGCTCTTATTGCCCAGGCTGGAGTGCAGTGGCGCAAGCTCAGCTCACTGCAACCTCCGCCTCTCGGGCTTATGCAATTCTTGTGCCTCAGCCTCTTGAGTAGCTGGGATTACAGGTACATGCCACTACGCCTGGCTACTTTTCTTTGTATTTTTAGTAGAGACAGGGTTTTGCCATATTGGTTGGCTGGTCTTGAACTCCTGACCTCAGGAGATCTGCCCGTCTCGTCCTCCCAAAGTGCTGGGATCACAGGCATGAGCCACCGCATCTGGCCTGTAATACAACCTTAAATACAAAAATTCTTAAGGAATCCACGGCACAAAATAAAACTATTAAAGCTAATAAACTCATTCAGCAAAGCTGCAGGCTACGAGATCAACGTAAAAAAATCAAAAGTATTGGCTGGGAGCGGTGGCTCACGCCTGTAATCCCAGCACTTTGGGAGGCTGAGGCAGGTGGATCACAAGGTCAGGGGATTGAGACCATCCTGGCTCACACAGTGAAACCCTGTCTCTACTAAAAATACAAAAAATCAGCTGGTCATGGTAGGTGCGCACCTGTAGTCCCAGCTACTCGGGAGGCTTAGGCGGGAGAATCACTTGAATATGGGAGGCGGAAGTTGCAGTGAGCAGAGATCATGCCACTGCACTCCAGCCTGGGTGACAGAGCAAGATTCTGTCTCAAAAAAAAAATCAGTAGTATTGTTACATAGTAGTAACAAGCAATCTGCAAAAAAAAAAAAAAAACCTCCATTTACTAAAGCATCAAAAGAAATAAACTGATTAGGAATATAAATCCAACCAAGGAGGTACAAGACTTGCATGTTGAAAGCTACAAGGTGCTGCTGGAAGAAATTAAGGACACAGATAAATAGAAAGATATCCTGTGTTCATGGATTAAAAGACTTAATACTAATATGGCAATGCTCCCCAAAACTATCTCCAGAGCCAGTGATGTCCCTATCGAAATTCCAACAGCCGTTTTTTTGCAGAAATAGAAAAGCTGATCCTAAAATTTGTATAAAATTTGTATAAAACACCAGCATGATCTTGAAAAAGGAGATCAAAATGGGATTATTCGCAGTCCACTACAATAATTAAAACAGTGTTGGTACTGGCATAGGAGAGCTACATGAAAAGTAAACAGAATTGACATCCAGAAATAGCCCCACACATCTACAATTAATTGATTTTCCAGAGGTTGCCAGTGCCATTCAATGAGGAAACAATAATCTCTTTAACAAATTGTGCTGGGACACCTGGATATCCATATGCAAATAAAGCTGAACCTTTCTTTTTTTTTTTTTCTGAGATGGAGTGTCGCTCTTGTTACCCAGGCTGGAGTGCAATGGTGTGATCTCGGCTCACTGAAACCTCCGCCTCCTGGATTCAGGCAATTCTCCTGCCTCAGCCTCCTGAGTAGCTGGGATTACAGGCGCGTGGCACCACGCCCACCTAATTTTTTGTATTTTTAGTAGAGACGGGGTTTCACCATATTGACCAGGATGGTCTCGATCTCTTGACCTTGTGATCCACCTGCCTCGGCCTCCCAAAGTGCTGGGATTACAGGCTTGAGCCACCGCGCCCGGCCCAGCTGAACCTTTCTTCATGCCATATACAAAAATGAACTTTAAATGTACTGGAGACCTAAATATAAGACGTATAACTATAAAACTCTTAGAATAAAATAGAGGCAAATATTCATGACCTCGCGCTTGGCAATGTTTTCTTAGCTATGACACCAATATCAAAAGCAACAAAAGAAAAAATAGATAAATTAGATAAATTGGACTTCAGAAAAAATTTAAAACATTTGTGTACTATCTTAACAGGACACTATCAAGAAAGAGAAAAAAAGCAATCCACACAATGAAATAAAATAATACTTAGGAGTCACATACGTAATAAGGATCTAGTATCCAGAACACATAAGGAATTTGTACAACTCAATGACAAAAAGACAAACAGTCCAATTAAAAAATTGGCGACCAGGCGCGGTGGCTCACACCTGTAATCCCAGCAGGCGCGGCGGCTCACACCTGTAATCCCAGCACTTTGGGAGGCCGAGGTGGGCAGATCACCTAAGGTCAGGAGTTTGAGACCAATCTGGCCAACCTAGTGAAATCCCATCTCTACTAAAAATACAAAAAAATCAGCTGGCCGTGGTGGTGAGCACCTGTAATCCCAGCTACTTGGGAGGCTGAGGCAGGAGAATCGCTTGAACCTGGGAGGTGGAAGTTGCAGTGAGCTGAGATTGCACCACTACACTCCAGCCTGGGCGACAGAGTGAGACTCTGTCTAAAAAAAATTAAAAAGGGCAAAGGACTTATGTAGATATTCAACACGTTACTCATAGAGAAATGCAAACCAAAATGACAATGAGATATCACTTCACGCCCACTAGGATGACTATAATAATAGTAAATTGTAAAAGTTTTGGCCAAGATGTAGAGAACTTGAAAACCTCCTGCATTGCTGCTAGGAGTGAAAAATGGTGTAGTTGCTGTGGGAGTTTGAAAGTTCTTAAAATGTTAAACATAAAATTAGAGCCTGGGCGTGGTGGCTCACATCTGTAATCATAGCACTTTGGGAAGCCAAGGCGAGTGGATCGCCTGAGGTCAGGAATTCGAGACCAACCTGGCCAACGTGATGAAACCCTGTCTCTACTAAAAATACAAACATTAGCTGGGTGTGGTGGCGCGTACCTGCAGTCCCAGCTACTCAGGAGGCTGACGCAGGAGAATCACTTGAAGCCGGGAAGTGAAGGTGGCGGTAAGCTGAGATTGTGCCACTGCACTGCAGCCTGGGCAACAGTGCTCTCAATCAATCAAAAAAATTACCATACTACCCAGCAATTCCACTTCTAGGTGGACTGAGAATGAAAATGAGAATATTTATAGACACAAAAACTGGTATGTGAATATTCACGGCTGCACCATTCACATCAGCCAAAAGGTGGAAACTATCCAAATGTCCATGAGCTGAGGAATGGATAAAGAAAACGTAATCCAGCTGTACAATGGAATATTATTCAGCCATAAAAAGGAGTGAAGTACTGATACATGCTACAGCGTGTATGAACCTCAAAAACATGCCACGTGAAAGAAGCCAGATCCAAAAGTTTGGATTGTATGGTTCCACGTATATGAAAAGTCCAGACGAGGTAAACCCATAGAGACAGAACGCAGATTAATGGTAGTCAGGGGAAACCAGAGTGATTAATGGGTACGAGGTTCCCTTCTGGGTAATGAAAGTGTTCTGGAACCATGTAGTGGTGATGGTCGCACAACACTGGAAGGTACTGAATGCCATTGAATTGTCCACTTTAAAATGCTTAAAATAGTGAATTTTTTTTTTTTTTTGAGATGGAGTTTCACTCTTGTTGCCCAGGCAACAATGGTGCGATCTTGGCTCACCGCAACCTCCAGCTCATGGCTTCAAGCGATTCTCCTGCCTCAGCCTCCCAAACAGCTGGGATTACAGGCATGTACCACCATGCCTGGCTAATTTTGTATTTTTAGTAGAGGTGGGGTTTTGGCATGTTGGTCAGGCTGGTCTTGAGCTCCCAACCTCAGATTCACCCGCAGTGGCCTCCCAAAGTGCTGGGATTACAGGTGTGAGCCACTGCGCCTGGCTGGCTAAAATGGTGAATTTTATATGAATATTGCTATAATAAATTAAAAAGCGTTGCTGATGGATAGATGTGGGATAAGAGTGTAGGAAGGAAATCAAGATTCTCCTGGTTACTTCTAGGGAGTTAAGGACGGGAGGAGCCTTAAGCACTTGCTGCACTTCGGTCATAACTGCGCCCTTTCTCTCCTTTGTCTAGGCATGCTCATTTCCACCTCAGGGACTTGGTGCCTGTTCTCCCAGGCATGCACCTAGAATGATCTTACTCCAACTCTCAGCCTGGCTGCTGCCCCCTCCATTCATGACTCAGGAACCCTCTTACCTCCCGAAATAGTTGCAGAAGCCTGACTGGCTTCTTCCCATCTGTCGCATCTCAGGTCTAAGGTTTCCTTCTTCGCATCCTCACCCCGTGGACACTCACTAGCACACCACCCAGTTCCCATGCTTTATCACATTGACCACAAACTGGTATATTGCTGATGTGATCACTTGATTATTACCTGTCTCTTCCCTCTGGCTCAAATGTGAGCTCCATGCAAGAAACAATATCATGTGACTTATCCACACTCTATCCCCAATGCTGGGCACATTGTGGGCTCTCAAAAAAACACTGCAAAATGGTTGAACGAATGAATGAAACTCATCTGGGAGAAAGAAAAAAAAATCCAGACTAGTGAAAATCAAGCAGAGAAAAGTAGAGATTTTCTATTTATGGGGAGAAGCAGGATTCCTATTTGCCTCAATTTTAGACTTGGAAATGTATCATGGTGAAATCACCTCATTCATCAACCTGCTGACCACCAGGGCTGTTCGTCAGAAGGAACAGCCTTCCTCTAAAAATTCCCCTGGAGCCTCTCATCTTCATTCCTTGGCTCCAAGGTTCCCACAGATTCTACTCACCACGACTGGATATTACCAGGTCTTGGCAATCTGTGAAATCACATTCACATCATTCACCTACCAATGAGTTCTTTCCTTCACATGCTCACACAGCATCACCATCCCAGCCTGTAAAAAGCTCCTTGCTCCGTACATACCTAGGAGGCCCTGAAAAAGAAATCCATAAACCTACTTGGTGTTAGTCACCACTCACCATCTGCAATGTTGACTTTTTTCTGTGCTGGTTCCCACCAGGAACCCAGGCGATGTCTGATGCTCATACATCAGTAGCAAGAGCCCCAGGAGACCCAGTGCTAACGGATGAAGCTCTGGGCCTGGAATGCTCCTAAGCTTCCTTTTCTGTGTTGTGCAGAGGTAGCCCACCCCACCTGCTAACCATGACTAGTTAAGTCTAATCAGGGTCATCTTGTTTCTTTAGCAGATGCTCAATTATCCAGCATACCTTGCAATAAAAGTGATTACATAACCCAGTTGAGGCCAATGAGACAGAAAGGGAAACCTGTTAGTGGGTTCTGGGAGTGCTTTTGCTTTCTAGTAAAAGAAACAGATGCAGCTAATGCCACCTTTTTCTTTGTGCATTGATGTTCAGTGTGAGATCTGAATTTGTGGCAGCCATTTTGAGGCCATGAGGCCTCAAATCACAAACGAAGAATGATGGCGTAGAATACAGAGAGCCTGGGTCAGTGATACTCTCAACCAGCCAGCGAATCAATTCATGGGTAACTTATTTATTAGACACAGTAGGTACAGTGCCTAGGGCCCACAATAATTTCAAGGGCCCATGAAAATATTTTAGAGGGAGTCTCGCTTTGTTGCCAGGCTGGAGTGCAGTGGCACCATCTTGGCTCACTGCAATCTCTGCTTCCTGGATTTAAGTGATTCTCCTGCCTCAGCCTCCTGAGTAGCTGGGATTATAGGTGCCTGTCACCCTGCCCGGTTAATTTTTGTATTTTTAGTAGAGATAGGGTTTCACCATGTTGGCCAGGATGGTCTCGATCTCCTGACCTCGTGATCCAACCTCCTCGGTCGACCAAAGTGCTAGGATTACAGGCGTGAGCCACTGCACCTGGCTGAAAATGTTTTAATATCTTTGGAAATCAGAAGGAAAAAGAAAGCCACCAACCATCCCCTCTTCTTTACCCCCGCCCTCCTTCAGGCCCTCAGCACTCATGCCCCTCCATTCTCTCCCAGCCAGGTCCATGGATGTCAGTGTATAGTGGTGTGCAGTTTCAAAATGAGGAACCGCTCTTCGCATTTGCAGCGTCTGAGCCCCAAATCAACCAATAACTTTCTTTGCTGCATCACCATTTGCTCTACCTGTTACAGCTGGAAACAGTTTCAACCTTTGAAATGTATCATATGGAAATAATTAAGGGTTCTTTCCAATTACAAAAGCGTTCATGATAGCAAAAAATGGAATCAGTCAAAATGCTCAATAAGAGAAGACTATAAATTATGAAGCACCATATCTATGAAGTCCTTTTACAGATATGAACATGAATACTTTGGATCTATATTTATTGACATAAATGTTCATTTTTTCCCCCTTTTTTGAGATGGAGTCTCACTCCTGTCGTGCAGGCTGGAGTGCAGTGGCATGATCTTGGCTCACTGCAACCTCCACCTCCTGGGTTCAAGCAATTATCCTTCCTCAGCCTCCCTAGAACTGAGATTACAGGTGTGTGCCACCATGCCCGGCTAACTTTGTGTGTGTGTATTTTTAGCAGAGACAGGGTTTCACCACGTTGACCAGGCTAGTCTTGAATTCCTGACCTCAGGTGATCCACCCGCCTCGGCCTCCCAAAGTGCTAGGATTACAGGCATGAGCCACTGTGCCTGGCCTGAATGTTCATTTTTAAGTGAAAAATCAGGTCAATATTTTTCTTATTCACATTCATGAACATAGATGAATACATTACAGACTGATTTTATCAGTAAGATGATTTCAATTGCAAGTAAGAGAAAATCCTAACTCAATTACTTCACAATGAGGAAATGTATTTTCCAAAATAACAAGAAATTTTAGATGGTCAGGGCCAGGGGGCACTCTGGCTCTACTTCTTTGTAATCCTCCTGGCTCTACCCACCTCCCTGAATTGGCCCTGCCCACAGGCTGCCAGGTGACGGCAGCACGTAAAATGTCAGTGACCAGACGTGGAGCTCTCAAGAGTGGAGAGATCATTCCCAGAAGGCATCTAGCTGACTTCTCCTGTGTCTCATTGGCCAGAACTGTGTCACGTGCTCATGTCTAAACCAATCACTGACAAAGGAAACAGGAGCACCATGATTTTTATTTATTTACTTATTTTTATTTTTTTATTTCAATAGTTTTGGGGAATAGGTAGTGTTTGGTTACATGGATAACCTTTAGTGCTGATTTCTGAGATTTTAGTGCACTCAACACTTGAGCAGTGTACACTGTACCCAGTGTGTAGTCTTTTATCCCTACCCCACCATGCTTCCCCCAGAGTCCCCAAAGTCCACTGTGTCATTCATTTTTTTTGAGATGGAGTTTCGCACTTGTTGCCCAGGCTGGAGTGCAATGGCGCGATCTCGGCTCACCGCAACCTCTGCCTCTGGGTTCAAGCGATTCTCCTGCCTCAGCCTCCCAAGTAGCTGGGATTACAGACATGCGCCACCAGACCCAACTAATTTTGTATTTTTAGTAGAAACGGCATTTCTCCACGTTGGTCAGGTTGGTCTCCAACTCCTGACCTCAGGTGATCCACGCACCTTGGCCTCCCAAAGTGCTGGTGTTACATGAGTCACCGCATCCAGTCCATTGCATCATTCTTATACCTTTGTGTCCTTATAGTTTAGCTCCCACTTACAAGTGAGAACATAGAATGTTTAGTTTCCTGGCTGGGCAAGGTGACTTATGCCTGTAATCCCAACACTTTGGGAGGCCAAGGCCGGTGTATCATAAGGTCAAGAGATCGAGACCAGCCTGGCCAACATGGTAAAACCCCGTTTCTACTAAAAATGCAAAAATTAGCTGGGCATGGTGGTGAATGCCTATAGTCTCAGCTACCTACGAGGCTGAGGCAGGAGAATCACTTGGTGGAGGCGGAGTTGCAGTGAGCCGAGATGGTGCCACTGCACCCCAGCCTCGGTGACAGAGCTAGACTCCATCTCAAAAATAAAAAGGACGTCTAGTTTCCTGTTCCTGAGTTACTTCACTTAGAATAATGGTCTCCAAGTCCATCCAGAAATGCATATGCCATTATTTCATTCCTTTTTATGGCTGAGTAATATTCCATGGTATATATATCATATTTTCCTTATCCACTCATTGGTTGATGGGCACTGGGGCTGGTTCCTTATTTTTGCAATTGTGAATTGCAGGAGCACTATGATTGACTTAGTCCAATCGGGACCTACCTAGATGGGAGGAGGAACGAGGTCCTCCAAGGCATCAGCCAATGAGTAGAGGTGGATACCTGGGCAAAGTCAGTTTCATTAGGAAGAGGAGGAGGTAAATGGATATTGAGATGACAACTGTATTAGTCAGCGTTCTCCAGAGAAACAGAATCAACAAGATGTACAAATGTATACATATATACATACATATACAAAGATGTACACTTATATATATGTATGTACATACATATATATAAGGAGATTTAAGAAATTGGCTTATACAATTACGCAAGCTGAGAAGTCCCAAGATTTGCGATCAGCAAGCTGAAGGCCCAGGAGGGCTGATGGTGCAGTTTTAGTCTGAATCCGAAGGCCCGAGGCCCAAAAAGAGCTGAGGTTTCAATTTGAGTCAGAAGGTGGGAAAAGATGTCCCAGGTCAAGCAGTCAGGCAGGAGGCATTTCCTCTTGCTCCGCCTTTTTGTTCTATTCAGGTCTTCAATTGATCGAATGAGGTTCACCCCCGTCAGAGGCGGCAATCTGCTTTACTCGGCTGATGGATTCAAACATTCATCTTATCTACAAACACCCTCACAATCACACCCAGAATAACCTTTGAGCAAATGTCTGAGCACCCCCTGGTCCCAGCAAGTTGACAGATAAAATTAACCATCTCAGCAACAAGGAGTATCTGTTGCACAGGGAACGAGACACATTAAACAGGATTTCTCTGTATAGTAAGAGGGTCAAGAGCGCCTCGGCCTGAATCTAGTCTCTCTTACTTTCTAGCTGCATGTCTTAGTTAAGCTGTTTAACTTCTCTGAGCCTCCACTATAAAATGCAGGTAATAGGCCTGGCCCAGTGGCTCATGCCTGTAATCCCAGCACTTTGTGAGGCGGAGAAGGGTGGATCACTTGGGGTCAGGAGTTCGAGACCAGCCTGGCCAACATGGTGAAACCCTATCTCTACTAAAAATACAAAAATTAGTCAGGTGTGGGGAGGAGGCGCCTATAATCCCAGCTACTTGGGAGGCTGAGGTGGGAGAATTGAACCCAGGAAGTGGAGCAGTGAAAAGAGTAGGGAGCAGAGATCATGCCACTGCAGTCCAACCTGGGTAACAGAGCGAGACTCTGTCTCAAAAAACAAGCAGACAAAACACAAAATGCAGAGAATGGGAGGAACATACATCACGGGGTTTAGGGTGAATTGAATGAGATAATATGTGTGAAGTTCACAGCACAGTGTCAGACACGTTAAGTGCTTAGCACATTGTAGCTGTTATTATCATGATAATTTGATTACAAACTGTGAGGTTATGCGCTGTGCTGCCTATTGATGTATTTATTGTTTCTCAGCTCCACTAATTCATTTTTAAATGTCTGCTCCTCCACAATAGCCTGGACTTTTACAGCATTTCTGATTTACGCTGATCACAGAGCTGAGCTTTCCCAGTAGGGGGGGTGAAGAAACATCGCAGGAGGAAGAAGCTTCTCTTACTGGTTCCAGCTGCAGCACCACTGGTCAGCGCTGAGGTTGTGAGATGTCCTGGGTCAGGTAATGGGATTCTTACCTGGTCCTTTGGGACCAGGGTAAGTTTTCCTACTCTGGCCGCAGGGAGAGTACAATTCTTCCCAAGCTGATCTTAGGTGATGGTGCCCCTAGTGGTGAGCCTTCCAACTGCAGCAGGGAGCATAAAGCTCCGGATTCTGAACCCAGGCAATCCCTGGTCCCATGGGATTTATGGCTCCCATGTCACCTGCTCAGTGGAGCCTCCCTCAACCACTCTGTTTCATAATAAAATCCCCCCCCATCTCCTCTGCCTACTTCATTTTCCTCCAGAACTTTTCAACATACTCTATTTATCATTTGCTTATTTGTCGTCTGCCTCTCTAGCTCCACGAGGGCAAGGCTTTTTGCCTGTCTTGTTCACTTAGAAGTACCTAGCACAGTCACCTGGCACACAGTAGGTGCCCAATAAATATCTGTTGACCTGAGTTGCATGCAGGTCAACCATGCCCTCCTGCCCGTTGCTACTGCACCAAATACCATGGAGTCTTTTATCTTGGAGGAAAAGCTCCAGGTCTTCAAGGAGCAGCACAGGTCAACTTCCCAGGCTTCATGCTTGGCAGGAAAAGGAAAAATGTGCGTTTTGAAAAATGATTCCCTAGAGTGAGGCTCAGGCACCCTACCACCTTTCTAAAGTACGCCAGTTAACTCAGGGGTGAAGCCAAGGAGAGGAACTAATGGATCAATCACTTTGGCCCTCAGGTCAGAATCCTGGCTGCCACTCACTTGTTAAATGAACTGTGACGAAACCCCCTGTGGGCTTGGCTTTGTCAATCAATGACCTGAGGATCGTAGGGTTAGGGTGGGGTGGAAGGAGGGTCAATAAGATCACGCAAGCAAAGCCCAAAGCCCTCAGCGCAGTGCCTGGCACAGAGTAGGTCCACAATATATGATTATTTTTGCTCCCAAGCAACCATTTCCCATTCTCCTGGGGGACTTGCTGGAGACTGTGGGGCAGGGGTTTGTGATTGAGACCCCTCTCCCCAAGCCAAGGGGCAGACTTGGGTCCCAGGTCAGGACAATCAGGCACTCCCTCTCTGGGATGAAAACCTTAAACAAATGGCATTCTCTTTACCAGAGCAGCAGCACCCTAACCACACTCTCCTTGCCAAGCAAATATTCCCAATTGTTCCCCTTTCTGGCCTTCCCCAGCCAGCTTGATTCCATCCCATTTCCCAGTGCTCCAGGCTCCTATGAGCTCTGGGATCACACATCATCTTTCCAGTTTATTTCCTTTTGCCTGAGGAAGCCGAAGTCAGCTTCTGGGGCTTATGGCCTGAGACCCCTGACACTGACTAATGGAAAATAGGGGGCTCTGGATCCACAGCTGCAGGGAGTGGGCGTTCTAAGCTGTCCCCTAGTCCTGCAGAAGGAAGGCCTGAATACTGGGGGACCCTAAAAGGCATTGCAAATCCTTAACGTGACCATCAAAGCCATACAGGATCTTGGCCCTACACCTCTCTGAGTTCTAGTGATTCTCTGCCTCAGTAGCTGGGATTACAGGAACTCATTATCATTCCTGGCTAATTTTTGTATTTTTTGTAGAGACAGGGTTTCACCATCTTGGCCAGGCTGGTCTCGAACTCCTGACCTCAGGTGATCCACCCACCTTGGCTTCCCAAAGTACTAAGATTACAGGCGTGAACCACAACGCCTGGCGTAATTTTCGTATTTTCTAGTTAAGACGGGGTTTCACCATGTTGGCCAGGCTGGTCTCAAACTGCTGACCTCGTGATCCGCCCGCCTCGGCCTCCCAAAGTGCTGGGATTACAGGCGTGAGCCACCGCGCCCGGCCTATACCCATTTTAAAGATGAGAAAACTGAGGCTTGGAGAATGTCGGTAGTAGCCCCACCAACTCTATCACTTCCTGGAACCAGGCCCACAGAGGAGGGTTCATGAAGAGCGCTTTCCTTTCCCGCCCCAGGGAAGCGGGAGGGACACGGGCGCTGGCGTGGAGGGTGGGGGGAGCATGAAAGGCCAGGGCGCTGGGTGCGCGGAAGCGAGCGTGCGCGCTTGGCGCGGAGGCTCCTGGCGCAGGCGACCAGCCTGCCCAGCCACGCGGTGGCTTTCCGGAGGGGTGGGGCGGCCGCGGCGGGTCCTGACGTCGGGCGCCCTCCGGCCGTCAATCAGCGCTCGGCCCCGCCCCGCCGTCGCTGCAGCAGCAGCGCCGAGGCCGGAGGAGCAGCCGCCGCCCCCACCTCCCGGGACTCGGAACTCAGCTGCTCGGAGCCATGGCCTCGGCCACCGCGGGTAAGGGGCTGCGGGACGCGGGGGCGGCGGGAGGGCAGCCCATGGCCCCCGCGCCCACCCCTCGGCTGACCTGCGGCTCTCGCGTCTTGTCCTACAGAGGCGGAGACCCGGCAGAGGCTGCTACGCACCGTCAAGAAGGAGGTGGGTGCCAGGTTGGGGCGCAGGGCAGGACCCCCCCCCCGGGCAGGGGGCAGCAGCAGCCAAGTTGGGGGAGGGGGAGAGTCTCCGTGGAAGGGTGGCCTCTGGCGGTGGAAGGGCGGCCAAACCTGGTGTGGGGCTCACCTGGGTGGGCATTGACCTCCCGCGGGGCTGGAGGAGCAGCAAGGGAGTTTGGGGGTGGGCGTAGGTATGGAGGGGGCTTTGGCTGTTTTGGGGCTGTGTCTGGGGGCGGATGCAGCGTGAGGGCCCTCAAGTGTCCCAGTAGGACCTCCTCTTGTGAAGGAGCAGGTGGGTGCGGCTGAGGGAGGGGACCTTCCAAGAGAGACAAGCTGCTGGGGGAACCCCCCCACAGGGTCTCCTGGGGGAGGGGCTCAGAATGGGGCTGCCAAAGGTGGGGTATGCCCCAGGAAAAGGGAGAGGTTCGATTTGGGAAAATAAAGCTTTCCTCCAGCCTCCAAATTCTCAGTCCTTGGAGCCACCTCCAGGAGCCAGGAGACTCCCTCCCTGAGAGTCCCGGGTGAGTGAGCTGCTCCCTAGGCAGTAGGGGTCCCCTCACCCCCACCCCTCACACTCAGAGGGTGAGAATCAGAGAGGTTCTTCTGCCCCTCCACTCTCCCTGGGGTCAGCGGGGAGCCCAGTCTAGTCTTTAGGGCTAATGGCCGATGACCTCCCAAAACCCCATAGACAGGGAGAATTTATAGTCCTTGGGGCCTGGGGTGGCATTTTGTCACCTGGACTGTGTGCTCTGGTGTGTATGCCTGCGTGGGTGAGGACCTGTGGCTGTGAGTGTGGCATATCAGAATGTGCGTCTGTCCGGAGATATCTAAGTGTATCTCTTTGCACTGTGTGTACACATATCTATGTGTGTCTGTGTAGACCTGTTTTTGTGAGGGTGCGTCTGTGTGTGTGTATTGTGTGATGCGTCTGTGTGAATAAGTGATTCTGTGACTGTGCGTGTGTATCTTGAGTGGGTGTGTGGCATGTGATGCGTGAGTCTGTGAATAATGAGGGCTGTGACTCCGTGTGTGTGTTGCCCTCCCCATTCTCCAGCCTCAGGCCCCATGGCCGCTGTGTCTTCATCACTTTTGAACCTTATGAGTGCTTAGCCCGAGACCTTGCATGGCAGCAGACCTTGTGGTTTCAGGGCCTGGCTTTGAGTGTCTCTGTGTGTGTGTGTGTGTGTGTGTGTGTGTGTGTGTATGTTGGGGTGTCAGCTGAGGTGGCAGCATCATGCAGCACTGATGACCCCTCCTTCCCTGCACAGTGGCAGGCAGCCACCAAGGGCAGCCTGGAGGCTTGGACCTGTTGCTGCCCCTCCCTCCTCGGGGAGCATGAGGATGTGTCTGTGTGTGTGTGTTTCTGTGTGTGGCATGTCCTATTTTGTTTAAAGAATCAGCTCCAGGGATGGTTGCACGTTCTAGCATTTTCGAATGAGACGCGCAAAATACACTGGATCCCTCAGAAAGGCCCGCAAGTTTTCAGCTGAGCCCCTGTATAGACCCCTGTGGGTACTCCCAAGGGAGCTCTGTCTAGACCCTCTTTTCAACAGGACTCACAGACCCAACAACATTCTCATCACTATTTTCAGGGGAGGGGCATGTACAAAACACCTGCTGTCTTTTTGTTCATGGTTTAACCAGACCCACGTGTAATATGTTCCCCTAAGATGTTTTTGCCTGGAGTAGCTTTGTTTTTATTTATTTTATTATTTTTTAAAAAATCTCTTTCCTGAAAAGAGATCACATCATAGCTAGCTTTGTTTTTAAGGCAATGGTTGGTTGAATTGGGTTGGAGGGGGTGCAGGCAGGAGAGAGCACCAGTAAACATCTGTCTGGAGAAGGCTGTAGCTGCGGCCCGGGTCCCGCTCAGCTTCCAGCTTTCCTGCACGGGTCCCTTCTCCTCTCCAGGACAGTTTCTTGATCGGCAGAAGGATGCATTGATACCAATGTCCTTTGAGGTCTGATCTGTGTCAGTCTAGTTTGGGTCTTGGGCTCAGAAAGGGTAGATAACTTGCCCAAGATCATCCAGCCAAGATGGGACAGAGCTGGGACTTACCCCCCCCCCCAGGTCTTTTTGATGTTACAGCCACGCTCTGACCCTCCCATCCCACAAACGTGCTCATCCAAATGCACACGGTGCCACACCTCGGACAGAATGTGTAGGTGGTACAGTTTCCATTGAACAGATGAGAACACTGTAGCCTAGAGACAATAAGTGATGTTTCTTTTATTTATTTATTTATTTCCTTTGAGACAGAATCTGTCTCTGTCACCAGGTTGGAGTGCAGTGGCACAATCTCTGCTCACTGCAACCTCCACCTCCCAGGTTCAAGTGAGTCTCCTGCGTCAGTCTCCCAAGTAGCTGGGACTACAGGTGCCCACCACCACTCCCAGCCAATTTTTGTATTTTTTGTAGAGACAGGGTTTTACCATGTTGGCCAGGCTGGTCTTGATCTTCTGACCTCATGATCCACCTGCCTCAGCCTCCCAAAGTGCTGAGATTACAGACATGAGCCACCACGCCTGATCAATAAGTGATTATTTCAAGGGCACAGAACCAGTGCAGGGGGCAGGCTCCAGTCTTCTGTCTTGGAGCTCCTATTCAGCACAGGTACCCTAAGAAGATGGCAGCCACTCTGTGCCCCACCCAAAGCATGTCTCTCCTGTCCTTTCCTTTCATTGCTTACCTCTTTGTGGGGGCACTCTCTCGGTGTCAGAGAGCCAGTCTCCAGTGGAATAGAAGGGAAGTCTCTTTGCCTAGAAATCTGAGAGTCAAGTCAGGTCTTCCTCCTCCTGGGTTCGGAGGAGCCACATCTCTACCTGTCACGGCCTCACCCAGACACTGCATTGTGTGTACACATATCTATGTGTGTCTGTGTGTATATCTGTTTTTTGTGTGTTTATCTGTTTTCCCAGCCTTCCTTCTAGAAGGGGTGCCCTAACAATCAACATCTCTAGATAGGCTGGGCAGCTCTGCAAGCTTTGCTAAAGCTATTGCAGCCACCAAGGGGCCAGCAGAGGTTGGAAGCTGGAAGCTGTCCAGTGCTGACCTGGGGAGCCAGTAGGACCCAGCACCCATGAGGCAGGTCAAGAAGGAACTTTGGGATCAACTAGAGCTGAATTCCAATCCCAGATGCATATTTACTGAGGGCTGTGTGTCAGACCCTGGGCTAGGTTCTGTGGATATAGCAGGGACAGGCTCCCTTGTAAACAGGCCACATCCCTGTCCTTCTGGGGCTGACCTTGCAGTGGTAGAAACAGACCCCCAACAGATACTTGATCATAATTACAAGGATAATTACCGGCTGTGCACAGAAATGTGAAGGAGAGGCACCCAGGGCTGCGAGAACACAAAACGGAGAACTGACCATGTGCAGGGGCCCCTGACGTGTCGCTTCAGAAGACAGGGGAAAGATAAGTACAAGTTTCAGGTGAAGGTAGGGGGTTGGGAGAGACTAGGGAAAACCATTCCTAGCAGAGGGATTTATACATGCAGAAGCTTTGTGGTTGGAGGGAGCACTGTGAACTTGAAGGAGCACTGTGAACTTAAAGGAACTGAAGTGACTGGAGCAGAGAGAAAGGAGAAAGGTGGAGAGGCGGAGAGGCAGAGAAGGCAGAGAAGGCAGAGCTTGTGGTCTTATCCCAAAAGCAGGGGGAAAGGAATGGGGAGGACACGGTGAACAGGGAGAGAAGGTGAGGGAGGTGAAATTGATGGCCTGTTCACTGCACAATCTTGGACAAGATCTGTCTTCACCTTTATCAGTGTGTGGGTTTTGGTTCATTCATATGGGGATGAAAATGATTCAGCTGGCAGGATAAACCCTTCGAGAACACCCACCACATTAGCCTGAACTCCTCCAGGGCACGCGTTCTTCTCCCCAACCCCCTGGCTCTGTCCTCGGTGCCACCAAGAGAAAGCTGGAAATAAGGTGGCCTCAGCTGCAAACAAGGTGGCCTCAGAGTGTTTTCCTCCAGTTAAATCTCACCAGCTCTATCTTGGCTCCTTCCTGGCTTGCTTTACCCTCCCTGCCACCCCTTAATTTTGTTTTGGTTCCCGGAGCCAGCAAGGACTGGCTTCTCGTTGCCGTGACAACCGCCATTAAGGGAGCCAGCCATGTGATGCCAGTTGATAATGCAAGTAAAGTGACTAACTGCCTTGTTTTTCTGCCTCTGGGCTGGGCCTAGACAGCCTCTTAATTGGAGGAGAGAATGCAGGGCTGGTAGGAGGCAGATGAGACCCCAGGAAGGAGACAGGGAGATGAAGCATGTCCTGGAGGGGAAGCTACATTTAGCTCCGCAGACTGGAACTGGTGGAAGGGCTGTAATTGTGGAGCCATCGTCACAGCTGCTGAGCAGAGCATGTTTGGAAAACTGAGCCTCCCAGCCTCTGGGTTAGGGGCAATGAGATGGGAGAGGAAGGCAGGACTTGCTAAGAAGGTTGGAGAAAAATGAGAGAAGCGATTGCTGTTACCATGGGGACCCTGCCATTTGACCCTGTGGTTCTTAATGAAGGGGAGCAATTTTGTCTCCCGTCCCTAGGGTGGCCAGATAATATCCAGGTCGCCCAGTTAAATTTGACTTTCAGATAAACAGTGAGTAAGTTTTTGGTATGACTATGTATTGCTAAATCTGGCAGCCCTACTCCAGGGGACATTTGGCAATGTCTGGAAATATTTTTGGTTGTCACAGTTGGGGGTGCTACCGGCATCTAGTGGGAAGAGGCCAGGGATGCGGCTCACGTTCCTGCAATACACAAGACACCCCCTCAGCCCACCACCAGTAGCAGCACAAAGAAGTGGCCAGCCCAGAATGGCAATGCTGTTAAGGCAGGGAAATCTTCTCCCCCGACCCTGCCCATCCTGCACCCACCTTGCCCTTCACTTCTCTAGGCTGGGCTGATATGAATGTCATATTATTTTTATTTATCTTTTTGAGACGGAGTCTCCCTCTGTCGCCAGACTAGAGTACAGTGGCACAATCTTGGCTCACTGCAACTTCTGCCTCCTGGGTTCAAGCAGTTCTGCCTCAGCCTCCTGAGTAGCTGGGACCACAGGTGCTCATCACCACCCCTGGCTAATTTTTTTGTATTTTTATTAGAGACGGGGTTTCACCATGTTGGCCAGGATGGTCTCAATGTCTTGACCCTGTGATCTGCCTGCCTAGGCCTCCCAAAGTGCTGGGATTACAAGTGTGAGCCACCATGCCAGGCCAAGAATGTCCTATTCTTGAACAACTCATTCTCACTGTTCGATTATCTTGGATGCATATTTGGAGTCCAAAGTGGGGGTGGGGGGTAGTGAATGAAGTCTTGGCTCCCTAGTTATGTCATTTTGGGAAAGCTTCCCTAGAATGCCCCAGTTTCCCACCTATAAAATGGACTTAGGCCATAGAAGAGAGATTGTACTGTGTAATAACATTAGTAGTTCCTGGCTGGGCATGGTGCTCATGCCTGTAATCCCAGCGCTTTGGGAAGCTGAGGTGGGAGGATCTCTTCAGGCTGGGAGTTTGGGACCAGCCTGGGCAACATAGCAAGACCCCATCTCTACAGAAAACAAAATAAAAATGGCCGGGCATTGTGGTGAATGCCTGTAATCCTAGCTATTTGACACGCTGAGGCAGGAGGATCCCTTGAGCCCGGGAAGTTGAGGCTTCAGTGAGCTGTGATCACATCACTGCACTCCATCCAAGGCAACAGAGCAAGACCCTGTCTCAAAACAAAAATGAAAACATGGCCAGGCGTGGTGGCTCATACCTGTAATCCCAGCACTTTGAGAGGCCAAGGCAGGGGGATCACTTGAGGTCAGGAGTTTAAGACCAGCCTGGCCAGCAAACATAGTAAAACCTCATCTCTTCTAAAAATACAAAAATTAGCTGGGTGTGGTAGCATGTGCCTGTAATCCCAGCTACTCTGGAGGCTGAGGCAGGAGAATTGCTTGAACCCAGGAGGTGGGGGTTGAAGAGTGCTGAGATGGCACCACTGCACTCCAGAGTGGGCGACAGAGTGAGACTCCATCTCAAAAAAAAAAGCAATTCCTAATTTCCTGCCTATTTGCTGGGGGCTTACTCTGTGCTGGGCACTGTGCCATGAACTTTCTGAGCATTTATCTCCTTCACTCCTCATAAAAGCCCTAAGGGAGAGAGTCATCATCTTTTTCCTTGATAGATGAAGAACTGGAGGCACAGAGATGTTATGTATGCAGCTCACTTTAAGGTCTCACAGTCAGTCTGTGGGGAAGTCAGGATTGAAACTTTACATTGCCAAGATCTGGAGGGGTGGCCTCATGACCTTGGCTTACAGTGGGCGGTGGTGGGGAGCTTTGAGCTTCAGAAAAGTCCCTGGAAGCACAGCTTGGGTTCAGGCGTGTGCATGGGAAGGAAATGGGAAGGAAAGGTCCATTCATTCCAGTGTGTGCAGGGCTGTTAGTGCCAGGCTGTGACATTTGAACTTCCCACAGTGGATAATGGGGAACTATAGAAGATTTATGAGCAAGGGAGGTTTTTGGTTAGAGCTGTACTTCAGGAAGTTTCAGCTAATAGCAGGGACCAGGATAGAAAGTTTCTGCCTGCTCTTAGAAGTAAACTCTCTTCCTCCTTCCCTCCCTCCCTCCCTCCCTCTATTCCTCCATTCCTTCCTTCCTCAAATATTTATTGAGCATCTACTATGTGCCAGGTCCTGTTCTAAAAGCTGCAGACTGAGAAGTGAGTAAAGCAAAGACTTTGCTCATATCCCCTCATTCAGTGTACAGTATCTGGTAGGAGGGCATATAAAGAAAACAATAAATATATATTAAAGGTGACAAGGACTCCAAGGAAAATAAAGGCTGGAGAGGGATGGGAAAGGCTTGCCAGAGGAGGTGGTCATGGATGGCCTCACTGATGGGATGGCATTTGAGCAGAGACCTGAAGGAAGGAAGGGAGCAGTGTGGACATCTGCAGGAAATGTGTGCCTGGCAGAGGGAACAGCATATGCAAAGGCTGTGAGTTGGGAACAGAGACCAGCTAGGAGGCCAGTGAGGCTGCAGTGAGGTCAGCAAGAGTAGAGAGAGAGTGGGAGGTTGATTTTTCAAGACCTTTTCCCATCAGAGCTTTTGGCTTTGACTCGGGGTGAGATAGGAGCCATGGGAGTATTTTGAGCAGGGGAGGAACAGGCAAGTTTTGGGGACAAGTCAGGAGGAAGCAAAGACAGCAGGTCATCGGATAAGACAGGAAACGTCTGTCTTTGCTGAGTCTTCTATTCTTAGGCTGGAATCACAGCCCCCCACCCCCTACTCGCCCCGCTGTGCCAAGGAGAGGCTCCAAAAATGCATGTGCTTGAATGAATGCAGGAATGCCAGGTGGGCTATTTTGGGGCTCTCTGATGCTTCCGGGATTGACTCAAATAAGCTTGCGTGTGTTGTGTTTGCTGGCTTAAGAGGACAGAAACTCTCCTCATGAATAATGTAGCCATATCCGCCCGATGCGTCTTGATGCTTTTTCAGGTCTCTGGCAACCTGGCTTCCGGGAGCTTTTGCTAGTGATGAGCATCTGTGGCAGCTTGGGCATCCTGGTTCAATGTGACGAGGCTGGCAGGAAGGCCCCTGGCTTGCTTGGTTGTGTCTCTTGCACCACCTGGCTGGGTCTCCCCCAGCTGCCTCATGAGGTGCTCCTGAAGCTGGTGGTAGCATTTGTTGCTGGCTGGCAGGTAGGAAAGGGCATTTTAGTCACCCCTAAGGGCCCTCAGTTGCTGTCTGCAGAGCCCAGGGTGGGAAGTGGGGAGACCAGTGTCTTTGTTCCACTTCTGTCCCCAGTAACGGGTATGGCTCCTACCAGGTCTGTTCTGAAGGTCTCATTTTTCTGCTTTCTAAGTGGATGAGATTGGACAGCTCCAGGATTCTAAGAACCTCAACTCATGTAATTTGGCCAGCGTCTCTCTCTGAGAGCCAAATCTTTCATGTTTTCTCTATTCTGAATTTGCCAAGTTGGTATTGAGGACTAATTAAAACTAAGTAGCTGATAAGAGTTTTTGAGTGCCTTCAGTTCACTCAAGGGAAACAAAACCAGGGCTTAACTAACACCATTCTCATGGGATAAAGATTATAAAAAAACAACAACAAAAAACCAGCATATACTGAGCATTTCGTATCTATGACCTCATTTAATTTTTGATACCCACAAAGTGGATAAAACACCCTCTTTTGTGGATGAGGAAATTGAGGCACAGAGATGGCAGGGAACTCACTGTAAGGTCACAGAGATTGTCATTGGTACAGCCCAGGGGTCTGGCTGCACAGCCCTCCTCTCTGTCACTCTGGAGCCAAACCCAGCAACCCACACAGGGTTCCAAGCTCCACTGAGAGTACGTGGTCAGGGAGAAGGCCAAATTTTGGAAGCACACAGCCCTAGGTTCAAATAGTGGCCCTGCCATTCAGTAGCTGCATGAACCTGTCTGACATTAGTTTCCTTCCTTGTGTGTCAGATGGCGAGGGCTTCATCTACCACGCAGCAACGCTGCTACGCTATCACTGTCAGGCACTTGGCGGTATTTATGGAGAGGCCGGGCACAGTGCATAGCTCACCCTTTTGGGAGTAAGATGGACTCAGTCCCAGAAGGACACTTTGCTCCCGTTTCTGGTCACATCTGAACTTACAGATGTCCTCAGTGCAGGATCTTGCTGTCTCTAGGTAAGCCCTGACCTGGGGGTGCTGCAGCCTCCAGAGCAGTGCTGTGGAATGAGTGGGAAGAGATTTCTTGGGGTCCAAAAGGAAAAGCCCTCTAGTGGGCTGAGTCTTGGCTGGCCGCATCACCATCCTGGGGAGGGCAGCTGGGTCTTCCCTCTGGGGCTGGCTGCCCATCAGCTCCTAGAGACAGTACCTCAGCCTAAGGAGCTTAGAGTCTCTGGTGAGTTTCCTGACCCTGAGCTTTGTTACTGCGTATCCCTGGGCAAGGGGGCTAAGAATGCTAAACCCCAGATGTGGGGCAGTATCTTTCTCTTAGTGACATAGATGAGATGAATAGATTTCTGTTTTTTCCTTTGCACAATTTTGCAGGAACTCAAGATTGTGGATATTTACAAAGGACAGTAACAGCTCCTTTCACAGTAAGACCTCATTTAGAAAATGGATAGCCTAGGCCCTGAGAGTTCAAGAGACTTGATGTCACCAAAATGCCAGGGTTTCGGCGTAGGTCCTGTGGCTGGCCGTACAGAAAGCCAATCACTGAGATAAGTTTTGCCTGGGAAGAAGTGTTTAACTGTGAGCTGCAGCCGAGGAGATGGGAGATCAGGCCCAAATCTATCTTCCTCACCAACTAAACTCAGATTTCTATAGCAGGGAGGAAATGTAAGTGCATGCAAGAAAACTGGAATTAAAGGGGGGTAAGGAAAAGGAGTTGGTCAACAGGAAGCAGGTGGTAGCTTAGGCAGTCATGGTGGGTGAGGGGTGTTGCATCTCATTGTCCAGATATAATGATCTGGTAAGTTTCAGTTCCTTGGGGGAGGCCTGATGTTTGGTTTCCTGAGAAAGGAACTCAGATAAGACAAATGTAACTCTCTGGAGTTTTAAAAACTGGGAGGGTCAGTTTCTATGTTTATTCAAAAGAAACAATGCATATTCGTTCTATTGCATAGTTGGGCCAGTTTCAGTGATACTTGGACATTGAATGAATTCCTTTTTAATTATTATTATTTGGTAAATTATGCTTACTTGATAAATTAGAATCATAGTATTTACCAAATATTGCTGCAAGTGCTTTGCTGTTTTCGCTTAATCCACAAAGCAGTCTGTAGTCTTTCTACAGAGTAGGTACAAGTAACAACTGCTCTTTACTAACAAGGAGGCAGGAGAATCTTTTGAACCCAGGAGGCGGAGGTTGCAGTGAGCCGAGATCATGCCACTGCACACCAGCCTGGGCAACAGAGTGAGACTCCATCTCAGAAAAAAGAAAAGAAAAGAGCACTAATTCCATCCAAGTCCAAGAGTCACCCTCATGACTTAATGACCTCCCCGAAGCCCTTTCTTCTAATACCACCACTTTGGGGATTAGGATTTTAAAATAGGAATTTTAGAGGGGTATGTCAGAACATTCAGTCTGTAACTCCCTGCAGGACATGCAAATCAGAGATGAATGCAATACGGTTTTCTGTCCTCAGTGTGCCCAGAAATGAAGTGGTACCTCTTAGTTTCTAAACCAGTTCCAGTAATAATAGCTTCCTAATAAAAATAACAATAATCACAACCCTGGTAATAATTATAATTAGCATTTATTGGGCACCTACTCTCTCCAGGCCTGCCTTGTTCCAGTGTATTAGCCACGAGTCACCAGTGCTTATCTACATTTCAATCAAGTTAAATTTAAATTAAATTGAAAATGCAATTCCTCAGTCACACTAGCCACATTTCAGGTGCCCAGTAGCCACATATGACTGGTGATACTGTGGGACAGCACAGGTATCGAGCGTTTCCCCAAAAGTCTATCCTCTTCCTAGACAGTATGCTATGCACTTTGTATGCATTAGTATCTGTAATGCCGAAAGTAAACAAACCCAGAAACCATCAAAGGGAACAGATGAGGAAACTGAGGCCCAAGGTCACCCAGCAAATGGCAGAGCTGGAGACTGACCTGTGTATGTTGTTACTTACCCAGAGTGCCTCCCTTGCTCTGGCACCGGCTGTGTGCTGTGTCCAGTTTGAGGTCCTTATCCCGTTTGACAGATAAGTACTGTACATTGAAGCACAGAGAGGTGAAGTGACTTGCTCAAGGTCATGCCGCTGGTAAGAGGTGGAGACAGGATTTGAAACCAGTGTTTAGACACACTGTTGAATTGCGCTTCCTTGTAAGGCCAGTGGAGGTGGTTAGTCCTTATCCAGAAAGATAATAAACACTTTCTGATGTACCTGTGTGTGTTTAAGCAACTGTTGGGAATTTCATTTTCCCATTTTCGGCAGCTGCCCAAACCACCTTCCCCGCCATCTTCCAGGGATCTTGGGTGAGCTCTGAGTCTGCATGTATCTTTCTCATCGTGAGGCCCTTGGGTCTGTGGAGATGGGGGTGCTTCCAGGGGAGCCAGATGCAAGCAATGGGCAGGCACCCAGGAGGAGGCTGGCCAGTCTCCAGGGTGTGGGCTAGGAATGGAAAACGCGCAGGCTGGCTTCTCTGGGGATGGAGGAGGCCGGGGAGCGTTTTCACAGCTCTGTCCTCTCCTGTGCATGGGCGTGGCAGCCTGAAGGACCTTTATATCAGGATGTCCCTGGGAGAATACCCTGGAATCAGGCCCCGGGGGAGCCTTTTGTCAAGGGGTGTTTGAGGAACCTGGGCAGGGTGATAAGGGGAGGCTCATTTGTAGGAACCCCTGCCCCAGAACACCCCTTCCAGATCATGGTGGGTTGGTCGGTCCTCACACTGTCACAGAACCATGCTGGCACCTATTTATAGCAAGCCAGTAAACGATTAACTGGGGCCAGGCTGGCAGCAGCCAAGTTAGCAGTGTTTGCTTCTCCCGTAAGCCCCAGTAACCACATTTAGGGCAGATTATGTGGGGAGGAATTGGAAGAAGAATTTTTCTAATACTCTGAAGACCCACAGGCCACTGCTCTATGATTTTTCATTCCCCGTTCCCCAGTGTCACCTACCCCATGGTGTGGACTGTAGGACACCCCTCTGTGGCTTTGCTTTTGTTATCTATGCTGTGTGGAAGTGACAGGAAAGATGGAAGGGTGTGGGCAGAAAGCGGGGAGCAAGTCTGTCCTGGAACTGCGTATGAGAGTGAGTCGAGGACAGGAAGCTTTGATCCATTCACCAGCATTTGCTGAGCACCTGCTGGACTCCAGGCTCTGTGCTGGGCACGGTGGAGACAGCAGGGAGCACAACAGGTGAGATCCCTACCCCTAACCTAGAGGGCAGAGGCAGATGGTGACCCTGCAAACAGGTGGAGAAGCATGATGAATTCAGAAGGGGATGAGAAAACAGCAATACAGTGGCGGGAGAGAGGCTGGGCTGAGGTGGGTAGGCGGCAGCTTACCTAGGCAGTCATGGCAGGCCTTGAGAAGGTGGTTTATGAGCTGATATATTTTTCTTTTTCTTTTTTTTGTTTTCGAGATGGAGTTTCACTCTTGTCACCCAGGCTGGAGTGCAATGGTGCAATCTCGGCTCACTGCAACTTCTACCTCCCGGGTTCAAGTGATTCTCCCTCCTCAGCCTGAGTACCCGGGATTACAGGTGCCCGCTATCATGCCCAGCTAATTTTTGTATTTTTAGTAGAGATGGGGTTTGACCACGTTAGACAGGCTGGTCTCCATTACAGGCATGAGCCACCGAGCACAGCCTGAGCTGTTATCTTAATGATGAAAAGACAAGGCTGTGCAGAGAACTAGGAATGGGAGAGGCAATGGCAGGAACAAAGGCACTGAGGCAGCGAGGAGCCTGCAGCACTGGAGGAAGGCAAGGAAGCAGGAAGTGAGGAGGAGAGCGATAGGAGACAGGCCAGGGACAGAGCGTTCCCTGGAATGTCCCCTGCAGAGGTGGCAGGGAAGGTTTCTGAGCTGACACCGCCGGACACCTTCTCTACAAAAGCCCCAAAGCCCATTGCAGGTCACAGTGGGCTACAGGCACAGGGGAGCCCATTGTGAAGGTGGTGCTTAGCCCATCTGCTGAAAGTCAGGATCCCTGCCAACATCTTCTGTGACTGACAGTGTGAGGAAAGGACATGGTTTTCTTATTTTCTCCCCAAAATTTGTATTTAAGACTTACTAAAGTCTTTTTAGAGCAGTTTAATGTTCGCAGAAAAATTGAGCAGAAGGTGCAGAGGTTTCCCACATATCCTTGACCCTCCACACGTGTTGCCTCCCCTTTGTCAGTGTCCTCAGCCAGAGTTGTGCCTTTGTTAGAATTAATGAACCCCCATGGACGCTTATTCCCCAGAGTCTGCAATTGACATCGGGGTTCCCTCTTGGTGCTGTGCATTCTGTGGGCTTGGACAAATGTCTGATGGTGTGCATCCACCATCACACTATCACACAGAGAGTGTTCCCAGTGCCCTGCAAACCTCCTGTGCTCTACCTGTTCATCTCTGTTTCCTTCTCAACCCCTGGCAGCCCCTAATCTTTTCACAGCTCCATAGCTTTGCCTCTTCCAGAATGTCATATTGTTGGAGTTGCATAGTATGTAGCCTTTTCTGATTGGTTTCTCTCACTTAGTAAAAGGCATTTAAGATAGGATATTTCTTTTTGTCACCATGATTCGTCTTGGGGAGCTGATATGGAGCAGAGAGGGAGCCAGGTGGTGCTGGGCATGCAGGGAGAGGTGTACTGTGAAAGATGATAGCCAAGGGCAGAGGTGGAGGTGGCGGGTGCCGCGTCCCCTGGCCCCACAAGCAGCGAGTTGGCTGTGACTGATGTTCAGCTTCAGTGGTCTCAGGGAGTAGGTGCATTGGTCGCCCTGCCACTGGGGTCCCCACTGCAGTATGGGGCTCCAGAGCAAGAGACTTTTAAGTCCCAGCCTCCTCACAGGTCTGATGGCGTTTGCCTCTCCAGCTCCGCTGCCTCATTGGGAAAATGGGAATAACAGAGGCACCTATAATGCATGGTAGTTGCAAATCTTTGGGCTCAAGTGTATAAAGCACCCAGTTGTGGGAAACACCCACAGGTGTATCTTGAATGAATGAACAAACCTGTGTGCTGGACTCAGTGCAGGAAAGACAGTCCTGGATTTTAATCTTGCCGTGCCATTTCCAAGCCTTTTGCTCTCAGGCAAGTCATTTCACCTGACCAGAACTCAGTTTCCTCACCTGGAAAGCAAAGAGGGTAATTGTGCCCATTTTACAGAATTACTGGGAGAGTAGATGAGATCATACTCCAAGCCATAGTGCCGGGCACTCAGTAAACATTTTATAAATAAAAGCTGGCCAGGCACAGTGGCTCACACCTGTAATCCCAGCACTTTGGGAGGCTGAGGTGGGTGGATCACGAGGTCAGGAGTTCGAGACCACCCTGGCCAACATGGCAAAACCCTGTCTCTACTAGAAATACAAAAAATTAGCTGGGTATGGTGGTGCTCACCTGTAGTCCCAGCTACTCAGGAGGCTGAGGCAGGAGAATTGCTTGAATCAGGGAGGCAGAGGTCGGAGTGAGCTAAGATCGCGCCACTGCATTCCAGCCTGGGTGAAAGAATGAGACTCTGTCTCAAAAAAATAAAAAATAAAAATAAAAAAAGAAATGCTGGATACGATGGCTTAAAACAAATGTGGAAAGTGCTGAGTATTCAGCAGCCATTATGCCAAATGTTTTAAAAGGATTGTCTTGGCTGGATGCAGTGGCTCCTGCCTGTAATCCCAGCACTTTGGGAGACGGAGGCAGGCAGATCACATGAGGCCAGGAGTTCAAGACCAGCCTGGGCAACATTTAAAAAAAAAATAGCTAGGCATGGTGGTGTGTATCTGTAGTTCCAGCTACTCAGGAGGCCAAGGTGGGAGGATTGCTTGAGCCCAGGAGTTCAAGTCTGCCATGAGCCATGATCATGTCACCGCACTCCAGCCTGGACAACATGCTCTATCTGTGAAAATATATTTAAATAAATAAATGTATTATCTTATGCCAGTGAGGCAGATGCTGCTGATATCACCCATTTCACAGATGGGAAAGCCGAGGCTCAGAGAAAGGACAGGATTTGCCCAAGGTCACACATTGGATAAGCTAGGATTGGAATTCTGGGAGTCTGATTCAGAGCCTGATGCAGCAGGTGTCACTCCAGGAGCTCAGAAGAAGACCTGCATGGAGTGCTGGGCTTGGGAGGGAATGTGGAGAGGGCCATGTGACTTGGCCCTGGAAAAGAGGGGGATTTTTCCAGAGCTGGAGGAGACAGAGCTGGGAATGGGTTAGGATATCAAGTGGAGGGGTCTGTATGGGCAAGGACCAGGAGGTGAGAGTCACCTGGGTCACACAGAAGGAATGGCACCTGTGACCGGAGCCTAGGGTATGGGACAGGAAAGGGACAGGATTCAACAGGGAAGGAGGTTTGGCCACAGCATAGAGGCCGGCACAGCTTGCAGAGCTGTGGCACCGTCTCTCCCCTGTCCCCCACCCCAAGTCTGTGTCTGTCCTTTGGAGCTTCCCAAAATACTCCTGTCCCCACCCCATCACCACCACCAGCCCCACTCCAGCCCCTCCCAACTGTCACCTCCTGTGTGCCTCACCCATAATAAATTTAAAAATTAAAAGCTGCCAGCTCTTTCTGTAGACTGCTTCTCCCCGATACAATGCCCTTACATCTGTTCCTTCTTTTGAGCTCCACGGCAGCTATGTGGGGGCAGTCACAGGGGCGATTTTTTTCTCTCCTTTAGAGTGGGAGAAATTGAGACTCAGAGAGTTAATTTATATTTGTTCTTCAGATCTTGAGCCATCACCACCTCCAGGAAGCCCTCCCTGACCTTCCCCACTACACTGTCAGGTCTGGTTTCTTTGTTATTTGTTCTCCTAGAACCAAGGTGCAAAGAACTGGTCTCACTTTGTAGTGATTTACCCATTTTGTGATTTCGTTTATATCTTTCATCTCCCTGAACTGGAGTGCTTGTGAAGACAGCGACCATGTCTGCTTGCTCTCTGCTGCCTAACTCACAGGAGCACTCGAGAAATATTGAGTGCGTGAATGACAGTGTTGGTTCCTGTGATATGTGCAGGGAAGGAGGTATTAATGGGAATTGGAAGAGGCACGCTTGTCCTGGCTTAGGGGATGGGGAGTCCAGGAAGGGTTCCAGGATGAGGTGACACCTTGGCTGAAGCTTAAAGGCTGCATTGCAGCTAGCCAGCTGGAGCGTCCGCGGAGGGGCATCTGGCACAAGGCACCACACGAGCAATGGTACGGAAGTGAGCATGTAGTGCCACCTTTGGGGACCAGGGCTGAGGGTCAGTGGTCCAGGCAGGGCTGAAGATGCTGGTCCATGCATCTTGTCCTGGGAGTCCTAGGTGCCTGTGACAGCAGCAGAGTGGCACAATCTGCCCTTTGCTTGCTCCCATTGCTCCAGTGGTTGTTGAGGGGCCTTTGAGTCACCCCCCCTTCTCCCCACTTTCCTCACATGCTGAGTCATTTTTTGTTTTTTTGAGATGGCGTCTCTCTCTGTTGCCCAGGCTAGAGTGTAGTGGCATGATCTCGGCTCACCGCAACCTCCACCTCCTGGGTTCAAGCAGTTGAACCCTGCTTCAGTTACATGGTAGCTGGGAATACAGGCTTGCACCACCACACCCGGCTAAGTTTTGTATATTTAGTAGAGATGGGGTTTCTCCATATTGGTCAGCCTGGTCTCGAACTCCTGACCTTAGGTGATCCACCTGCCTCAGCTTCCCAAAGTGTTGGGGTTCTATGCATGAGCCACCATGCCTGGCCTGAGAGTTATTTTTAAAGCTGCCCTGCAGGGCCCCCCAGGCATCCCAATTTAGCCATCCTCTCCACTGCCAGTTTCTTCTGCAGGTAAGCGTCAGGGAGCCCATGTCGTAAGTGGGTACTAGCTCGGTGGTCCTGACCCCTCCTGCATAGTACTCACCCTACCTCAACCACTGGAGACCCCAGGTGGGGAGTAGAGGTGGGGTGCTCTGAGTTAGCAGGCCTTGGAGGTGCAGGGACAGCTGGCTTGGGTGATTTTTATTTAGACCTACTGTGCGCCACAGGTACTGTGCTAGGTGCTTTAAACCAGGGGTGTCTGTAGGCCAAATCCAACCTGTTTGTACCCACCCTTTACATTTTCTTTTTTTCTTTTTTTTTTTTTTTTTTTGAGACAGAGTTTCGCTCTTGTTACCCAGGCTGGAGTGCAGTGGCACAATCTCGGCTCACCGCAACCTCCGCCTCCTGGGTTCAGGCAATTCTCCTGCCTCAGCCTCCTGAGTAGCTGGGATTACAGGCATGGGCCACCATGCCCAGCTAATTTTTTGTATTTTTAGTAGAGACGGGGTTTCACCATGTTGACCTCTTGATCTCTTAACCTCGTGATCCACCCACTTCGGCCTCCCAAAGTGCTGGGATTACAGGCTTGAGCCACCGCGCCCAGCCACCCTTTACATTTTCAAAGGGTTGTAAAAACCAAAGTATGAGATAGATTGTATGTGGCCTGAAAATAGGTCACATACAATTTATATTTGCCAGTTTTAGCAAATACAAATTTAACAAATAAAAATAATTTCCCAGATTTGGCAAATAAAAATTCAGAATGCCTTGTTTAAGTTTGAATTTCAGAGAATCATCAACAATCCATATACTATTTGGAGCATACCTATACCCAAAAGATTATTCCTTATTTATCTGAAATTGAGATTTAACTGGGCATCCTGTAATTTGTCAGGCAGTCCTACCCCAAACCCTAAAATATTTGCTACCCAACCCTTTACAGAAAAAATTTACTGATCCCAGCTTTAAACACATATCAATGGGATCTAGAGCCAGGGGGCTTAGGACTCCACCTGGAACCAAGCTTAGTAAGCATTAGCTGCTGGTGTTAATGTTGTGAATGTAGTCAGAGTGATTATCAGCATTTATTGAGCACCTACTGTGTTGCCCGAGCACTGTCCTAGGGGTTCAAGCTCTTCATGGGAGAGATGAACACTAAATGGACGAGCCCAGAGATGTATAAAGAGAGGTCAAGTGCATGAGTCCTAAGGAAGAGAACACAGCAGAGGAAGAGGGTGGCAACGGCAGGTGTGAGGCCCTGTTTTAGACAAGGTGATCGGGGAGCCTCTCCGAGGGGCAGATGTTTGAGCCAACCACAGAATAGACTGGGGATGTGGCTTTCTGGGGGCTGCCCCTTCTCCAGCCGTCATGGTGTGCCTGGCCCTTTTCCAGTGCTATGTAATGTTTTGCTCATGGAATCCTCACACAGCAGCCCTGTGAGGTGATGTGGGTACCGTCCCCGTTTCACAGATGAGGAATCTGAGGCCCGAGGTCACCCAGCACATGGCAGAGCTGGAGATTGACTTGTTTATGTTTTTACTTCCCTAGCGTGCCTCCATTGATCTGGCACTGGCTGTGTGCTGGGTCCTGTTTGAGGCTCTCTGCCTCTATTTTCTGCAATCTTTATGACAGCTCTGCACCCTGGGGCATGTTTCTCACCCAGCCCAGTATGGGGAGGCAAGGAGGAGTGGCAAGTTAATGTGGAACTGGCAGGATTCGAGGTGGGCAACAGAGGGTACCTGGGCGTGGGCAGGTGGTAGGTGAGAGGGCGGGAGAAGATAGGGCAGGCCCAGGAGACCCAGAAGTCCCCCTTCCTGCCTCACAGATTGCCCTGGGTTTCCCTGCCTGGAATTAGCGTTCACTCGCCCTGAGTCCCTCCTGAGATTAATCCTCTTTTTATGCTGTTTAAATATTTGCAGGTGGAGAGAGCGAAGAAGGGCGGGCGGGACTGGTTTCTGAATGGCTGCAGGGTGGGGCTGGAGGTGGTGAGGCAGGTGCTCAGAGGCCTGATGTGGTGGGGTGGGGCGGGGCTGTAGCCCCCAGGGACCAGCTAGGTCCTGACTAGCCAGGAGGTGGGAAGCCCAGGGAAGGCAGTACTGAGCTGAAGGCCTCAGCAGCCGGCTATTCACCTGACGCCCATGAGCACCTGCTGTGCATCAGGCACCATTTCCACGATCCCATTCAGTCCTCCTCACATGTGGATATATGTAAAGTGAGGTGGTGGTAACAGCCTAAAAGGGAGGGGTGCTGTTACCACCTGGGGCATGTGCTGTTACCACCCACCTCACTTTACAGGTATCCACATGAGGCTGGAAACTTGCCCAACATCACACATACAGTGAATAGTTCCGAATTCGACCCCAGGTCAGTGACTCCACATTCTGGGCTCTCAGCCTCTCTCAGCTGTCTCCTGACACCCTGTCCTTTATGCTAATTTGCTGACTTCAGAAGGAATGAGCCCCCCATCATTGGAGGACTGCAAGCAGATGTTGGAGGACCCCTTAGAATGGATGCTGGGGAGGAATAAAAGCCTTCTGACCACCTGGACCTTTGTGGACCCCCATCTCTTGAAAGACCCCCTCTTTGGGTATGATTGGTACAGTCTTGCTGGGTAACCCAGATCTCTTAACTCCCAGAGCGGTCTTTCTTTTGGTCCTTAAGTTGGGAGAGGCTGAGGAATTCCTTCTCATGGGTTTCCTAACACCTTGATCTTCAGATGGCCCAGTACGGGGCAGGTCTGGCAGTAGGGCTTTAGGGCAGGCCATCAGACAGGCCTAGGTTCAAATTCCAGCAGTGCCCTTTCCTGGCTGTGTGACCCTGGGAAAATTGCATAAACTCCCTGAGCCTCAGTTTACACTCCCATCAGCCCATCTTTAAAATGGGGATAATAATGGCCTTTTGAGGATTAAATAAGTATTCTACAGAAGCACCTGGCACACAGAGGATGTTTAAGTAAGGAACTTCAACACATTTACAGGAAAAAAAATACACCTCGTTAAAAAGTGGGCAAATGACATGAACAGACACTTCTCAAAAGCAGACATACTTGTGGCCAACAAGCATATGAAAAAAAGCTCAACCTCACTGATCATTAGTGAAATGCAAATGAAGCCACAGTGAAATACCATCTCACACCAGTCAGAATGGCTAATTGTTTTGAGTCTTGCTCTGTTCCCCAGGCTGGAGTGCTGTGGCACAGTCCCAGCTCACTGCAGTCTCTGCCTCCCGGGTTCCAGCAATTCTCCTGCCTCAGCTGCAATTACAGATGCCTGTAATTCCAGCACCTGTAGCTGGGATTACAGGTGCCTGCCACCATGCCCAGCTGATTTTTTGTATTTTTAGAAGAGACCGAGTTTCACCATGTTGCCCAGGCTGGTCTTGAACTCCTGACCTTGTGATCCATCCGCTTTGGCCTCCCAAAGTGCTGGGATTACAGGCATGAGCCACCATGCCCAGCCAGAATTATTTAAAAATCAAAAAATTGGGCATATGTTATCAGGATTCTGTGTGCTCGCCATGTATGTGTGGCAAGTGCTGGGCACATATAAATAAGAGGGGTAGTATTATTTTCAGAGATAGTCACTGGCTGAAGCTTCTAGAGGTGCAGTCAAGAGTGTGGGTTTATCTTGCATTTCTGCCCACCAGATGACCTTGGGCACGTTACTTAATCTTTCTGTCCCTCAGTCTCATCATCTGAGAACTAGGTATGAAATACAGCCTGTCGTCACAGCACTGCAGAGAGAGTATAATGAGCAAATAATACAGATCAAACCTAGACGCCACCTGTTCAGCTGAGTCTGGCACATGAGGAGGGCTTGGTCAGAGGGAGAGATGATGAAAATGATGGGAATGGTGGTGCTCTCTGTGATCTGTTACTTCACTAGGGCTGCCCTAACAGGGTATATGAAATGGGCAGCTTGAACGACATAAACTGATTTTCTCACAGCTCTGGAGACTGAAAATCCAAGATCAAGGTGTCTGCAGGACTGGTTCCTTCTGAACTCCATGGGGGAAGGAACTGATCCAAGCCTCCCTTCTTGGCTCATAAGTGGCCATCTTCTCCCTGATCTTCACATGATCTTCCCTGTGTATCTGTGTCTAAATTTCCTCTTCTTTTTTTTTTTTTTGAGACAGAGTTTCACTCTTGTTGCCCAGGTTGGAGTGCGGTAGCATGATGTTGGCTCACTGCAACCTCTGCCTCCTGGGTTCAAGCGATTCTCCTGTCTTGGCCTCCCAAGTAGCTAGGATTACAGGCAGCTGCCACACCTGGCTAATTTTTGTATTTTTAGTCGAGTCGGGATTTTACCATGTTGGCCAGGCTGCTCTGGAACTCCTGACCTCAGGTGATCCACCCACCTTGGCCTCCCAAAGTGCTGAGCCACTGCGCCTGGCCAATTTACTGTTTTTTTTTTTTTGAGAGGGAGTCTTGCGCTGTTGCCAGGGTGGAGTGTGGTGGCATGATCTCAGCTCACTGCAATCCCGAGTTCAAGCTATTCCCCTGCCTCAGCCTCAGAAGTAGCTGGGACTACAGGTGCGTGCCACCACACCTGGCTAATTTGTTGTACTTTAGTAGAGATGGGGTTTCATCATGTTGGCCAGGATGGTCTTGATCTCCTGACCTCATGATCTGCCTGCCTCGCCCTCCCAAAGTGCTGGGATTACAGTTGTGAGCCACCGTGCCCAGCCCCAATTTCCTTTTCTTATAAGGACACTTACATTCATATTGGATTAGGACCCACCCTAATGACCTCATTTTGACTTAGTCACCTCTGTCAAGACCTAATCTCCAAAGACAGCCCATTCTGAGACAGTAGGGTTAAGATTTCCACATATGCAGTCGAGGTGAAGGGGACACAGTTAAGCGCATAGTAGTGGGGGAGGTGACATTTTGCATGATCAGATTTCTGAGGGTGGAAGAGGCACGACACAGGAAAGGAAGGGAGGATGAAGGCATCCTAGACAGTGGGAGGTAGGCACATCTTTGAGGCCAGAGGAATAAGTGGGGAGACCCTGAGGCGTGCTGCCTGCTTGAAGGCATCTGCTTGTTGGTGACAGAGCTAGAACTTTCCAAAGCTGGCACCTCCCCCTCCCACCCTCCCACCGTGTGCTCTGGAGAAAGCCAGGGGTTTGCCACATGTCCTGAGGAAGCTCATGGCTTCCTTTTGTGGAGGGAACAGATGGGGCCTGGTAGCCTCTGTGTTCACCATGAGGGAGAACACAGACAGGTGGCCGGGCTCCTACTTCAGAGCCACTCTGGAGGTGACAGCAGATGGCTGCCTCCAAGGAACAGGAGGACATTGACAGGACGGCTACAACCTTAAGAGAGGGCCAGCCATGGTGTATTGGAGTAGTCAGTCACGTCAGCACTGACCTCGAGAGCTGTCCGAGACTGCAGACCACCTAAGTATGCTGTCTGGGTCATGACTCGGGATAGAGGGGCAGTTCTCTTGGCTGGAGCTGGGAAGTAGACCAGCCTGGTGGAGCCAAATGTTCTTGTGCAGTGTTGGTCCTCAGGCCAAATCCAGCCCTCCCCTGGTTTTTGTGAATAAAGTTTTATTGGGACACAGCCATGCCCATTCATTTCAATACATAAAGGAATATGCAGCTGCTTTCATGCTACCAGGGCAGAGTTGAATAGTTAACATGGAGACCATGTTAGCAACAAAGCAGACCTTATTTACTCTCTGGACCTTTACAGAAAAGGGTTGCCGACTCTGCTTTGTAGTCTAAAGTCTTGAGTGTCAGACCTGGCCCTGGACCTTCCTGGTTGTGCTGATTTAAAGGAATGTCCCTGCCCTCTGAGTCTCAACTGCCTCCTCTGCCAGCGGGGATTATATTAGCCTGAAGTTGTGAGGCAAGGCAGGCGGGAGAGAGCTTTACAAACTGCAGCTCTCTCCAGACATACTAGTTTTTCTCTGCATTCAACCTGCCTGTTGCATCCTGCCCCTCCTCACGTCCTAGGCAAAACTCCTTTTCATACCTGCTCCATACTGCACTTGGTGGTGGGGTTTCCCCTGCAAGTTTTGTTGTTTTTTTCTTAACCTGATTTTTACCTGTATAAGCATGCCTGATGAGCAGGGAGGTGGGATGCACAGACCAGATGTAACTTGGTCCAGGGAAGCAGGGGTGTCTCTGTCATCGTTACTCAAATGCTACTGATTATTGAGCACACACTGTACACCAGGCCCTGTGCTAAAAGCTTTACCCGCATCGCCTCATCTAACCCTCTCCCTCCCGGCATTCATTCAGCAGATAGATATTGAATGCCTGCTCTGTGCCAGGCACTCTGCTTGGTCTTGGGAATAGAGCACCAGATGGCAGAGATGAATTCCTGACCTGGTAAGAGTGTGGAGGCCACTAAATCAGAGAGTTAGGGAATAAGGCAAATAAGCAAAATCATGAAGGACTATGGAGAGGAAAAAGGGGAATGTAGGGTATCAAGTGGGGTGGGGGTCCGGGAGTTGCAATTTTAAATAGGATGGTCAGGGAAGGTGACATTTGAAGAAAGAGTTGAGGTTTCTGGGGAAAGAGCGTTCCAGGCAAAGAGAACAGAAATTGCAAAGGACATGAGATGGGCAAACATCAAGGAAGCCTGTGTATGTAGAGTAGGGGCTTGGGAGGTCAGTAGAGAGCCCTCCCTGTGGGAGGTGGTGAGGATGTGGGTTGTTACTCTGGGTGAGATGGGTGCCAAGGAAGAGTTCTGGGCAGAGGAGGAACGTGGTTTGATGGAACTTTCTTTAACTGAAAAACATTCGTTTATTTATGCTATGTGAACACATAACATATGCACATTTTAAAATGGTAAAATATACATGATTTAAAATTTGCCTTCTTAACCATTTTTAAATATACCGTTCAATGTTGAGTACGTTTATATTCTGTGTGCCAACCTCCAGATCTCTTTTTGAAAGATAAACTCTACACCCATTAAATAATACCTCCCATTTCTCCTCTCCCCAGCCCCCCAGCAACCGCCATTCTCCTTTCTTTCTCTTTTAAATTTGACAACTCTAGGTACCTCATATAAGTGGAATCATGAAGTATTTCTTCTTTTGTGTGTCGATTATTTCACTTAGCACAATGTCCTCAAATTTCATTCATGTTTCAGCAGGTGTCAGAATTTCCTTCCTTTTTAAGGCTGGATAGTATTCCCTTGTGTGTGTAGACCACATTTCGTCTATCCTTTCAGCCATCGATGGACACTTAGGTCGCTTCCACCTTGTGGCTACTGTGACTTTGATTTTGAGACTTTGCCTTCAGTTGTTTTGAGTGTATGCCCAGAAGTGGAATAACTGGATCATATACTAATTGTATGATTAATCTTTTGAAGAGTCACCATACGGTTTCCCATAGCAGCTCCTCCATTTCGCCTTCTGATCATCGCACAAGGGTTCCGGTTGCTCCATATCCCCACCAGCATTTCACATCAGCCTCCTAAGAGGTGTGAGTGGTATCTCACTGTGGTTATGATTTGCATTTCCCTAAAGATTAATCACATTGAGCATCTTTTTATGTGCTTGTTGGTCATTTGTATATCTTCAGAGAAATGCCTATTCAAGTCCTTTATCCATTTTCGAATTCGGTGATTTTTGTTGTTGAGTTGCGGTTCTTCATGTAGTCTGGACATTAACCCTTTATCACATACATGATTTGCAGATGTTTTCTATTCCGTGGGTTGCCTTTTCCACTCTTTATTGAGTCCTTTGATGCGCACAAGGTTTTAACTTTGCTGTCCAATTTATCTATTTTTACTTTTGTTGCTCCTGCATTTTGTGTCATATCCAAGAAATCATTGTCAAATCCAATGTCATGAAGCTTTCCCCCTGTTTTCTTATAGGATTTTTATAGTTTTAGCTTGTATTTAAGTCTTTGGTCCATTTTACATTAATTTCTATGTGTGCGGTAAGGTAAGGGTCCAATTTTATTCTTTTGTATGTAGCTATCCACTTTTCCCAACACCATTTGTTGAAAAGACTATCCTTTTGTTACTGAAATACCAGGGATTTGGTCTAGGTCCTGCTGCTGACTGCACAGAAAGTCAATCACTGAGATGAAAGTATTTCCAAGGAAGATTTAATCTGGTGCTGCAGCTAAAGAGATGGGAGCTCAGTCTCAAATCCATCTCCGAATGACTAAAACTAGGCATTTATGTAGCCGGGAAGAAATGCAACAATGTGTAAGAACGCAAGAACTAGGGAGTGACAGGGAAGCAATCATGGGGAATGAGGGGGTCCCCCCACTATCTGATGTGGTTTTAGTTCTTTGATACTTTTTTTGAGAGCCCTGAAGGGGACCTTCTCTGAGAAAGGAACTCAGATAAATACAAGCTTCAAGCTTTTTAAGACTGCAAGGGTCAGTTTCTATGTTTATCAAAAAGAAGAGTTTATGGGGACAATTGGGTCAGTTTCACTTTCCCTTTGAATGGGCATGGACCCCTTGACAAAAATCATTTGATTATATATGTGAGGTTTTAGTTCTGGGCTCTCTATTCCATTTGTCTAAATTTTATTTATTTATTACTTTGTTCTTCATTTTGAAGATTTTTCAAGATTGGCATTGAGGGCTCCACGAAATGTTTCTTGATATTAATTTTAGGATAGATATTTATGTTTCTACAAAAAAAAAAGCACCATTGGGATTTTGATAGAAATTTCATTGAATCTGTCAATTACTTTGTAATATCAACATTTTAGCAATATAAAGCCTTCTAAACCATGAACAGAGGATGCCTTTCCAATTATTTGTCTTGTTTTTATTTTGAGACAGAGCCTTTGCTCTTCTGCCCAGGCTGGAGTGCAGTGGTGTGATCACGGCTTGCTGCTGCCTCAACCTTCTGGGCCCAAGCTGTCCTCCCATCTCAGCTTCTCAAGTAGCTGGGATTGCAGGTGCATGCCACCATGCCTGGCTAATTTTTTTTTTTTTTTTTTTTTTTTTTTTGTAGAAGTGGGATTTCACTATGTTGTCCAGGCTGATCTCAAACTCCTGAGCTCAAGTGAACCTTTGACCTCAGCCTCGGAAAGTGCTGGGATTAAAGGCATAAGGCACTGCACAGTGCCTGACCATAATCCTTTTTTTTTTTTGAGATGGAACCTTGCTCTGTTGCCCAAGCTGGAGTGCAGTGGCATAATCTCAACTCACTGCAACCTCCACCTCCTGGATTCCAGTGATTCTTCTGCCTCCGCCTCCCAAGTAGTTGGGACTATAGGTGTGTGCCACTACTTCTAGCTAGTTTGTTTGTTTTTTGTTTTTTTTTTTTTTGATTTTTAGTAGAGACAAGGTTTCACGGAGTGTTAACCAGGATGGTCTCAATCTCCTGACCTTGTGAACTGCCCACCTCGGCCTCCCAAAGTGCTGGGATTACAGGCGAGAGCCACCAAGCCTGGCTCATAATCGTTAATTCTGTTTTCTAGTATTTTGTTGACGATTCTTGCATGCATATTCCTCATAGATATTGGTCTGTAGTTTTTGTGTGTATCCTTGACTGGCTTTGGTTTCAAGGTAGTCCTGACCTTATAAAATGAGTTTGGAAGTGTTCCTGCCTTTTTAATATTTTTGGAAGAATTTGAGAAGAATTGGTTCATTTCTTTTAATGTTTGGTAGAATTCAGCAGTGAAGCCTTGTGGTCCTGGGCTTTTCATTACTGGAAGGTTTTTAGCTTACTGATTCTATCCCCCCGCTACAATATGTCTGTTAAGGTTTTCTATTTCTTCCTGATTTGGTTTGTAGATTGTGTTTCTAAGAATGTATTCATCTTATCTAGGTTATCCAATTTGTTGGCATCCGTTTGTTTATAGTATTCCCTGATAATGCTTTTTTCTGTGGCATCAGTTGTTAGGTCCTCACTTTCATTTCTGATTTTAATTTTGAGAATCCTCTTTTTTTTTTTTTTTTTGGTCAGTCTAGCCAACGGTTTATCAATTTTGCTGATCTTTTGGACAAACCATCTCTTGGTTTTGTTAATTTTCTCTGTTTTTTAATTCTGTTTCATTTATGGCTGCTCTAATCTTTACTTTCTAATTAATTAATTATTTACTTATTTTTTTGAGATGAGGTCTCGCTCTGTCACCTAGGCTGAAGTGCAGTGGTATAGTCTCAGCTCACTGCCAAGATCACTGCCAGAACCTCTCTACCGATTCTCCCGCCTGTCTCCAAAGTAGCTGGGATTACAGGCATCTACTATCATGCCGGCTAATTTTTGTGTTTTAGTAGAGTTGAGGTTTCACCTTGTTGGCCAGGCATGTCTTGAACTGCTGACCTCTGGTGATCTGCCTGCCTCAGCCTCTCAAAGTGCTGGGATTACAGGTGTGAGCCACCATGCCCAGTCTAATTTTTAATATTTCCTTCTTTCTGCTAGCTGTGGATTTCGTTTGTTCTTCTTTCTCTAGTTTGTTAGGGTGTGCCGGTAGCTTTCTTATTTTCTTGGGATCTTTCTTATTTTAATGTAAGCATTTTCAGCTGTAAGTTCCTTCCTAATACTGCTTTTGTAGCATCCTATAGGTTTGGCCATGCGTGTTTTTGTTTTCATTTAACTCAATATATTTTCTAATTTCCCTGGAGATTTCTTCTTTGACTCATGGGTTAAGAGTATGTTAAGACTCATTTTTGTGGATTTTCTAATTTTCCTTCTGCTGTTGATTTTTTGTTTCATTCCATTGTGACTGAGAAAGATGCTTCGTATGATTTTTTTCTTTTTTTTTTTTGAGACGGAGTTTCGCTCTTGTTACCCAGGCTGGAGTGCAATGGCGCAATCTCGGCTCACCGCAACCTCCGCCTCCTGGGTTCAGGCAATTCTCCTGCCTCGGCCTTCCAAGTAGCTGGGATTACAGGCATGCGCCACCATGCCCAGCTAATTTTTTGTATTTTTAGTAGGACGGGTTTCACCATATTGACCAGGATGGTCTCGATCTCTTGACCTCGTAATCCACCTGCCTCGGCCTCCCAAAGTGCTGGGATTACAGGCGTGAGCCACCGCGCCTGGCCCGATTTCATTTTTTAAAAGTTAGAATGACTAGTTTTGCATCCTAATATATTCTCTCTCCTGGAGGATGTTCCATGTACAGTTGAGAAAAGTGGGCATCCTGCTGTTACTGAGTGGAGTGTCTGTACATGTCTGTTAAGTCCAATTGTTGGTTTGCAGTGTTGCTCAAGGCCTCTGTTTCCTTATTGATACTCTATCTGGTTTCTATTGACTTACCTTTTAATGAAATCCTTCTGGCTGCATTAAACTGAGTTTCTTAGAAGTGGATACAGGGAGACCAGTAAGAGTCTACAGCATTGATTCTGGGGAGAGGTGATGGTGACTTGGACCGGGGAGGTGGTAGTGGGGAGGCTGAGAAATGGTTGGAATCAGAGGACATTTTGAAGGTACAGCCAACATATTTGATGGAATCTTTAGAAGTTGGTACTGTCATCCTAAGGAGGTAAAGGAATTTGCCCAAGGTCTGATAAATGGCTCATCCAGGATTTGAACCCAGGTCTGTCTGCTCCAGATTCTCAGTTCTTAATTAACCATGTACTTTCCTGAAAGTGCTCCTGATCCAGTTGCCTGGACTCTCCACCTGCAGTGCCTCCCTGACAGTCCTCTACCATCTGAACTCACTCCTTCTGCTGCTATGTTCCCAAATGTCATCAGGGTCTGCTTGGCAGTTTCTCAGCATCAGCACGTCCTGCCTTAGAGGAGCAAAGAAAAGAAGGAGGCAGATTCCTGCAGAGGGGAGAGAGGTGTGCAAATGCTCTGAGACCACGTGGGCTTCATGACATGTTATAGAAGGAGCTCAGCCCCTGGAGTCAGACAAACCTGGGTCCAAGCCCCGAATCCACTCCTCGACAGCTGTGTGACCCCAGGCAGATTACGCCACCTCTCTGGGCCTCTGTTTCCTCCCTTGACAAATAGGGATAATAATGTTCCTCTCCATTATCTACAACTATGATTATAAGAAAATGTTCTTTTTTCAAATAAAATATTCTACCAAAGGTTGAGGTCAATCACGATTCTTGGAGCCATTCATTTTTCAAAGAGAACTTTATTGAGCACACACCCTGTGCCGGACCTCGAAGTAGTTGTTGGCACCATAGCCGTAAAGCAAAGAAACACAGAATGCTTGCCCTCGTGGCGATCAGAGCCTGGCAGGGAAAACAGGTTGCTGACCAAATGTTATATATCTGATGGGTGCTTCAAAAGCAGCTTCTCTAGGAACCCAAGCAGGGGAATTTGATGTCCTGAACAGGAAACCTTCCAGCCAGGGCCAAAATAATGGTGACGGGGGGCCAGATAAGGTTTCAGGCAGAGGTGATGACCTGCATGCAGCCGACATGCCAGGCCCCGTGCTCTGCACGTGATGATCATTATCTTATGCAGTCTTCTCAAGCGCCTTGAGGCTGGTGCTATTTCTATAACCTTTTTAACCAAGGAGAAAACTAGGGTTCAGAGACGTGACATGATTTGCCTGAGGAAACACAGCTAATAGTGGGAGGAGCCAAGATACGGCCTTGGGAGCCACGATGGGAGGAAAAAAAAAGATGTTTGAATTTCTGCTCTGCTCTTTCCTACTGTGTGACCTTGGGTGGGCCAGTTTGCCTCCATAAGACTCAGTTTCCATATCTGTAAAATGAAGCCAATTTCCTGGGCCTCCCTAGATAGTTTTCAGGCTTAGAAATGCTGCAGGCAGCCCCCAGCTTGGAGTTGGTAGAGCACTGAGGTCGGGAGCTGTTCATGGTGCTGATGCTGAATTGGTTGTGTTGGGTAGGGGTGCTGAGCCAGCTCTGTGGGGGACACTGCCATGTGTTTCTGCAGAGAAGGTGGACAGGGATTCACTGAACTCTGTGTTCATCTCCAGGAGGTAACCAGAAGGCAGGGAGAGAGGGGGCAGTGAGGGTCTGGGACAGCTCTCAGATGGATGCATGAATGTGCTGGCGTGGTAGAGTCTGGATGGGCCACAGGACAGTGGGAAAGGGTGTGGGGACCCATTGAGTGGGGGTAATTTAGAACTTTGCTTTGTTTACCCCAACGTCAGAACCTCAGGGTGATGCACAGCTGAAACAGGCCTTTGGGGTTGTCTTTTCCAACCTCCTCAACCTCAAAGTGGGGAAACTGAGGCCCAGAGAGGAGAGGGTCTTTGCTTAAATCCCACAATAAGTCTGGGCAGAATTGGGCCCAGAATCCAGTGGAAAAGGAGGGTATTCAGGCTGCCAAGGCACAGCTGCCCTTCCACGCTGTGTCCCCATGCCTGGCACAATAGAGGCACTCAGGTGAGAGTTGTTGAGCAAGTGAGTGCGCTGGGAACAGCACACAGCCTGGGTGTCTGTCCTGAGCTGGAACCTGTGACAGCCAGAGCTGCCTCCTGGGCAAGTGCCTTTGCTTTGCTAAGCATCTGTTTCTTAAAATAAGATCAGAAACCCACTTGGGAGGTGTCCAAGCAGGGATCTGAACTCAGGTCTACCTGATTGCAGGGCAGGCTTTTTACCCTGCATCCTCCTGATTCCTTATATATCTCATTTATTCATTCATACGCGGATTCATTTATTCATTCAGTCATTTAGAAAATGTAGATTGAGCATCTGCTCTGTGCCAGGCACTGTTCTAGGCTGTGCATATTCAGCAGTGAATGGGGCAGATGAAGTTTCTGCCCTTGTGGAACTTAAATTCTAGAGGAGAGAGACAGATAGTCAACAAATCAACAAATAGAATGGGAATAGTAGTAGGTTGGGTGCAGAGGTTCACAACTGTAATCCCAGCACTTTGGGAGGCCGAGGCGGGCGCATAACTCGAGACCAGCCTGGCCAACATGTTGAAACCCCGCCTCTATGAAAAATAGAAAAATCAGCGAGATGTGGTAGCATCTGCCTGTAAACCTAGCTACTCGGTAGGTGGGGGCAGGAGAATGGCTTAAACCTAGGAGGTGGAGGTTTCAGTGAGCCAAGATCATGCCACTGCACTCCAGCCTGCAAGAATGAGACTTTGTCTCAAACGAAAAAAAAAGAAGGAGGCCGGGTGCGGTGGCTCATGCCTGTAAACCCAGCAGTTTGGGAAGCCACAGTGGGCGGATCACCTGTGATCAGGGGTTCGAGACCAGCCTGACCAACATGGAGAAACCCTGTCTCTACTCAAAATACAAAATTGCCAGGCGTGGTGGTGCATGTCTGTAATCCCAGCTACTCGGGAGACTGAGGCAGGAGAACTGCTTGAATCTGGGAGGCAGAGATTGAAGTGAGCTGAGATCGTGCCATTGCACTCCAGCCTGGACAACAAGAGCGAAACTCTGTCTCAATAAATAAATAAATAAAAAGAATGGGAATAGTGGTGAGTGCCCTACAGGGAGTAAAATAAGGGATGGGATTGGGGAGGGGACGCCTTAGACAATGTGGTCAGGAAAGGAGATGACGTTTTTATGTGACACCTGAGAGAAGCAGGAGCCCGCTGTGCAAAGAATCTGAACAAATAATTGAGAAAATGGGAAGCATGTGGCTGTGACAGTCCTCAGACCTACAGAAGACAAGGCGAGGAGGTGGGAAGGAAAGCAGCTATGAAAACATCCCAAACAGCCCGAAAAGCCTTGTGGGGAGCAATGCAGCTCTTTTGGGGCACCTACACCCAGGTTACCTTGGTCACGTTGGACCTCTTCCCCTCCGGCCACCTCTGCCTTCCAGGTGAAGCAGATCATGGAGGAGGCTGTGACACGCAAGTTTGTCCACGAAGACAGCAGCCACATCATCTCCTTCTGTGGTGAGTCTGTGGCCTGGGCAAGTGGCTTCTTTCTCTCTGAGCTGCCTCAGGGAAGTGGCGTCTTTGAGCCAGTATTTGCCTTTATAACTCAGAAGTTATTTTTGGATTCCGGATGGGAGACTCCATTGGAGAATTTGAAAATACAGAACAGTGTAGAGAAACAATTAAAACTAACTTCTTTACCCCATGAAGAGGTCAGTGTGGTTAACACTGTAGGGGTTGTCTTCCCTCCCCCTGGGCAATGTTCACACCGGCCACGCTCCAAGTGACACGCTGTCTTGTATGTCAAGACATACATCTGAGGAATGGGCTCCTGTCCCTCACTCTGCCTGCGGCTATTGCTAGGTAAAGGGAGAGGGTAGATGGGGACTTTTTTAAAAAAGGGAACTATGAGCCCTTGACACATTCTAAAGGGTGACATCCATCTGGCTCAGCAAAGGATGCAGGCCCAGGGCTCAGGGCGTGACTCAGCCATGTCTCCTTGAACCAGCTCTGCTCGCAAGCTTCCAGAAATAACCCCATGGCCAGGCTCTTGCTGTACCTTGAGAATAGCTGGGGATGTGTTCTGAGTGTCCCTGGGGTTAGGATAATCTGTGTACATAGAAGTTGGAGTTGGATTTTAATTTAATAATTGGAATGTCTCATAATGAAGGACATGTTCCAATTCCCCTCCTGTGATCTTGGTCCTGTGGAGAGGCCTGAGCTAGAAGAGCTGGTCAGCCTATCAGCTGCTGTCCAAATGGCTGGGGGCACCACCCCACGGGGCCCACAGCATGCTGAGCACACACTGTGACCCAGGAGGCCATGGGCCTCAGTTCACCCCCTTTTCTGACAGGAGACCTGGACTCACCTCTGCTGCTTTCTCTTAATTGACCTTGAGCAAGATCTTTTTTTTTTTTTTTTTTTTTTTTTGAGACAAGGTCTCACTCTGTCACCCAGGGTGGAGTGCAGTGGTGCAGTCACAGCTCACTGCAGCCTCAACCTCCTGGGCTTCAGCATTCCTCCCACCTCAGCTTCCCGAGTAGCTGGGACCACAGGTAGGTGCCGCCATGCCTGGCTAATGTTTAAATTTTCCGTAAAGATGGAGTCTTGCTATGTTGTCAGGGCTGGTCTCAGATTTCTCGGTTCAAGCAAACCTCTCTCCTTGCCTCCCAAAGTGAAGATCTTATTTTTTTAAGTGGGATGTCTTTATTTAAACATAAAGCTACACACACATACACACCACACATAAAATTACATACATATATGTATGTGTATGTATACCTATATGCATTCCCAGCTTTGAATTTTTTCCTTAATATTTTTATTTTCAAATAAAGTCATATGCATGTCCATGTTAAGACTTGGTAGCATACCTACCAATTAAAGACTTAGAGGAATAAAAGTGATAAAATATTATAATAATTCTCTAGCTCTATTCAAAATATTTGGGTGGGAGAAAGGTGATGGCACTAAATGAAGCCTAAAGAATCTCCCTGAGGTTTCTTTTCTCCATTGCTTCTTATAAGCCATTATCAGAAAGAATTAAACAGTGTCTCCAAAGCCTGAATAGAAAGTTAACTTACATCAACATACACACATGAAAAGTACTGCATATGGACCGGGCATGGTGGCTCACACCTGTAATCTCAGCATTTTGAGAGGCCGAGGTGGGTGGATCACGAGGTCAGGAATTCAAGACCAGCCTGGGCAAGATGGTGAAACTCCATCTCTACTAAAAATGCAAAAAATGAGCTGGGCGTGGTGGCACGTGCCTGTAATCCCAGCTACTTGAGAGGCTGAGGCAGAGAATTGTTTGAACTGGGGAGGTGGAGGTTGCAGTGAGCTGAGATCATGCCAGTGCACTCCAGCCTGGGCGACAGAGCAAGACTCCGTCTCAAAAAAAAAAAAAAAAAAAAAAAGTACTGCATATGTAAATTAAAAATAAGATATCTAAGAGATCATCTCCTGGAATATTTTAAATCCATGGGCAGATTAGGCAGTATTTGACCATTCATGCAAAACAAAGTATTTGGTAATTCAAAACAAAACAAAAAACCAGAAACAAAGTGATGAGACCCTAACTTCTCATTCCTCCTTGCACGTAGCATAACCTTGGTCAAGCTCGTCCCCCTAGAGCACTGCTCTTTAGAGCTGACATTTCATGTAAAGAGCTTACATTTAATTTTGTCACAAGAATTGGGAAAGGTAAATCTCAACAGTTATCCGACACCCATCAGGTGCCTAGTAAGAAGTACTTATGTAGTAGCTTTCAATAAACACCGATTACGTAACCTGTACAAGTGTGAGCTCCTGGTCTCTGGGGTAAGACAGAAGGTAGGAAGATCGAGTGGGCTCTCCACGGTTCCTGTGTCTGACAGAAGCTCTGGGCCATGCTGGGTGCTGGGAAGCGTGGGCAGGGCAGGGCCTGCTGACTGCCGTGTCCCCGCAGCGGCTGTGGAGGCTTGCGTCCTGCACGGGCTTCGGCGGCGGGCGGCCGGCTTCCTGCGCAGCAACAAGATCGCAGCTCTCTTTATGAAAGTGGGCAAGAGCTTCCCGCCGGCTGAGGATCTGAGCCGCAAGGTGCAAGACCTGGAGCAGCTGATCGAGAGCGCGTGAGTGCAAAGCACAGGGCGCAGGTGGGAGCAACTTCCCAGAGAATAGGCCACAGTCCTCCCCCGGCCCTGAGAGAGCCCGTACCCCCCATCACTCTCTTCACTCTCCATCCTGCTCCTTAAACCCACCAGACTCTTTCCCACCCCGGGTCTTTGCATGTGCTGCGCCCTCCACCAGGCTCACCCATCTGATTGTCTGTAGCTGCTTTCTTGTCATTATTCAGACTTTATGTTAGCTCAGAAAATTCCAGTCCTCACCCCATCTTCTCTTCCGTATCACCCTGTTTATTTTCCTCCCAGTTGTTATTGACTGACCATCTGTAGTTACTCATGTAAGGTTTATTTGATTGTTTTCTGTCTGTCCCACTTGACACTGAACTCCATGAGAGCAGGCAACTAGATCTGTTTTTCCCCATTCTGTCGCAAGCATCTGGGACAGTGTCTAGAACCTAGTACATGCCCAAAGAGCAATGGTTGAGTGAGTGCCTACTGGGAGCCATAGCCTGTTCTAAATGCAGCATAGCCAGAGTTTGGTGGAACCAGTATGGACTCTGTCTGCATGGAAGCTGCCCACCTTGTCCCCACTTGCCATCAAGTGGCTCCCCATCATATCACTGTCTGATATGACTCAAGGGCCTCATAGCAGTAGGCATATTATATCACATTCCAATACACTGATTAGAAGTTTAAAAAAAACCCTCATAATAAAGTAACCTTTGAAGAGAGGTGGCTTCCCTCCCTCGTCGTGGTGGCTGGTGGTGTGTGTTGTGGGGAGGCTCATGGACGGAGTGTGTGCGTGTGAGCACCTTCAGCCAGAGCCACTCCCTGGGAGGTCCTGACTGTACAGCCAACCCCACTGTCTACAGCCTGGTCAGGGATGACAAATTTGGTTTCAACTCCTGGCAACAAATGTGGTGCTGGTGGCTTTCCAGAGGAATGTGCTGTGATTTTGAAGCTGTGATCGGGGGTCCTGGGGAAAAGCACATGGATCGATTGGTCATATCTGTCAAGGGCAAAGGCAGGGAAGACACAAGCATGTCAGATGTTTGCAGTCTCTGCTGTGGGCGGTCACTCCACTTCACTGGATGAGAATGGCCCTTGGCTTTCAGGCCCTGCCTGCCCAGGGCTACTGGCCAGAACTGTATGGTGGTCAGAGCCCAGGATTTGGCCCTGCCAACTCCCATTTGGAATAACTTCTCAGCCAGCTGGTCTTTGGGTACCTTCCAGTTCATCTGCTAAGTTCCCAGGTGTTTGCAGATAACTTCTTAAAGGGTTAGATTTGTCATGGGCCTTCCACAACACTGGGAGTGACCGCCTAATGGAGGAATTAGAGATGCATTTATTCATATATGCAATCATTCATTCATGAACATTTACTAAGCCTCCTCTGTACGTCAGCCACTGTGCTGGGCCCTGCAGATACAGGCATGAAGAGGGCCCATGCTTGCCACATGGCAGCCTCTCAGTAAGTATTTTATTTTTTTTTTAAATGAGTTTTCTATTTCATATCCTCAAGATTACAGTGTGGAAGGGAAGACAGAAAAGTGAGCAGAGGCAGCTGCAGAGGCAGACAGCTGCAGAGGCAGACAGCACAGACCAGCTTTGGTTGGTCCAAGAGGGCTTCCTGTATGTAGTAGTTGAAGCCCTCGCTGAGACCTGAAGAGGGATCAGCCTGGGAGTGGGTAGGAAAGGAACCAGGAAGAAGTAGCAGCCCAGGGAAAGGCTTCAGATGAGACGCTGGTGGCCTCAGGCATCTGCACATATCTCTGGCTGAATCGTGAAGTCAGAAGGGTTAGTGGTAAGGAGATTGCTGGAGAGGTGAGTGGGGCAAGGTCTTGGAGCTCTCTGCCTGTCATGTTGAAGAGCTTGCTTCCCAAGGGCACTGGGGAGCCACTGAAGGATCTACACTTGACTCTTCTTGGCCAGCACTCCTTTCCAGGAGAGATGAGGGGATATCAGTATGAGAATCTGTCTTGCCCATTGGCAGGGTAGGAAACACATGTGCACACTCACCTGGTATTATTATTTTTTCAACTCCTGACCAGCTTGCTAGCAGCAATGTGGGCTCTTGTTGTTTAGCTGCCATTCCTTCATTTCCCTGAGAGAATCTCTCATTTGCCTATTGGTCCTGTGGATTTACTCTTGTGAGTATCTATTCCCCTCCTTTATTGGTCTTGAAGGAGAAACCAGATCCAGGGCCTCCAGGAGAATGTGCGGAAGCTGCCAAAGCTGCCCAACTTGTCCCCGCTTGCCATCAAGCATCTGTGGATTCGCACGGCCTTGTTTGAGAAGGTCCTGGACAAAATCGTGCATTACCTTGTGGAAAACAGCAGGTGAGAGGGAAAGACCCGACACCTGACCATGCTCTGCCTCCACCTATTGGCCGTCATGGGAATTGCACCCCCGGCACAAGCTGCTTTTTTTCCTTGGCAGCCACTAAGTTTGATGAAAGTGATTACATGCTTGGAACCTTGGGAAGATTCGTGAGCTTAATGGCAGTGCAGGGTCTTCGAAGCATAGGGATACTGGGTTTTTTCCTTCTCCTGTGGATTACTCCACTCAATAACTGTGTGGCCCTAGAGAATCGCTTAGCCTCTCCGTGCCTGTTGTCTCTTTTGCTAAATGACATGGAGATTCCTGATACTCCCAAAAAGTGAGAAGGGAATTTGGTGAACATGCAGCATTTTGAAAATGCATGGTGAACCTTTTCACATTTTCTCCACTAGCTTAATCTGATGTGAAAGTTTTATAGTATGAGCCCTCTTGGGTAAGCATTCATGTGTGCATTCATCCATCCAGCAAATATTTAATGAGCATCTGCTGTGTTCTGGCACTAACCTAGATGTCAGGGATACAGTGGTGATGCCTGTCATGTTGTAGAGCTTGTACATCATCTCAAGAGCAGTGAGGAACCATGGCGGAATTTATTATGATACACCTCAAGGCCAATATGCCTCTCCTGCCCCCAAGAGCAGGAAGGGAGAGAGAGAGAGAGAAAGGAACAAGTGTCTTAGAATCTCCCCATCTTTCAGAATATGAAAATGCTGGATTAACCACATCTTTACAAAGTGGATGCTTTTATTATTATTCTTTGCCCCTTTGCAAGGAAAATCTCCATGAAAGTGGAGAGAAAAGTCCCTCTTCTCATGAAGTTCAGGTGCTTGCAGGGAACACCAGCACACAGTCATGGTGATAATACGTGATGGGTGTTCCAAGGGGGTGTGGTGGTGTTGTTTTCTCCTGGTGGTCAGAGAAGGTGTCCCAGATGGTGCAACCATTTTTTATTTTTTTTCTGTGTTTCGTTCTTGTTACCCAGGCTGGAGTGCAATGGCGTGATCTCGGCTCACGCAACCTCTGCCTCCTGGGTTCAGGCAATTCTCCTGCCTCAGCCTCTTGAGTAGCTGGGATTACAGGCACACACCACCATGCCCAGCTAATTTTTTGTATTTTTAGTAGAGATGGGGTTTCACCATGTTGACCAGGATGGTCTCGATCTCTTGACCTCGTGATCCACCTGCTTCAGCCTCCCAAAGTGCTGGGATTACAGGTGTGAGCCACCATGCCCGGCGGTGCAACCATTAAGCTTCCATTTGAAGATCATGCAGGCATCAGCCAGATGATGGGATGAGCAACGAAATGTTTCCGGTAGAGGAAATACAGGTGCAGAGCCTCATGGCAGGAGAGAAACTGCAAGAAATCTAAGCTCTGGATCTCCAAGCGGGGGGGTCACTTGAGCCCAGGAATTCAAGACCAACCTTGGCAACATAATGAGACCCTGTCTCTACAAAAAATTAAAAAAATTAGCCAGGTGTGGTGGTGCATGGCTCTAGACCCAGCTGATCAGGGCTGAAGTGGAAGGATCGTTTGAGCCCAGGAGTTTGAGGTTACAGTGTACTTTGATTGTGCCACTGCACTCCAGCCTGGGCAATAGAGAAAAACCTTATCTCAAAAAAAAAGTCTTTCTGTCAGCCCTATGAGCTGTTACTATTATCCCCATTTTACAGATGGGGCAGCTGAGGCTCTGAGTGGTAACTGAATGACACTTGGGATTGAACTCCGGTCTGTGGATTGTAAGTCCTCTGCTGGTCTCCATTCAAACCTGCATATTCTCTCTTCTTGCTAGTAAATACTATGAGAAGGAAGCTCTCCTGATGGACCCTGTGGATGGCCCCATCCTTGCGTCTTTGTTGGGTAAGTGGTTCTGTGCACTGAGCTTCATCTAGACTCTTGGTCTTGAGTCTCAGGGGCACCTCCTCAGGGACTCTCACCCCTGTCCAGCCTCACCCATTGAAACGCAGCACTGTCCTAGCTGACTGAATGGGAGGGTAGTGAGATGGGCAGCCACCTGGTGGGCAGTGAGTGGGAGGACTTTCCGCCACAGTGGGTTCCCAGCCCCCACATGCCCCTCAGTGGGGCCCTGTGCCCTAGAATACACCAAGATGAAGACTGCAGATCACTTCTGGACCGACCCCTCGGCCGATGAACTTGTCCAGAGGCACCGCATTCACAGCTCCCACGTGCGGCAGGACTCGCCCACCAAGCGTCCTGCCCTCTGCGTGAGTTGGGTGGATGGTGGGACTGTGGGAGGGACCTCGCATGGGGGCAGGAAACAGGGTAGGAGCCCTCAGGGTCACTGCAGGCCTCATCCCTCTCTTTCCCCTCACGCTCTACCAGATCCAGAAGAGGCATTCCAGTGGCAGCATGGACGACCGGCCATCTCTCTCTGCCCGCGACTACGTGGAGTCCCTGCATCAGAACTCCCGTGCCACCCTGCTCTATGGCAAAAACAACGTTCTGGTTCAGCCGGTGAGAGGTTATCTTGGGCCCAGATCTTGCACTGAGAGTCTCACTCCAGGCTATAGAGGATGAAGTCCCTCTGGCTCCAGGTTGCCAGTTCATTCTCCATCTGTCCACTCACCCATGCACACATCCACCCAGGCAACACTTATTCAAGTTGTCCATCTATATTTACACCCACTCGTCCTTACATCCATCCATCCACCTGTCGTCACATCCATCCACCCATCGTCACATCCATCCATCCACCCATCGTCACATCCATCCATCCACCCGTCGTCACATCCATCCATCCATCCATCCATCCATCCATCCATCCATCCATCCATCTGTCCCTTTATTTTCCGATCCATCTCTTCACTCACCTGCATACCCAGGCTTTTGTCTGTTCACTGTCTTCTCACTCACTGATTTCAGCAACCATTTCCATGGACCTGCTATGTGCTGGGTGCATATGATGTCAAGATCTTCATTCTCATGGCCAGTATTTCTTGATACTTCCTATGTGTCATGCACGGTGCAAAGTGTTTTCAACTGTATTAACTCTTAAACTTCCCAACGACCCTTTGAGGCAGGTACTGTTTTTACAGGCCCCAGTATTATCAGATGGTAATACTGAGGCCTGGACAGGGGAAATAAGGTGCAGACAGTTATGATTTGAATTCGGGCCAGCTGATGCCAGAGTCAGTGCCATCACTCAGTCACCTTCTCTGCCCCATCGTGCAGCTGGGCTCCAAGGATGAGTGGTAGGCGAGGCATATGTGGTTCCTGCCTTCATGCAGTGTCTCCTTCGGCTGTCCCCTGCCCGGGGCCATTGTGGTATTTGGGCTCAGTGGGAGGAAGCAAAAGGAAAACCATCAGCTGCTTCATCTCTGTGGTCACAGTTTTAATCACTGGGTGATGTTGAGCAAGTCACTTTTCCCTCTAAACCTCCGTATCTGCGTCACAGTGGGTCCAAAACCCTATTGCCACAAATCTAAGAAGCCAAGACACTAATTTATGATCTACCATTTCTTAACGTAATCTCAAACAATTCAAAATGCTATTTAGATTATATACAATTTTTTTTTTTTTTGCTACTTAGAAATTTTAGCCTATACTTTTCGAAAGAGGTCTTTGAAACTTACATGGATGTAGTTTTGTTTTTTAATCTATATCACTTTTATAAGTAACACAAAGGGAAAATACCATTGAAATACGCTAAAATAGTCTTCGAACTTCTTCAGTTCAGAGTTCCATCTTCTCTATCATTTTTTGATGTAGAGTCATCAGTGCCTGCATTTTCCCATACGTCATTTTCTGTTCCATCAGGAGAAGGAGTTAGCAATCATCTGTGGGCCAAATGTGGCCCTCCACTTGTTTTTAACAATCAAGTTTTATTGGAACACAGCTACAACCTATGACTGCTTTCAGGCCTTGCTAGCAGAGTTGAGTGGTTGCAGCTGAGCTTGTGTAGCTTACAAAACCAAAAAATATTCCCTATTTGTCCCTTTACACAAAACGTTTGGTGGCCTCTGACCCAGGAGCACCGGAAGTACAGCATTTCTTGCAAGAATGTCCACTCTCATCTCAGGGATGATTATTTTTTGTTTTTTGGTTGTTTTTTTTTTTTTGAGACAGTGTCTTGCTCTGTTGCCCAGGCTGGGGTGCAATAGTGTGATCTCAGCTCACTGCAAACTCTGCCTCCCAGGTTCAAGTGATTCTCCTGCCTGAGCCTCCTGAGTAGCTGGGATTACAGGCACCTGCCACCACGCCCAGCCAATTTTTGTCCTGTTAGTAGAGATTGGGTTTCACTGTGTTGGCCAAGATGAACATGGACTTCTGACCTCAGGTGATCTGCCCGCCTCAGCCTCCCAAAGTGCTGGGATTACAGGTATAAGCCACCACACCTGGCCTTTTTTTTTTTTTTTTGACACGGTCTCACTCTCACCCAGGCTGGAGTGCAGTGGTGTGATCATGGCTTACTGCAGTCTCAAACTCCTGGGCTCAAGCAATCCTCCCACCTCAGCTTCCTGAGTAGCTGGGATTACAGGTGTGTTCCACCATGGCTGGCTAATTTTTAAATTGTTTTTTGTAGAGATGAGATCTTGCTGTGTTGACCAGGCTGATTTAAAACTCCTGGACTCAGGTAATTCTCCCGTCCCCACGTTCCAAATCTCTGGGATTGCAAGTGTGAGCCACTGCACCCAGCCTGTGATAGTTCTTAAATCCTGTAAAGTATTTGGTTGTTGCTTTACAAGAAAATCTTGGCGGGGCATGGTGGCTCACGCCTGTAATCCTAGGACTTTGGTAGGCCAAGGTGGGCGGATCACCTGAGGTTAGGAGTTCGAGACCAGCCTGAGCAAGATGGCAAAACCTCATCTTTACTAAAAAAAAAAAAAAAAAATACAAACATTAGCTGGGTGTGGTGGCGGGTACCTGTAATCCCAGCTACTTGGGGGTCCGAGGCGGAAGAATTGCTTGAACCTGGGAAGCAGACATTTCAGTGAGCCGAGATCACACCACTGCCCTCCAGCCTTGGCAACAGAGCAAGACTCCATCTTAAAAAGAAAAAAGAAAGAAAATCTGGATTTGGGGGCTTCCCTGCAGGGATAAACACGTGCCTACCCTGCCAGCATCACACAGGCACTCTACCACTCTTGCCCCTTAAACCTGGCCAAGATAAATGCCTTCTGTTTTAAAAAGTGTGATTTTCAATGGGGCAGAGCCTCCTTCCTGGTTCTTAAGGAACCTGGGGTCAGGGACGCTTGAGCTCAGGAGGAAGTGGTGAGTGTGAAAATGGTGGTGGGCGGGGGGGTAGGAGGCTTTCTACAGCTGGATGATGTTAAAACCCATCCTGAGAGGCTGGCTGCAAATGGCTTTGCTTAGCATGGCCACCTGGAAGGAAGCTTGGAGTTTTCCAAGTGGCCAGGGCCTTGAAGGGATTAACCCAACCTCTTAGTTCCGATTAGGTGTACTTGAGTCACATGGGCTGGGACCTGTGTCCACAGCGACTCCAGCACCATGGCTAGACCTGAGTCGTCCTCTCTCTGCAGAGAGACGACATGGAGGCTGTGCCAGGGTACCTGTCCCTGCACCAGACGGCTGATGTCATGACCTTGAAGTGGACGCCCAATCAGCTGATGAACGGGTCTGTGGGGGACCTGGACTACGAGAAGAGGTAGGGCACTGGGTCTGCTCTGTGTCCCGTGGGTCCCTCCACTCCCCTGGGCACAAGGAAGTTCCTCCCCTGGGGAAGGGAGGCTTGCATCTCGCCCTGCTTCTGCCTGCTATGCTGCCTGGCTGTTAGGGCCACTTGGCCAGCCTCCCTGCAGCTCTGGCCTCCTGGGAAACGCAAAGGCTTGGGAGAATCTGGAAACCAACTGGAAGAGTCTTAGGGCATGGGAGTTGGCAATGCCCTGGACAAAACCATCCAGAGGGAGAAATCTTTATAGAGCTCTCCAATGCCTGCAAATGGCAAATATTCTTCAGTCTCTGTCCTCCCTTCCATCACTCAGTAAAAAAGGAAGGCAGGAGTTATTAGCGAGTATCTGGTCCAGGGCTGTATCTCCCATGAAATCCTGGGATTTATAAGACCCAGCAAAGGCTTTAGAGTCACACTTGAAAGAAGTGCTGGGACAGGGCTGCTGCAGTGCCTGGGTTCCAGCCCAATTAGGGAAGACTTCAGGAAGAACAGAGAAAGCCATGGTGCAGAGGTGTGGCCGGTTCCCGTATTTCAGGTTGAGGAGTCTCTCCTGCTGGTGGGGAGAAGCAATGGTTTTTGCTGCTCCAAGCCCACATCTCATCTTAATTTTCTTTTACATTTTATTGCTTTCCTAAAAAACCTTTTTTACAATGAAGAATTTTTAACCTAAAGATAGACAGAACTCAGGTACCCATCACCCTGCCCTCATGACCATGAACCCATTCCCTCCTCCCCAGTATTCTGAAGCAACAGGCAGACATAATATGATTTCATCTGTAAATATTTTAATGTGCATCTCTAAGAAAATAAGGACTCTTTTCAAGAAACATCACCAGAAGGCTATTGCTGTGTTCTATTTAATGTGAAGGCTTGGTGTGGTTAACATCAGACTTTGGAGTGATTACAGGTGTTCTAGGCTGGATGTGGTGGCTCATGCCTGTAATCCCAGCACTTTAGGAGGCTAAGGTGGATGGATCATGAGGTCAAAAGTTCGAGACCAGGATGACTAATATGGTGAAACCCCATCTCTACTGAAAATACAGAAATTAGCCAGCTGTGGTGGTGCATGCCTGTAATCACAGCTACTCAGGAGACTAAGGCAGAAGAATTGCTTGAACCCAAGAGGCAGAGGTTGCAGTGAGCCGAGATTGTGCCACTGCACTCCAGCCTGGGCAACAGAGTGAGACCTCTGTCTCAAAAAAAAAAAAAGTGTTCTCTAAGCTGGTCACTTCCTGTGGAGGAGTCACCATCTGTCCTCAGAGCTGGTCAGTTGGCAAGACAATTGTCCCGTGATAGCACAATAACTCAGCTCCAGCCAGACCCTGCAGTCTCTCTCTCTTTTTAAACATTTAAATATTTAAATTTTATTTATTACTTTTTTTTTTTTTTAAACAGAGTTTAGCTCTCTCACCCAGGCTGGAGTGCAGTGGTTCAATCTCGGCTCACTTCAACCTCCACCTCCTGGGTTCAAGTGATTCTCTCACCTCAGCCTCCCTGGTAGCTGAGATTACAGGAACTTGCCACCACACTCAGCTAATTTTTGTATTTTCAGTAGAGATGGGGTTTCATCATGTTGGCCAAGCTGGTCTCAAACTCCTGACCTAAAGTCATCTGCCCGTCTCGGCCTAACAAAGTTATTATTATTTTTATTTCTATTTTATTTTATATAGAAATGGTGTCTCATTTTCTTGCCCAGGGTGGTCTTGAACTTCTGGCTTCAAGCAAGCCTCTAATCTCGGCTTCCCAGACTCTAGAGTTTCTAATCAGGAGACTGTCATGGAAGAATAGGAGAGGGGGGCCGGGAGTGGTGGCTCATACCTGTAATCCCAGCACTTTGGGAGGCTGAGGAGGACAAATCACGAGGTCAGGAGATTGAGACCTGGCTAACAGGGTGAAACCCAGTATCTACTAAAAATATAAAAAATTAGCTGCGTGTGGTGGCACATGCCTGTAGTCCTAGCTACTTGGGAGCTGAGGCAGGAGAATCACCTGAATCCGGGAGGCCGAAGTTGCAGTGAGCCAAGATCACACCACTGCACTCCAGCCTGGGTGACAGAGCGACACCCCATCTCAAAAAAAGAATAAGGGAGGGGTCCCAGGGGTGCTCTGGGCCTGGAACCTCATCTCACCCTATTTATCCTAAACCTTGGTTTAAAGCCTTCTTTGACCTCCCTGCTGAGTCCAGATCACACAAGCCCTGAATCTCCTTGGTAGCATTGAGAAAACTGCAGTCACACAGCTGATCTGTGCCTGTATACCTACTGTCTTACCCTCGAGAGCTCAGTGCCTTAAAGGCAAGGGTCCCGTCTTGTTTGCATCGAATCCCCAGCTCCTGCCACCGCTTGTAACACATAGTAGGTGCTCAGATCAGCTTTGTGAAATGAAGCAGGGAAGCCAGGTGACCTGGATTCATTCACTGGATGTTTGCTAAGCAAAGCATCTATTCCATGCCAGCCACTGTGCTAGATGCAAGGGAGACAGCAGTTGTAAAAAAGGAGGGGAAAATCTTTACCTTTTCAGAGCTTACATTCTACTGGAAGACAATGAATGGGCAGGGGGAGGAATGAATATATACTATGGGACCCAGCCTGTGCTCCGCCCTCACCTCGCTGGGTGACCTGGGGTGTGTCACTCCGCCTCAGTGAGTCTCAGGGTTCCCTTTCTATTAAATGGAGAAGTAGGGCGAGATGGTCTCCTTAGGACTCAAGACATTCGCAAGGGGTCTGCAGGGGCTTCTCAAACGTTGAAGTGTCTTGGACCCAACGTCAAAGCTTTAACAGCTTGAGGAGCCTGCTTATGGCTTGGACTTGAGCCAGGGTTGTGTGGGCCAGAAACCTGATGCTAGTGTTTGGGGAAAAGCACTGGATCCAGTGATTGCCAAGCCCTGCCCCAGCTCCGATCATGGGACCCCGTGTTTCTGCATCATCTTCTGTTTGTGAACAGGCACCTCGTAGGTGCTTTGATACTGAGTTCTGGCTGAATCAGAACTTCCAGGGTCACTACCCAGGAGCTGGGGTGTCCCTAGCCCTGGGCTGTGAACCCCTGTCTCTCCTTTTTATTCTCACTAGAACCTGAGGCTCAATGGAAGATAAAAGGCAGGGGTCAGAAATGTGGGGGTTGGTGTGTGGGGAAGGGGTTTTCCCCGGAGCTCCAGCATCCCTTGGGGGACCGTGAAGCAGTGGAGTGGGGAGGTTTTTGCCTGCCCTTGTGCAGGAGCTGTTTTTACTTTACATAGCCAGCCTCACTCCTGCACAGCTGCACTCCTCACTTGCAGCTAAAGAGCTGGATATTGGGGTTCTGGAGTCAGGCCGACTTGCCTCCAGTCTCAACCCTTCTGTGTGGAGAGCAGCGGGACCCTCCTGTCCTGCTGGTGGGACAACCAACTTACGGACCAGTTTGGCAGTTTCTTGTAACATCCCCTTATCATGTGGCCCAGCAATTCCACTCCCAGGGATCTACCCAAGAGAAATGAAAACTTACGCCCACACAAAAACGTACACACAAATGCTCATAACAGCATTCATAATAGCCTAAGGCTGGAAGCAACCCAAATGTCCATCCACTGGAGAATGGATGTAGACATTTGTGGTCCATCCATGCAACAGAATATTAGTTGTCCACAAAAGCGTTAGAATCACAGGTGGACATTACAACATGGGTGAACCTCAGAAGCATTATACCACGTGAAGGAAGCCAGCCACAAAGGCCACCTGTTGTAGGATTCCATTTAGATGACATGTCCAGAAAAAGGCACCTCTGTTGAGTCAGCAAGCAGATTGTCAGTTGCCAGGGCTGTGGGTGGGAATGGAAGATTGACTCTCAACAGGCAAGAGGAATGTTTTGGGGGTGGTAGAAATGTTCTAAAACTGCCGTGTGATGATGGTTGACCAGATCTGCACATTTACTCCTCAGACTGTCCGCTGAACAGTGAGTAAATTTTATGGTGTGTAAATTATACCTCAGCAAAGCTGCTAAAACATGCAAAAGAAAACTAGAAACTCAGCCCTTGCTCCTTCCTGGCTGTGCGGCCTGGGACGATCAACTCCACTTCCTTGAGTCTCAGATTATTTATCTGTAAGATGGGAATGTTGTAAGGGAGCTTCTGAATAAGCATGTAGGGAGAATTTATGTAACAGAAGTACATAGAAAACCCTTAGCTGGGAGCCTGGCATCTGGACAGGGCTGTCAGTCATGGGGGCTGTTGGTGTCACTTTCATGGGTCCGAAGAGACTGTGGCTACAGGGCTCCTTTGCTGATGGCTGGTGGTGGCTTCATTCGCTGGGCATTTCCGGTGCTCAGCATTCACTATACACTGTGAACATTCTCTGAGCATCACAGAGAAGTGAACGAAGCAGAGCCCCTCTGCTGCAGGTGTTCAGCACCCTTTGGGGAATCAGAAAACAGGTGCTTGCAATGCAGTGTGCTGGGCACCCAGGACTGTGGGAGCCCAGGGAGGGACACCTTGGCTAGACTGGCTATGTGAGAGGCTCAACAGAGGCTGCTGCTCTTGTGTCCTTGACTATCCTCGAAGGACATTTACTTCCATGAACTCTGGTGAGGCTGATTCTGGTACAGGCCAGGGCAGGAAGGGCTTTCAAAGAGAAAAGGCCCCAAGTAGTGTGACTTGAGGGTTTCTCTGAGCCCCTTCCACTTTTCTCACTTACTTCACAGCTGGGAAAACTGAGGGCCAGAAAGGGGTAAGAACTGGCTAATGTCTCTGGTGGAAGTGGGATTTGAACGCTGTCTGACCTCGATGTCTATGTTAGTTTGGGTCCTCCAGGAAGCAGGCACCAAGATGGGATTGGACCAGCAGAGGGTTATTGGGGACACACCTGTGCAGGTTAAGGGAGGGGCAGGAGTGGACAAGGAGAGCCTTTAGGCTGCCGTGCAGGGAGGGAGAGGAGGAAGGAAGGAAGGAAGGTTGGGCAGAAGGAATCTGAGACACAGCAAAGCTCTAAGAATTGCTGGGTCAAATGGAAGTCTCCTGGACCGTTGCCTGTGAGAGGAGTTCCTTGTTTCTCAGGAACAGGTGGCACTAGTACCCCGGCATGCTAGGTCCTGGCTGGGAGTGGCCTAAGGGGAGCATGGCTTCGGTGCAAACGTGGCCTCTGAAGTTAATCGGCACCGCTCCCCTCAGCAAGGTCTTCCAAAGGAGATCTGAGTGGCGCATTTCCGTGGCCACCGCAGACCCAAGTGCCTGTGGTCTCCACCTCCCGTGTGTTCTGTTGGGAAAAGCTGTTTGTTTCAGGACAGCTGCAAGGTTTTGAGCTGGAAATGGAAACACTTAAGTAATCACAGGGACCACTTCCCAGGTATGTACAGCTCTGTGCTGAGCCCTTCAAATATGCGATTCTATTTAATCCTCACAGCAGCACTATGGGGGGTGTTACTCTAGCCCCCATTTTATCGATGAGGAAACTGAGACTCAGAGAAACCCTCTAGTCACACTGCTGGGGACCTGGGAAGCTACTGAGTGGCTATTCTAGCTCCTGCCCATGAATACATGGTGGCCTGGAGTTAGAATGTGAGTTAGTCAAGACTCTTAGATGCCAGTTAGTGGAAACCAAACTCAAGCTGACTTAAGCACTGGCCCACGTGAGCTGACACTCCAGGGGCAGTAGCTTCAGGCATGGATGGATCCAGAGACTTGAATGATGGGACCTGCACTCTGCATCTCTCTGCTCCGTCTTCCTGTCTTTTGGCGCCTCTCTCAGCCATGGTTGCTTCCGTCTTCAGACTTCTGCCCTTACCACTGCTCTCCAGGCAGAACGGGGCATCTCTGTCCCATTCATTCAAATGTAAATCTAATAATCCAGTCTCACTGATTTTGCCAGTCAGGAGTCAGTCCTGCACTGAACACTGTGGCTGGAGCAATGGGACAGGCTGATTGGCCAGGCCTGGGTCAGGTGGCCACTCCTGGAGTCCCAGGGTGGAGAGTGGGTGAAGTCCACCTCACCTCCCATATGGACTGGGGGTGGGGAGGATGGTAACCTCAGGAAATTGGGTTTCTGAGATCAGAAGAAGGGGAGATAGCATCTGGGCAGCTTGTGGGAAGGGCGGAGGAGCTCCTGGGTGTGGTCTGCTGGCCTCTGAGCCCCTCCCCACAACGGGGTAGGCAGAAGTCCTGCAAGCCTGACCCTCCCTTCCCTTCCAGCGTCTACTGGGACTATGCCATGACCATCCGCTTGGAGGAGATTGTCTACCTGCACTGCCACCAGCAAGGTAGGGACCGTGGGGACAGGAAGGGAACTGTATGTTCCTCTCGGATCCCCCGCCTGTCTCCACCCCTGCCTATTCATTAGCATCATAAGACAGTGATGTGGTGGACACTGCATATTACCTGTGCAACCTTAGGCAAGCGACCTCACCTCTCTGTGCCTCAGTTTCCCCATCTGTAACATGGGATCATAACAGCACCCTCTCATGGGGTAGTTGTGAAGATGAAATGATGTATGTTACGGGCTCAGCATGACACCCATCTGTGGCTGCAGTGTTAGCTGCTGACACTTGCTAAGCATTGACAACATGCTAAGCACAGTTCTCAGCACTCACATGCCTGTTACTCAGTCATCACAACCACCCCGTGATGAGTCTGACATCAATTCCATTTTGGCGGAGAGGAAGTAGCTTAGTATAAAGGTACACAGCCTGGAAGCTCCAGAGCTGGGACTGGATCCAGCTTTTTGTGACTCCCAAAGTCAGTGCTCTGAAGATCTGGGGTCAATAACTGCAGTTACTCCTTTAAAAACAGAAGGAAGTACAGTCAGAGTAAGCAGAGGGCCATCCTGCTTTAGAAAGAACCTGGATTCAGACCCAGACTCTGCCACCGATGAGCTGTGTGACGTTGGGGAAGTTACTTAATCTCTCTGAGCTTTGGTTTCATCATTTGTAAAATAGGCAATAATAGATAGGACTCGCAGGGATATTGTGAGTATTTCAATAAGACAGTGCCTCTAACATGCTGTGCTTGTATTCAGTAAGTGCTTACTATGTGCTAGCCAGAGTCAGCTACTGCCCTGGGACAGGGGAAGTCTAAAGGCCTCTGTACAAAAATAGGTCGGGTAGATTTGTAGAGGATTCCTGAGGAGTGGAGGATGCTAGGGAGCATCTTTTTCCTTCGGTGGTTAATGTCAGGGAGGTCCACTCTGCTCTTCGTAACTTTGTCCTGTAGTCCCAGTCAGAGATGGATGGTGAGATGAGGAGACTGGGGAGGTAAACACAGCTCCTGACCTTTACCCAGGCCTTTCCCAGAGCTCAGAGCAGGATCCATGGGTCTGGCTTGGTACTGCTGGGGGATGTGTTTGCAGGGAGGGGCTGTCACCATGCCTCATAGTGACTTCCCCCTGGGTCTTCTCTGGCTGGTGGTGGTGGCAGTGGACAGCGGCGGGACGGTGGTATTGGTCAGCCAGGACGGGATCCAGAGGCCGCCCTTCCGCTTCCCCAAGGGTGGGCACCTCCTGCAGTTCCTCTCGTGCCTGGAGAATGGGCTGCTCCCACATGGGCAGTTGGACCCACCACTGTGGTCTCAGCGGGGGAAGGTGAGTGATAATGGGGACCCAGGGCGGCTGGGTGGAGGCTGGTCATGGAGAGTGGTTGTTTTTGCCTGTGTGCCCTTAATGCGGCTTTGTGGCCTCATGCACTCCCCACTGATACCCCCAGACGGTGCAGGCTGTGGGCACAGATGTGTCCCAAGGGCCTTGGACTGGGATTCGTTCTTGCAGGGCAAAGTGTTTCCTAAACTGCGCAAGCGAAGCCCTCAGAGTTCTGCCGAGTCCACATCTTCAGACAAAGACGATGACGAGGCCACGGATTACGTGTTCAGGATCATCTACCCTGGCATGCAGTCGGAATTCGGTGAGCTGCCCTGACCCGGGCCCCGGGGAGTCACCTGCTAACTGATCCTCTCCAGGTGTTTGGAACTAGAGGATGACAGGTCTGGATTCTGGGATTAACAGGAGGATCAGGAAACAGGAAGTCAGTTTCTTGGCAGTGTCAGTTTCCCCGCAAATGGGAACAAGTAACCACCATCTACTTGACTAATAAAGATGCCACTGGGAGAGGTGGCCTGGGGTAGTGGCAGTGGCATACACTGTGGAATCCTGGCTGAACTCGGGCAAGTCACCTCAGCCCTCTGTGCCTCAGTTTCCTCATCTGTAAAATGGGCATGTTCATAGCACCAGTTTCATAGAGTCATTCTGGGGATTAAACGAGATAAAGTGGCTGGGCATGGTGGCTCACACCCATAATCCCAGGACCTTAGGAGGCCGAGGTGGGTGGACTGCCTGAGCCCAGGAGTTAAAGACCAGCCTGGGCAACATGGTGAAACCCTGTCTCTACAAAAACTACGAAAATTAGCCAGGCGTGGTGGCATGCATCCGTGGTCCCGGCTGTTTGGGAGGCTGAGGTGGGAGGATGACCTGAGCCTGGGGAGGTGAAGGCCGCAGTAAGCCGTGATTATGCCATTTCACTCCTGCCTGGGCAACCAAGTGAGGCCCTATCTCAAAATAAATGCAAATTAAAATATTTTAAAAATGAGATAAGGCATTTTTAAACATTGAATATTTTGAACATTCAAATGTTGTTGTTAATATTCTACTTTACTTTGTTTTTTTTTTTTTTTTTGAGACAGAGTCTCACTCTGTCGCCAGGCTAGAGCACAGAGGTGTGTGTGATCTCGGCTCACCGCAACCTCCACCTCCCGAGTTCAAGTGATTCTCCTGCCTCAGCCTCCAGGGTAGCTGGGACTACAGGTGTGCACCACCACGCCCAGCTAATTTTTATATTTTTAGTAGAGGCGGGGCTTCACCATGTTAGCCAGGATGGTCTCGATCTCTTGACCTTGTGATCCACCCGCCTCGGCCTCCCAAAGTGTTGGGATTACAGGCATGAGCCGCTGCACCCAGCCTACTTCATCTTGTTAAATGAATTCAGTGAGATGATGAGATATATTCAATATAGTAATAAGTAAGGAGTAGGGCCTTGCACACAGCAGACCCTCAGTAAGTTACAGTCACTGAGTAACTACGCCAGCAGAGGCGAAGCGGAGCACTCGGCATGAGATCAAGCAGGTTGCGTGGTGCCTGTCATGACACTGATGCACAGCAAATGGAAGTTCTTACTGCTAAGATCATCACTGTTATGGAGCTGTTGTGAGTATTCCGTGAATTCAGATCTGGCAAGTACTTAGAGGAGGGCCTGGCGTTTATGAAGCCTCATGTGGGCGTCTGTTAAACAAATCAGTATTGAGTGGTAGGTTCTTTCTGTTCACTTCATATTATTTAACCTGCAGTGTCCCTGATGTTCCCATCCCATGGATAATGGCTCTGAGCCCCTCTTTGCTGAAGTAGCCATGTGCTGGGCAGTCAGGCTTTCTTGAGAGCCGATGTCCACCTGGGCCAGACTGGAATCCCTTAAGCGCTACAGAGCGTCCTGAAGTGTTCATGACTGTCTGTTCCTGCCCTGGATCAGGGCCTCCCAGCCACTCCATGGAACCAGGTGCCCACAATCCTGGCTGGACACCAAGGCTGTTGCTGGCCCCAAGGCTGAAAAGGCTCCATGTGTGAGGGTGAAATCCCCTGGGATTCTGAGCAGCTTCTGTTCTGTTGCCCAAGAGCTTGGGTTTCCCACCCCTGTGAAGACCAACATTCATTAAGTGCTCTACTCAAGAGCAGTTACCAGATCCCCATAGCTGCCTTCCCAGGAAACTCCACAGCTTCTCTTCCCACAGGCAACGTGCACAGTCCCTCTAGGAGCTAGGCGGAGTGCTGGCTGTTTAATTTATTGGGAGATTCTCCATGTCCTCCTCCTGTGGCTTGATGTAGGCCAGTGGAGCAGACACTGGCTGTGCACACCCACATCCTCAGCATTTCCCATTTTGTGCACGCTGTTCAGCTGCCAGCTGCAGCTCCCTGCCTCAGGATCTCTTTGCCTAAGGGTTTTCTCTGGCCACCAGAGTCCCTTCTGGCCGGGAGTGGGGCATATTGGAAGCATCAGGGGACCAGCGCCTTCCTGGAGCAGCCCTCAGCTCATGGCTGATAGGAGTTAGTGTATCAGTGTCCCAGCTCCCTCTCCCTTTGTGGGGCAGACTCTGGTATGCATGTTCTGCACAGCCTGCCTGAGGTTCAGTGGGAAATTAAGCACAGTTATCCCTAGTGGTAACTTGCGTGGCAGCTAACCCTTTACTCCCTCTCCTTTTCCTCCTTTGTCTCCATTTGCCTCTCCCTTACTGACTGCCTTGTGAACTTGCACTTGGATCATGGTCTGCCTTTGAGGAAACCCCCAACTAATTCGGTTTATCTAGAGCTGGACATCTGGACCTTAGAACTTCTGACATTGGGGATGAAATAATTCTTTGTTGTAGAGGGAGGTCCTGTGCATTGTGGGATGCTGAGCACCCACTAGATGACGAGTGGCAGACTTAACTTCGCTTTAAGTTATGACAACCAAATATGTCTCTAGGTATTGCCAAGTGTCCTCTGGAGGGTGGCAGAAGTGCCTGTGATTAGAACCGTTGGTTTAGAGCAAAGAATGCATCACTGTATTCAGCTCTGCCACTGCAGTGCGGTTAAGTGACCTGTCCTCTGCAGGCCTCACTTCCTTCTCTGTAGAATGGGGTAACAGCATTCCCCACCAGCATCATATTCTGAGGAATCAGCAAGATCATTCCTAAAACACCTGGTGATCTGGCATGGGGCCTGATGCTTGGCAGATGCTCAGTGAGCAATAGTAGGTCTCATGTCTTGAGTGCCACTGTGTGCTAGACCCACTTCTGTCCGCTGTCCTGCCATCCCTATCTTAATTCATTATGTCCCCACCTTAACCCTCCCAGGTAGGTACCATTGTCATCACCATCCCCCATTTTGCAAAGAGGAAATTGATGTACAGAATGGTTAAATGACTGGTCCAGGATCACACAACCAATTCTTGTCATGGCCGGGATTTGAAAGCAGGAGGTCTGGCTCCAGAGCCTGTGCCTATAACCACCACTCCATGCATATTATGTTGACTGGCAGGGGGAGGGCATTGTGGTTTTACTGCCTTCATCCTCAAGGTCAGCTTCAACACTTGTGGAAATGGTAACCACATTCTTGGTTGATTTTCTGGGGCCTGAGCCACACAGGCTCAGCAAAACCAGTCATATTAAAGTTTTCATCTTTGAGAGGTACGAAGTCCTTTCTGGAGTAGTGCCTAAATTAGAAGTCAACAAGCCCCTTCCCATGGGCCAAATTCGGCCCACTCACCTGTTGTGGTAAATAAAGTTTTATTGGAACACAGCCACATCCATTCATTTATGTATCGTCTATGGCTGCTTTCGTGCCACAGCAGCAGAGGTGAATCATTGTGACAGAGATCATATGGCCCACAAAGTTGAAAGTATTTACTCTCAGGCTCTTAACAGAAGACATTTGCAGATAATGTGCCTTAAATAATAAGAAAAGAATTTCACCCTGTGGGAGGGGAGGCGTGACCATAGATGTTTGTAAACTGCCTCTCGGTGTCCCTTCCACCCTGTCTCCACTGGGTTCTTTGCCTGCCCCTTGTGCTCTGGGGAGGAACAGACAAGTCCCAAAATGTGTAGGCAGTTCACATTAGATTGGGGCATTTTCAGACCCCTCTGCTTCTGAGATTGTCTCTGTATTGTCTAGCAGGGTAGCCGTGTGCTACACGTGGCTCCTGAGCACTTGAAATGTCGCCAGGGCGATTGGAGATGTGCCAGAAGTGCAAAGCACACACATGATTTTCAGACTTTGTAAAAGTCTCAATAATTTTATATTGATTGTATGTTAAAATAGTAATACTTTGGATAGATTACGTTTGACAAAATATATTGTTGGAATTGATTTTACCTGTTCCTTTAAACTTTCAATGTAGCTACTAAAATTTTTAAATTACACTGGGCGCAGTGGCTCGCATCTATAATCCCAGCACTTTGGGAGTCCGAGGCGGGCAGATCACGAGGTCAGGAGATTGAGGCCATTCTGGCCAACATGGTGAAACCCCATCTCTACAGTAAATACAAAAAAATTAGCCAGGTGTGGTAGCATGTGCTTGTAATCTCAGCTACTCTGGAGGCTGAGGCAGGGGAATCACTTGAATCCAGGAGGCTGAGATTGCAGTGAGCCAAGTTCATGCCACTGTACTCCAGCCTGGTGACAGAGTGAGACTCTGTCTCAAAAAAAAAAAATTACATATGTGGCTCAATTGTAATTTTTTTTTTTTTTTTTTTTTTGGAGGCAGGATCTCGCTCTGTTGCCCAGGCTGGAGTTCAGTGGTATGATCATGGCTCATTGCAGCCTCAACCTCCTGGGCTCAATAGATCCTTCCACCTCAGGCTCCTGGGTAGCTGGAACCACAAGCACAGGCCACCACACCTGGCTACTTTATTTTTGGATTTTTTGTAGAGATGGGGTTTTGCCATGTTGCCCAGGCTGGATTTGAACTCCTGGACTCAAGAGTTCACTTGCCTAGGACTTTGAAAGTCCTGGGATTGCAGGCATGAGCCCCTGCCTGGCTCCTTGATTGTGTTTCTATTGGCTAGACCTGGTCTGGTGGGGGGTTTCTTAACTCTCAGCACTGTTGACATTTAAGGCTGAATAATTCCTTGTGTGGGGGTTGCCTTGTGTATTGTAAGAGGTTGAGCAGCACCCTTGGCCTCCAGCTGCTAGATGACAGTAGCACCTAATGAATCCTCAAGGCATGACAACCCAAAGTGTCTCCCAGCATAGACAGGATTGCCCTGGTTGAGAACAGATGGTGTGGAGGGATGAGTATCTTTGGGAAACCAGCTGAGGGGGAAAGAGTAAGATCAGAGTCAGGTCCTCAGGCCAGGCACAGTGGCTCATGCCTGTAATCCCAGCACTTTGGGAGGCTGAGACAGGAGAATGGCTTGAGCCCAGGAATTCAAGACCAGCCTGGGCAACATGGTGAAACCCCATCTCTACAAAAAAATTTTAAAACATTAGCTGGCCATGCCAGTGTGTGCCAGTAGTCCCAGTCACTCAGGAGACGGAGTCTGGGAGATCAGGGCTGCAGTGAGCCATGTTTGTACCTGGTTGGGATCTTGGCTCTTCTGCTTATTAGCTGGGTGGTCTTGGGCATGTTGCTTAAACTCTCCATGCCTGTTTTCTAATCTTATGTAAAAGAGAGTAATGATCGTTCTGTACTCAGTAGGGACAGCTGTTTTTGGTGGAAAGAGCAGGGGGACTTTAGTCAAAAAGACTAGATATGTCTGTTACTACCTGACAGGGCTTTGGGTGATTAAGTTGTGCCATCATTCTGAGAGTCAGTTTCTTCTGAAAAATAGGTGGAGGATGCATCCCTACAGGGTCACAAAGGACAGTAACTGCTTTCCTTAGGTCTGCTCAGGTCGCAAACTGCCTAGCCTGACACTCAGCACATAGTAGGCAATTTATAAAAATAAGCATTTTTTTCTTTTAATTGAACACAGGATATGTGGAAGCTGTGTGGAGCTGGGCAAAGAGAGGGTTGGAGCCCCAGGAATTGGCTCTTCCAGCTGTCTCAGTTTCCTGCCCACTGCAGAACCCCCACCTCACTGGTTCTTTTCGTTTTGTGTCTCAAGTTGCCTGCAGCCTCTTGGGCAGCACTTCCCCCGTCTCTGTGGGCCCTGCCTGGATGATGGTTCCTGCAGGCCGGTCCATGCTGGTGGTGGCCAGAGGGAGTCAGTGGGAGAAAGCCAGATGGGACACTATCCCCACGCCGAGCCTGAAGGAGCAGCTTCCCAGTAATGCCTGGGATCTCCCCTTCCCCAGGGGCTGGTGCCAGCCACCTCTGCCATGTTGTCATTTGAGTCCTGGTCCCAAGGGAGATGGAGGCAGGAAAGGAGATGGAGGCAGAGAGATTGATGTCCTCCTGCTGTCCAGCCTCCACCCTACAGAAGGCAGCTTGTGGTGTTCGGAAGCAAAGGGATCAATTGGTGATGTCTGCATGAATGTGAGTGTGAGAGGCTGGGAGGGAGGAAGGCGTGGTTGCCATACTTGGGCTAACCTGGTCAGTGTATCCCTGAGATTGGCTAAGAACTATAGGGCTATTTTTCTAGAACATTTTACAGGGGCTTATTGGACTTTGTTGGCTAGCTCATGGGTGAGAGTATATGGGGAAGGATAGTGTAACAAGCCGTATTTGGTGGTTGCAAGAACTGCGCCGTATAGGCAGCTCCCTCTTCTGTCAGCTGGTAGGGGCTGACCTTGTCAGCCACTGAGCGCTGTCATGGAAAGAGGACCAGTTCCACAACTCTCCCTTACCTTGGGGCCCAAGGGAAGAGTCAGGGTATTACCAGTTGTCCTGTGGGACCATGACATATGGGGGAAAAAGTGTGCAACTCTCTTCATTTCCTGCAGCAGGGATTACAAAAGATTCATGGGCTAAATTCAGCTGTATTCTGTACTAGCCTATGAGCTAAGAATGGTTTTTCAAATTTTAAATGATCTTAAAAGGCCAAAAGGAAAGTAGTATTTTGTGACATGAAAATGATAGGACATTCACATTTCAGTATCTATAAATAAAGTTTTATTACAATGTTTGCATGCTTCCTTTTTTACATTTTGTTTAGGGCTACTTTTGCACTAAAGCAGAGTCTAGTGCTTATGAATGAGACCAAATGGCTTGCAAATGCTAAAATATTTACTAGCTGTCCCTTTACAGAAAAACTTTATGGATCCCTGTTTTAAAGAAAATAAAGTTTTTGCACCTGTCTAGGACTACTGAGAGGCCAGGAAATTGACTATAAAAATTGTAGTGCTTATGTCCCCAGTATGTTTGTTATGCAGTTTTGTAGACACTGCAGCTTCTACACAGCTGAGAAAGAAAAATAAATAAAGGAAGCCATGAGTGCTGTATCCTGAGAGTGGCTGGTCAGGAATCACCAGTGTCCAAAAGTTAGGAAATCAGAGTCTATCGAATGTACCTGCTGCATCAAAATTGCTTTAGAAATATAGATTTGAGAGCTCTGTCTGCAGAATTAGTTGAGTAGGCCAGGAGTGTGGGGCAGGCATATTATTTTTTAACAAGCCTCCCACATGATTTTAGGGAGTCGCTATTATGTTTGAGACCTGCTTGCTGGAGCAGCTTTAGCCTCAGAACCATGGACAGCGCAGATGTCCTCTTCATCAGCAGGGGCTTCACTGGGTCTCTTGCCCTTGAATGCCCTGCCTTATCATAATGTTGAGTCAGGCTCCCTTCCATCTCACTCATGAGGCCTGTCTCTTCTCCAGAATCACCCAGCAGGCTCCCCTTCCCTCCTGCAGCATCTTGTGAGCATGACTAAGTGACAACATGACGAGGCTTGGCCTTCTGCTCTGGGATTGGGCCTGTTCCCATGGCTGTTGCTTCTCTGTGTCGTCTTCTTCTCTTTTTGGCTGTCATCAGCTCTGCCCATCTGCTAGGGCCCCAGATTTTGGTGGTGGCTTTCACTGGATCAGGCGGACTCAAGGATGATTGGGGCTGCTGTTTCCTACTGTCACCTTCAGGGTCTTTTCCTATCTCTGTGCTGGCTGGGGTGGGTGAGCTGCTTGTTCTGGGGTGATGTTTCTGTGACCCACTTAGGTTTAACCAGGATGATTCCTCTGCCCCCACTTCTATCTACCACAGTCCCCCAGGATCTGATGGATGTCTCTGTGAGCAATCTCCCATCCCTATGGCAACCCAGTCCCCGGAAGTCCTCCTGTTCATCCTGTTCACAGAGTGGCTCGGCTGATGGTAGCTCAACCAATGGCTGCAACCACGAGAGGTATGAGGGGCTTGGGCTGCAGATGGAGGGAGCTGAAGCATGAACCAGAGATCTGCAGATGCCCATACCTCACCCTGCACTGGATTCAGAGGAGTCAGCCAGATCTACGTGAAATCCTAGCCGTTGGAGCTTACATGTACTAGTCAGGTTAAGCGAGGTTATGGTGCAGAAACAAACTCCTAAAATCGCAGTGGCTCTTTTACAACAGAAGTTTAGTTATCATGCATGCCATGTTTCTATCATGGGTCAGCTGGTGGCTCTGTTTCTTCCACAGTAAAGGGCCTGGCTGATGGAGCAGCTACCATCTTGAATGTTGTCAGTCACAGTGACAGGGAAAGGTAGCTCTGCAGGGGCTTAAACCCACAATAAAAAGCCTCTGCCCAAAAGCAGCACAATACTATTTAATGACAGCCGCTTCCCAGTTTGCTCCTCCACACAGTGGAAATTCCTGTTCTTACTTTATATGCCTATGGTAAGGACCAGCTCAAGTAATGGTTTAACGTGGCCGCAGTGTGGCACCTGCACATGGTACTATTCAGTAAATGACACTTACTGTCTTGCTGTATAAAGTTAAATCTCAAGCGCATCTCCTGTTTGCTCATAGATCTTTTGTCTCTTTGGAGTTATACAGCCAATTCATGAGACTGGTTTTGTTTCCCCCTGGTACAACCTGGCCTGGCCTGAGAGAATGGAATCCTTTTGTCCTTGCTGGGCTTCTGTCTCAGTGGGTGGTCCAGTCATCAGCCATAGAATGTAAGGGGTGGGGGCCGGCAGCAAATTTTTGAAGCCATCCAACTCCTGGTTCCTCAGGCTGTGATCTGTGAACCAGCATCAGCACCTGGGCAGATTCTCAGTCTCTCATCCCAAACCTCCTGAATCAGAACCTGTATTTAACATGGTCTCAAGACCATGTGTATGCTTTAAACTTTGAGAAGTGCTGATATTACTGAGATTTTATTTTTTCTTTTCTTTCTTTCTTTTTTTTTTTGGAGAGAGTCTCTCTCTGTTGGCCCAGGCTGGAGTGCAATGGCATGATCTTGGCTCACTGCAACCTCTGCCTCCCAGGTTTAAGTGATTCTCCTGCCTCAGCCTTTGAAGTAGCTGGGACTACAGGCACGTGCCACCATGCCTGGCTAAATTTATATTTTTAGTAGAGATGGGGTTTCACCATGTTGACCGTGCTGGTCTTGAACTCCTACCCTCAAGTGATCTGCCCCCCTCGTCCTCCCAAAGTGCTGGTATTACAGATGTGAGCCACAGCGCCTGGCCTGGAGATTTGCTTTCGTTGTTATTACTGTTGTTGAGACAGTCTGCTCTGTTTCCCAGGCTGGAGTGCAATGGCACGATCTTGGCTCACTGCCACCTCCGCTTCCCGGGTTCTAGTGATTCTCCTGTCTCAGTTTCCCAAGTAGCTTGGACTACAGGCACGCACCACCACACTCAGCTGTTTTTGTATTTTTTAGTAGAGATGGGGTTTCCACCATATTGGCTGGCTGGTCTCAAACTCTTGACCTTGTGATCTGCCCGCCTCAGCCTCCCAAAGTGCTGGGATTACAGGCTTATGCCTTAATCCCATAAGCCACCATGCCTGGCCGAGATTTTCTTACTGTACATCAGACTCATCTGGGCTAAGTGGCAAAACATATCATCAGTTCATGGACTATTTCCTAGAGGTCCGGACTGAGTAGGTATGTGCAGGGCCCAGGAATCCACATGTTGGAGAAACTCCAAGTAACTCTTGGGCTGATGGTCCATGGACCAGTGAGAAATGCTGCTATAACCCATCGCCCCCTCTCCTGTTGTAACATCTGCTTACACACATGGAGTGATGGAGAGCTCACTACCTTGCAGAAAGCTTGGTCTGCAGTGGGAAAGCTGTTGAAGTGATCCTGTTCTCATGTAACCTGAGCCAGTCTGAGCCTCACCAAATGTGGGGGCACAAAGGGGGACTCTTTACTGTTTTTCGTTGTTGTTGTTTTTTATAAAGACAGAGTTTCACCATGTTGGTCATACTGGTCTTGAACTCCTGACCTCAGGTGATCCACCTGCTCTGGCCTCCAAAGTGCTTGGATTACAGGCGTGAGCCACCACACCCGGCCCTCTTTACTGTTTAATGTGCCTAACTGGAGGTCTTTAGCTATGCTCCTCCTGCCCCGCCCCGGTCTACCTGTTTTACTGGATGTCTCTTGGAATGTCCTGAGAACAAATACACAGATATTCTTTCATTCTGTCCTCTAGGAGAGTGTCCAACATTCCCTTCAACAGTTCTGGATTTCTCCACCAGTGCTTAGAATCTGACTCTTCTCACCTCTTTCAGCCAAAAATGTTCCCCAAAACTCACATGTAAGGAGAAGCTTTGAGACATCACCTACTAGGCAATCAGCCAAACTCTGAATCCCAATTTGACTCAGCTTGGTTCAGCTGGGTCACTTTGGAAATCAGAACTCTTCCTGCAAGTGATAGAAACCCACTTCAAACTGTATCAAGTAAAAAGGGAAATTTGTTGGAATCACTGAGACGTCCAAAGGCACAGCGGCTTCAGGCATGGCTGGATACAGATGTTGAAAGAGGAATGTCTGCTTCTTCAGCTCTTGGCTCTGCTTGCCTCTGTGATGGTTCCATCCTCAGGCAGGCCCTTCCTATGCAGTGGCAAAGATGACTCCCAGTAGCCATTGCCTTATATCCCACGGGCTTAGAAACCCAAGCAGAAAAGTGGAATTCCTGGTCATTGCAACAAAAATCCCACGGCTGATTCTCATTGGCTTAGGTTGGGTAACATGACCATCTCTGCCCCGAACACTATGACTGCAACCTGGGTCCTGTAGTGGGGCAAAGTCATCCCCATACAAACCACACAGGCAGAGAGTTGTGGAGAGTGTGATTTCTCAAGGGAAAATCAGGGTGCTGGGAGCAGAAGAGGCAATGATACTGTACAGGTAGAGGTAATAGCAGCCCTCCCCACAGTTCCCCTGAATGGCTGATTTTAATCTGTCCTCTAGAGATAATGCATGGTGCTCTTCTCAGAAAATCTGGGCTGTATTTAGATCTATTCTAAGCATCTCCCTCTTTCTCCACCTGCAGGGCTCCCCTGAAACTTCTCTGTGACAATATGAAGTACCAGATCCTCTCCAGAGCCTTCTATGGATGTACGTACAGGGCTTCATTGCCAGTGTGGTCTTCGTGGAGCAGCTGTTGGTGCCTGCTGCATTGTGCCAGCAACATCAAGAGACCCTGGCTCTTGATGGAGTTTGAACCTCTCCTCTATTCCCTAGATGTCTGATTTCAGTGACATTACATGAACCTCTCTGAGCCTCAGTTTCCTTGTCTACTGATTGGGGATAAGTTTTATTCCTGGGTCCTGAGAGAGGACAGTGGAAAGTGGGGTCCCCTGGGGACAGAGATTTGGTTTAATCAGCACTGCATCCCCAGGTGCCACAGTGGAGGATTTGTTTCTCAGGATTGAATGAGGACCACGTAGAAAGCCCCTAGTGCCTGATATTGCATGCTGTAGGTGCTCAATAAATGTCAGTTTCCATCTCTTATGGGCAGAAGCAGCAGAAAGAGTAAGGTGACCATATCCCTCCCCCAAAACTTAAATATTAAATTCATAGTACTCACATTCTGATTATTCTCATTTAACAGATGAAGACACTGAGGCACAGAGGCAGAATGACTTGCCTAAAGTCACACAGCTAATAAGTGGCAGAGCTGGGACTCAGACCCTGGCCTGTTTGACTCCAAAAGCTTTGTGTTTTCCTCTCTGCTGTCTCTTTCTTCCTTTCTTTTTTTGAGACAGTCTCACTCTGTCTCTGTGGCCTAGGCTGGAGTACAGTGGCGTGATCTCAGCTCACTGCAACTTCTGCCTCCTGGTTCAAGTGATTCTCTGGCCTTAGCCTCACAAGTAGCTTGGATTACAGGTGTCCACCACCACACCTGGCTAATTTTTGTATTTTTAGTAGAGATAGGTTTCACCATGTTGGCCAGGCTGGTCTCAAACTCCTGACCTCAAGTGATCTGCCCACCTCGGCCTCCCGAAGTGCTCAGATTACAGGTGTGAGCCACCACGCCCACCTGTCCCTGCTGTCTTGATCTTTTGGTTTTATTTCCCCAGTTTCACAGCCTAGATGGGGAAGATGGGTATGTATTTTCAAGGATTCTAGAAACATCTTAATACAACCTGCATGTGCCTGAGTGCCTGGAGAGGCAGGGAGAATGTGACTGTACTAGGAGAGGGGTTTTATCTGTTCTGTTGCCACCCATCCTCAGTGCCTCATGCAGGACCTGGCATGAAGCAGGCACTGGGGAAGCATTTACTGGACCCAAATGGAAGATCTTCCTGCAGGAAGGGGTGGGGGTCAGGAGGGGTCTAGAGCAATGTCACTGGACAATGTGGCTCATCCCTAACGGTGATTGAGAACCCAGGTTCTGGAGCCAGGTGGCCTGGTTTCAGATCCCAGCAATGCGACCTGGGCAAGTAACATAACCAGTTTGTACCTCAGTTTACCCCATCTATAAGATGGAGCTAATAATAGTACCTGCTTCCTCAGGTTGTGGGGAGGATGGGATGTGTTAAGGTATGCAGTTCTAGGAACAGCTTCCTGCCATGTAATGTGTGTTGTGTAAATGTTAGCTCTTACATCATTGTCATCCTCCTCATCCTCACCATTCTCATCATCACTGTGAGTGTCTCTTTTGTTAAAGTGTAGTCTGCAGTCTCCAGAATGTCCAGGGTTCTCTCTGAGAATTTAGGATGAAATAGCCTTGGAGAGCCGGAAGGAGGGGGCACTGCCAGAGCAAGCAGCACAGGCTGGGATTTGCTGAGGCACTTGACCCAACGCTCTCCAGGTGCCAGCGTGGGCCAGATAAGGGGTGGCACGTTGGTGGGCATGCTTTAAGAAGGCAGGGCAATCTTTGAAAGGAAACTTGGTGTCCCTTCAACATCTTCCTGGTTACTGACTTGGAGGCCTTTCTAATCCAGCTGCAATTATTCTAATTTTTAAATTTTTAATTTAAAATTTCTATTTTTATTTTAGTTTTTTGAGACAGAGTCTCACATTGTCACCCCAGCTAGACTGCAGTGGCACCATCATGGTTGACTGTAGCCTCTACCTCCCTGGCTCAAATGATCCTCCCGTCTCAGCCTCCGGAGTAGCTGGAACTACAGGCACATGACACTATGCCTGGCTAATTTTTTTTTTTCTGGTATTTTAGTAAAGATGGGGTTTCACCATGTTGGCCAGGATGGTCTCGATCTCCTGACCTTGTGATCCGCCTGCCTCAGCCTCCCAAAGCGCTGGAATTACAGGCATGAGCCCCCGCACCTGGCCACCTAGCTAATTTTTTAAATTTTTTTGTAGAGATGTGGTCTCACTGTGTTGCCCAGGCTGGTCTTGCGCTCCTGAGCTCAACAGATCTGCCCATCTAGACTTCCCAAAGTGCAGGGATTACAGGCTTGAGCCACTGTGCTCCGCCCCATTTTATATCTATCTATCTATGTATCTATGTATCTATGTATCTATGTATCTATCTATCTATCATCTATCTATCTATCTATTTTGAGACAGAGTTTTGCTCTTGTTATCCAGGCTGAAGTGCAATGGCACAATCTCGGCTCACTGCAACCTCCGCCTCCTGGGTTTAGGCAATTCTCCTGCCTCAGCCTCCTGAGTAGCTGGGATTACAGGCACGCGCCACCATGCCCAGCTAATTTTTTGTATTTTTAGTAGAGACAGGGTTTCACCATGTTCACCAGGATGGTCTTGATCTCTTGACCTCGTGATCCACCTGCCTCGGCCTCCCAAAGTGCTGGGATTACAGGCTTGAGCCACCGCGCCTGGCCTAATTTATTTTTTAAAAGATGTATTATACATATTTTAGGAGTATGTATGATATATTGATAGATGTATCCATTGTGTACTGATCAAGTCTGTGTAATAGTGAAATTGATCACTTTCAAACATTTATCTTCGGGGAGCATTACAGTTCTTCTTTAATAGCTATTTTGAAATACACATAAATTCTTAACAATAATTTCCCTACTGTACCATCCAATACAAGAATGTATTCCGTCTATTTTTGTACCATTAACCCACATCTTGGCATCCTCCTCCTACATCCTTCCCTTTCTAGCTCCTGGTAAGTACCAGTCCACTCTACCTCCATGAAAACTACCTGTTTAGATCCCATATATAAGTAAGAGCATGTGATATTTGTCTATCTGTGCCTCGTGTTTTTTGCTTAATAAAACCTCCAGTTCCGTCCATGTTGCTACACATGACAGGATTTCGTTCTCTTTTATGGCTGAATAATATTCCATTGCATTCATATACCACAGTTTCTTTATCCATTCATTCATCGATGGACACTTAGGTTGATTCTGTATCTTGGCTATTGGGAATGGTGCTGCAGTAAACATGAGGGTGCAGATATCTCTTTGATATGCTGATTGCTTTTCTTTCGCATAAGTACTCATTCAGCTGCAGTTTGAACAGGAGTTGTCCACATTTCACATTCTCTTTCTTGCTGTGTGAATTAGAGGGAGACAGAGGCACAGCAAGCCCACAGAGTCAGGGGCTACCTTCCTTTCTGCCCCTTCTCTGCCTCTAGCCTATGAATTAAATGCTTTGGCTTAGAGCAGAGAACTGGGTGCCATCACCCTGACTGAGGCTGAGAAAGATGATAAGGCTTCCCCAGGGTCATAGAGCTATATACAGTCCAGCCAGCAAGTGTGTCAAGCCCCATCTTCCTTGTCTAGAAAAGGGGAAGTTTACAAGAATTCACTGAGTCGTGGAGTTTAGTAAGATCCAGAGTGGGCCAGGTACAGTGGCTTGTGTCTGTCATCCCAGCACTTTGGGAGGCCAAAGCAGGAAGATCACTTGAGTCCAGGAGTTCGAGGCCAGCCTGGGCAAGATGATGAAACCCTGTCTCTACAAAAAAAAAATTACCAGACGGACGTGCTGGCACATGCCTCTAGTCCCAGCTACTCGGGAGGCTCTGGTGGGAGGATTGTTTCAGCCTGGGAGGTTGAGGCTGCAGTGAGCCAAGTAATAGAGCAAGACCCTGTCTCAAAAAAAAATTTAAAAAGATGGGGTGTGGGACATCATTTGGGAAGCCCCATGAGACAAGGTGAGGGGCTTCAGGTGGTGGATGATGACACTTTCCCTCCCTCCCTCCCTCAACAGGGCTGGCCTACTGCAGACATCTGTCCACCGTGAGGACCCACCTGTCAGCCCTGGTCAATCACAGGATCGTGTCTCGGAACTTGCCCTGCGATGCTGGACAGGGGCTGACAGCCGGGATCTGGGAGCAGCACCTTCAGGATAGCACAGTAAGGCTCAGCAGCAGCACCTGCAGGATCGTACAGTAAGGCTCAGCTGGGCTTGCTCTGCAGTGATGCAGAGGCTGCAGGGGGCCATCTTATTACCTGAGAAATAAGCCCACCTGCTTGTAGGGACTCTAGCTGATGTGCTTGGATTCTGCATATGCAAATTGGAGTTCTCCTTTTCTCGAGAGTTCTAAGACCTACAACTCACTTCTGTCCATGAGTGTGGAGATTGAATGGGAGGTTAAACATGCTGACCTAGACGGAGTAGAGAACAAATTGGTCTGTAAGCATTTATCATTAAGCATCATCTGGGCCGGGCGCGGTGGCTCATGCCTGTAATCCCAGCACTTTTGGGAGGCTGAGGCGGGCGAATCACTTGAGGCCAGGAGTTCAAGAACAGCCTTGCTAACATGGTGAAACCCTGCCTCTACAAAAATACAAAAATTAGCTTGCCATTGTGGTTGAGTACACCTAAGAGTAAAGTAAAATAGGCTTTTAATATTGGAATGTGACGAGATGAGACGGAACAGGCCCTGGGGCCCTTCAGGGCAGCCTTCTAACACCATCGCCACTTCCCATAATGCATGTGCAGTTAGAACCTGCTGGCCACACAGCTCAACTAATTGTAACCACAAAACCTTTGCCTGAAAATGAAATTTTAAAAAGCAGACAAACTCAACTCCACAATACATCACATACCTGTTAAAGTCATCCTAGTGTGTACAAAAGATATTAGTGTATAAAGTAGTAGCTACAATTGTTCATTTTGGATTAATTTGCTTTAGAGAAATTTTCTTAAGAGCTAAGATTAATAATTGCAACATAATATTTTCTTTTCTTTCTTTTTTTTTTTTTTTAAAACAGAGTCTTGCTCTGTGGCCAAGCTGGAGTGCAGTGGCATGATCTCGGCTCACTGCAGCCGCTGTCTCCTGGGTTCAAGTGATTCTCCTGTCTCAGCCTCCTGAGTAGCGGAGACTGCAGGCACACGCCACCACACCCAGCTAATTTTTTGTATTTTAGTAGATAGAGATGGGGTTTCACCATGTGGGCCAGGCTGGTCTCCAACTGCCGACCTCAGGTCATTCACCTGCCTTGGCCTCCCAAAGTTCTGGAATTACATGGGTGAGCCACCGCACCTGACCAATAATATTTTCAAATAAGCATAAGACCAAAAATGGGCTGAAAATCAATTAAAATATTAATGCATTATAGCCTGCCCTTTTTCTTTTTACAAAAATGGGCTCATACTACATATGTTTTACCACTTATTTTTTTTTCACTTAATGATACACATTGAGCACTTTTTTTTTTGAGACGGAGTTTTGCTCTTGTTACCCAGGCTGGAGTGCAATGGTGTGATCTCGGCTCACTGCAACCTCCGCCTCCTGGGTTCAGGCAATTCTCCTGCCTCAGCCTCCCGAGTAGCTGGGATTACAGGCACGCGCCACCACGCCCAGCTAATTTTTTGTATTTTTAGTAGAGACGGGGTTTCACCATGTTGACCAGGATGGTCTCGATCTCTTGACCTCATGATCCACCCACCTCGGTCTCCCAAAGTGCTGGGATTACAGGCTTGAGCCACTGCGCCAGGCCCATTGAGCATTTTTTATGTGGGTCGCCATAGACGCACCCCTCGATCTTTTACAGCTCTGTGTTGCGAACTTGTGTAGGGATGCGTGTTTGCCCATTGCTGGGCAGTTGGAAAATGGCCTGGGTTTGGCTTTTTCATATGATGCCAGGACCAGTAACCAAGTACCTATGACTTTGCTTATTCAGGCCAGGGTGTCTGAGGGCTAGGTCTGAGAAACAGGACTGCTGGGTCACGGAGGTAGACCACAATGGTACAGTTAGGGTGTTGCCAGGGTGTTGAGGGCTAGGTCCGAGAAACAGGACTGCTGGGTCACGGAGGTAGACCACAATGGTACAGTTAGGGTTTTGCCAGTCAGTATTGTAGGACAGGTGCACAGGAGTTGAGGAATATTGGTGAGAAGATAGCTCAGGGCGGCCGGGCGTGGTGGTTCATGCCTGTGATCCCAGCACTTTGGGAGGCCAAGGCGGGTGGATCACCTGAGGTCAGGAGTTTGAGACCAGCCTGGCCAACATAGTGAAATTCCGTCTCTACTAAAAATGCAAAAATTAATTGTGTGTGGTGTCAGGTGCTGGTAGTCCCAGCTACTCAGGGGGCTGAGGCAGGAGAATCGCTTGAACCCGGGAGGCAGAGGTTGTAGTGAGCCGAGATTGCACCACTGCACTCCAGCCTGGGTGACTGAGTGACTCTGTCTCAAAAAAAAAAAAAAAAAAAAAAGATGGTATCTCAGGGTGGCTGGGTGCAGTGGCTCATGCCTTTAATCTCAGTACTTTGGGAGGCCAAGGCAGGCCAATCACTGGAGGTCAGGAGTTTAAGACCAGACTGGCCAACATAGTAAAACCCCATCTCTACTAAAACTACCCCTGGTTTTCTGTTGACCAAACTCTTTACTCCTCCCCACCTACCACAGAGTTACGAGGAGCAGGAGCTGCTGCGCCTCATCTACTATGGGGGCATCCAGCCTGAGATCCGCAAGGCTGTGTGGCCCTTCCTCCTGGGCCACTACCAGTTCGGGATGACGGAAACAGAAAGGAAAGAGGTTGGTTACCCGCCATGGGCACTGGGCTCTTTGGCAACAAAAGGAGCAGAAAGTGTGGGATTGGGGAGCTCTGGTTTCATGCTGGACCAAGGAGGGGCAGGAGATACAGGGGAGATGGAAACCTGAAGGCGGCTCTATCTGGTAGAAACACAACAAAAGCCACATGGGGAATTCTTACATTTTAAAATTTTGGATTAAGTGTAGATTCATATGCAGTTGTAAGAGATTAATGCAGAGAAATCTCATGCATCTTTTACCCAATTTTTTTTCTGTTGGTAACACCTTGCAAAACGTTGAGGCAGTAAGATATCAGAACCAGAGTATTGACATTGATAATATAACAATGTCAATGTAAGATTGACATTGTAACAGAGGTCCCAGGTGGCCATCACCTAGTAGTATACTCATCTTCATCAGACTTTCCCAGTTTTACTTGTTCTCTGTAGTGTGTGTGTGTGTGTGCGTGTGCGTGCATGTGTGTGTGTATGCGTTTTCTTTACAGTTTTCTCACATGTGTAGATCTGTGTCCATCACCACGGCCAACATACAGAACATTTTTAATGCTATAAGGACCTCCACGTTGTCTTACAGAGCCAGACTCACCTCCCCCATACCCACACCCTGGTCCTAATCTCTGGCAATCACTAATAATATGTACTTCATTTCTACAATTCTGTCATTTCAAGAATGTTGTAAAATGGTGTGTAACATTTTGGATTGATTTTTTTCACTCAGCGTAAATCCTCATCCAAGCTGTTGAGAGTATCGAGAGTTGATTCCTTTTGATGGCTGGGTAGTATTCCATGATATGGATGTAGCAAAGTGTAACTTTCACCTGTTGGTAGACAGCTGAGTTTTTTCTAGTTTTTTGACTGTTACTAATCAAACTGTAATGAATATTTGTGTACAGTTTTTACACGAGTATAAATGGTCATTTTTCTGGGATAAATGATGAAGAATGTAATTGTTGGGTCATATAGTAGTTGCATGTTCAGTTTTATATGAAACTTACAAACTTTCACAATAGCACATGCCTTTAGTCCCAGCTGTGGGAGGCTGGAGCAAGAGATTCACTTGAGCTCAGGAGTTCAAGTTCAGCCTGGGCAACATCTGGAGACCCTGTCTCTAAGGGGTAAAACAGAAAGTGCCACACTTTTGCAGTGGCTGTACCATTTTATATGTCCACCAGCAAAATGGGAGTGCTTCATACTTCCATCTTCACCAGACTTTTGTCTTGTCACTATTTTTAATTTCATCCACCTGACACGTGTAAATGATATTTCATTGTTTTTTGTTTTTTGTTTTCCGAGACGGAGTTTCGCTCGTTACCCAGGCTGGAGTGCAATGGTGTGATCTCGGCTCACCGCAACCTCCACCTCCTGGGTTCAGGCAATTCTCCTGCCTCAGCCTCCTGAGTAGCTGGGATTACAGGCACGCGCCACCATGCCCAGCTAATTTTTTGTATTTTTAGTAGAGATGGGGTTTCACCATGTTGACCAGGATGGTCTCGACCTCTTGACCTTGTGATCCACCCGCCTCGGCCTCCCAAAGTGCTGGGATTACAGGCGTGAGCCACCACGCCTGGCCCCAAATTTCATTGTTTTTATTTGCATTTTCCAAATGGCTAGTGAAGTTTAAGGTCTTTTCGTGTGTTTATTTGCCATTGTGTATCTTCTCTGGTGAAAAGTCTGCTGACGTCTTTTGTCCACCTTCTAACTGGATTTTTTTCCTGTATAGTTAGAGTCCTTTATATACTCTGACAACAGTCCTTTGTTAGGATATGGGATTTGCACATATTTTCTGCTAGTCTGTAACTTCTCATCTTGTAACAAGCAGGATCTTTTGCAAAACAATTTTTTAAATTTTTAATGAAACGCAGTTTATCAATTTTTCCTCTTCTGAATTGTGCCTTTGGTGTCAAGTCTAAGAAAATTTTGCCTAGCCCTAGGTCTGGATCTCCTACGATTTACCCTTATCCTAAAAGTTGTCTATTTTACATTTGACGTACAATCTTCTGAGTTCTTTTCTTTTTTTAATATGGTGTGTCATTCAGGTCAAAGTTCATGTTTTGCTTATGAGTGTTCAATTGCTTTGGCGTCATTGATTGAAAAGTTTCCTTCCTCCACTGAATTGCTTTTGCACTGTTAAAGCAGTTGGGAATACATGTGTCGGTCTGTTTCTGGGTTCTCTCTTCTGTTCTGGTGATTGATGAGTCTGGCCTTCTGCCAGTACCACTCTGTCTTGGTAATTGTAGCACATGTATAATTTTAAATGTCTTCATAGTCACGTTTTAAAAGTAAAAAGAAATATACGCAATTCATATTTCTGAACTTTTTACTTTGACATATAAATGGTCCCCAACTTCCAATTGTTGGTCTTACAATTTTTTGACTTCACAATGGCTTTATTGGGGTATTAAATGTATTTTTTGTTTTTGAGATGGATTCTCGCTCTGTTGCCCAGTGGAGTGCAGTGTTGTGATCTTGGCTCACTGTAGCTTCCGTCTCCTGGGTTCAAGCAGTCTCCCGCCTCCCCTCAAGTACCTGGGATTACAGATGCCCACTACCACGCCCGGCTAATTTATATATTTTTAGTAGAGATGGGGTTTCACCATGTTGGCCAGGCAGCTCTCAAACTCCTGACCTCAGGTGATCCACCACCTCAGCCTCCCAAAGTGCTGGGATTATAGGTGTGAGCCACCGCCCCTGGCCTTAAATGCATTTTTGACTTAAGATATCTTCAATTTAGGATGCATTTATTGGGACATAACCCCATCATAAGTCGAGAAGCATTGGTAATTATAAGTTCACAGGAAGCTGCAAAAAGTAACAGAGGTCCCAGGTGCGCATCACCCAGCTTTCCCCAGCGGTAACAGTTTATGTAACTGAAGTACACTGTCAGAATCAGAGCACAATACAACTAGCTAGACTACAGGCCTTACTAGGATTTCAGCAGATTTTGCATCTGCTGGTGTATGTTTTTATGTGTGTGTAGTTACATGACATTTCATCAAGATGAGATTCATTTGAGTATTTTATTTAACCAGATATATCCAATATATTATCCCTCTGTTGACACCTCGAGGCCCCTCTGTTGACACCTCAGGTGACATTGCATCTCCCCTGGCAGGTGGACGAGCAGATGCATGCCTGCTACGCACAGACCATGGCCGAGTGGCTGGGCTGCGAGGCGATCGTGCGGCAGAGGGAGCGGGAGTCCCATGCGGCCGCCCTGGCCAAATGCTCATCCGGGGCCAGCCTGGACAGCCACCTGCACCGGATGATGCACAGGGACTCAACCATCAGCAACGAGGTGATGGGCAGCTGGCCTCGGGGAGCCGGGGGCTGGGGTCTGCTTCATTGGGCTGTTCTAAGAGTGGTAAAGGCTGGGGACCTGGGGCCTGGTGACAGTCTCACCCCTGACTTTTTCTTTAAGACGGGGGTGACTTTGGAATCAGACCTGAGTTCAAACTCTAGTCCCACCATTTTACGGTTCTGGGGTGTCCTACCAGTACCTTTTCTTCTGGGCCTAGTTTTCTGCATCTGTAAAATGGGAATAACCAGGTGTAGAGGAGGTTTGTGTATAGACCGGACAAGACAATGTGTATAAAGTGCCCAGCACACTGCCTAACTCTCTCTGGTCCAGCAAATGCTTGTTGAGTATCTACTATGTGCAGGTACTATTGGGAACATCCTGGGATATCAGGAATGTTCCAGTGACCCAGACAGACTTGTCTGACCTCCCAGAACCTCAAGTTTAACAGCCCAAAGTAGGAGCTCGGAAAAAAGTTAATTCGTGGCCTGGCACAGTGGCTCACACCTGTAATCCCAGCACTTTGAGAGGCCGAGGCAGGTGGATCACCCGAGGCCAGGAGTGTGAGACCAGACTGCCCAACACGGTGAAACCCTGTCTCTACTAAAAATATAAAAATTAGCCAAGTGCCTGTAATCCCAGCTACTTGGGAGGCTGAGGCAAGAGAATCACTTGAACCCAGGAAGTGGAGGTTGCAGTGAGCTGAGATTGCGCCACTGCACTCCAGCCTGGGCAATAAGAGCCAAACTCCAGCTCAAAAAAAAAAGTTAATTCTCTTCACCAGTGATTGTATCAGTCATCAGTTGCCACAGTAACAGTGAGTAACAACCAACCACCAAAAATCAATGTGGGTCAGCTGGGAAGTTCTGTTCTTAACTGGGCTGCGTGAGGCTTATTCTGGCACTAGCTGCTTGTAACTGGTCAACTGTAAATGCCAATTGATTGGGCTCTCTTATTTGTCTGGGGTGACTCAGCTGTGCTCCATGTGCCTCACTGCCCGGCAGGTTAACCCAGCCATGCTCTCATAGTGAAAGCAGATGCCATAGAGAGAAAGCGACCACGAGGTGGTCGGGGGCGCGGGGTGGGGGGTGCACATTAAGCCTCTGCTGAGTCAAGTTTGCTAACATCCCATTGACAAAAGCAAGCCACATGGCCAAGTCTAGTGTCAGAGTAGGCACAGACTATGAGGTTATAGGGCAGAACCATGTATACAGGGATCAGGTAAAAAAAAAAAAAAATGGAGCCATGAATAGAACCAGTCACTCTGTGAGTTGAACTAAAATATTGGCCAGAAGTCTCAATTACAGAGCAGTTAAAGGTGGGGTGCTCTAGTTGCAGAGGTGAGAGGTGGGATCCCAGAGGTCAAAGTGGTCTCTGAGGAGGTTCCAGGAAGCAGAGAGTGGTCCTCCCTTTCATTTTACAGCTAGGAAGCTGATACTGTGAGAGAGGACTTGTGCAAGTTAGGGATAGAGATGAAACTAGACTTCCTGGCTCCCAGCCCCGCCGTCCTTCTGCTCTGGGCAGGGTGCAACCTCACCCTCCCTCCCTCCTGCTCCTTTTCAGTCCTCTCAGAGCTACAGTTCGGGCCACCAGAACATCCGCCTACACAGTGACTCCAGCAGCAGCACACAGGTGACCTTGCGGAGTCCCCGCCTCCTCCCATCCATGTCTCTCCCTTCCGCCTGGGGTCATGGGGATTGGGTGTCCATCATCTGCAGGTCACTTTTTGCTTGATTTGTTTTAGCTTTTTGTATTGGCATTAAACATCTTTTTTTTTTTTTTTAGTAATGAAAGGAATGTATAGGTCTGTCACCCTGTAAAACACTAAACATTGCAGAGAAAGTCGAGCCTGCTTTGATCATCCTTAATCTCTGCCTGCCCTCCCTTGAAATAACACCACTGTCGTCAGTTTGCAGTGTTTCTTTCAAAACCTTCTGTATGACTGTACAGACACAGAAATATGTAGATAATATATAGCAATGTTTGGCAAATTTTTTAAAAATGTGGACATAAATGCCATCCTATATGTTGTTCCAGCCTGGGCAACAGAGCGAGACTCCATCTGAAATAAATAAATACACATATACATACATAAAGATAAAATTATGTACAAATGGTAAAAGTCTATATGATGAAAAGTTACGGTCTCCCCTTATTTTGATTCCCTATTACCCTTCCTCAGAGTAAACTGCAGGTAGGGCGTGGTGGCTCATGCCTGTAATCTCAGCACTTTGGGAGGCCTAGGTGGGCAGATCACTTGAGGTCGGGAGTTTGAGACCAGCCTGGTTAATGTGGTGGACCCCCATCTCTACTGAAAATTCAAAAATTAGCTGGGCATGGTGGTGGATGCCTGTAATTCCAGCTACTTGGGAAGATGAGGCAGGAGAATCGCTTAAACCTGGGAGGTGGTGGTTGCAGTGAGCTGAGATCGTGCCACTGCACTCTAACCTGAGTGACTCAGTCAGACTCCATCTCAAAACAAAACAAAACAAAACAGAGTCAACTGCAGTATTTTCTTATTTCTTTCTAGATTATTCTATGCATACACAAGCACATGGGTCACTTTTGTATTGTCGTTTGAGATGGCGTCTCACTCCCATCATGCAGGCTGGAGTGCTGTGACACAGTCTCAGCTCACTGAAGCCTTGAGTCCCTGGGCTCAGGTGATTCTTCCACCTCAGCCCCCCAAGTAGCTGAGGTGTACACCACCACACCAAAATACCACACTAATTTTTTTGGTATTTTTTGCAGAGACCGGATTTCACCACATTGCCCAGGCTGGTATCGAACTCCTGGCCTCAAGCAGTCTGCCTCCCTCAGCCTCCCAAAGTGCTGGGATTGCAGACATGAGCCACCATGCACAGCCTAGATCACTTTCTTATTTGTCACACATGGGAGCATATCTTACACCTTGTTTTGCCTCACTCTTTTCACTGGCTGTGTGATATTCCACTGCATGCTTGAGCCGTATTTAAGCCGATCACCTGTTGTTGGATATTTAGGTTGCTGCTGTAAGTAGTGCTGCCGTGGACATGTTGGTCCATCTGTTTTTGTGCACCTTGTCCTCAGGTGTTTGAGTCTGTGGATGAGGTGGAGCAGGTGGAGGCTGAAGGCAGATTGGAGGAGAAACAGTCCAAGATCCCCAATGGGAACCTAGTGAACGGCACTTGTTCCCCAGACTCGGGTCATCCTTCTTCGCATAACTTCTCTTCGGGCTTCTCAGAGCACTCAGAGCCCAGTCTGAGCACAGAAGACAGTGTCCTGGACGCCCAGCGGAACACCCCCCCAGTGCTGCGACCTGGGGATGGCAGTGTGGATGACAGACAGAGCAGCGAGGCCACCACATCCCAGGATGAGGCCCCCCGGGAGGAGCTGGCCGTGCAGGACAGCCTGGAGAGCGACCTCCTGGCCAACGAGAGCATGGACGAGTTCATGTCCATCACGGGGAGCATGGATGTGGCCCTGCCTGAAAAGGACAGTGTCGTGATGGAGAGCTGGAGGGGCAGTGAGGCAGAGAAACGTGGCCAGGCGGACAGCGAGGACAACCTCTCGGAGGAGCCTGAGATGGAGAGTCTCTTCCCTGCCCTGGCTTCTCTGGCTGTGACTACTTCTGCCAACGAGGTGTCCCCCGTGTCTTCCAGCGGCGTCACCTACTCTGTAAGTCACCAGAACCCTCCATTCCATTTCCTTCTTTCTAGCTGCAGGAGGGACGGATGTACTACAAGCCGGTTATCCAGAATGACCCAGGAGTCAGACCTCTGCTTCCTTGCATTTCTTTTTCCATTGTGGAGCATTCACTGTAGAAATCCATTTGGGAGAGAAGAGAATATAGTATTTTTAAAAGGCGGGCTTTGCTGTCAACAATGCTGGGCTCAAATCCCACCTTCAGCAGGTCACTTTATGCTTCTGAGCCTCAGCTGTCCTATATGTCTCTTACTTCCTTTTCTGAGTGGTTTTAGAATGAATGAGTAAAGTCTGGCGTGCCTGCTGCATAGTAAGCACTTAGTCAGCAGCAGCCCAGTTCCTTGTAAATACTCAAATTTGCTTTCTTACCAGAAAGACTAAGCCAAAGGATGTCATTTGAAAGGAAGGATTGTATTCATTTATTTTTTAAAAGAACTTGTTATTTCTTTCAAAGATAGGCAAGCCCATCCAGGGTCAAACACTTAGAAAAGGCTGAATATAAAACCCAGAAGATACCTGCTCCATCGCACCCCATTTAACCCTCCCCAGAAGCAATTACATTTACTTACTCTGCCCACATTACCTGGTGTTGACCCCATGTCTCTGACACACTGGCATTGCTGCTTCTTGAAAATTTTTTTGTTTCGGTTTTAGACTTTTTCTAGTGGCTCCCACTATGAAAGAGGATGATGGCCGGGCACGGTGGCTCACGCCTGTAATCCCATCACTTTGGGAGGCCAAGGTGGGCGGATCATGAGGTCAACAGATCGAGACCATCCTGGTCAACATGGTGAAACCCCGTCTCTGGTATAAATACAAAAAACTTAGCCAGGCATGGTGGCACGCACCTGTGGTCCCAGCTACTCAGGAGGCTGAGGTGGAAGAATCGCTTGAACCCAGGAGGCGGAGGTTGCAGTGAGCCGAGATTGTGCCACTGCACTCCAGCCTGGCGACAGAGCAAGACTCCGTCTCAAAAGAAAAAGGATGGTTTAGTTCCCATTTCCTCCCAACCCCCAGCTCTCACCACATGTGACCCCTTCCCATTCCTATCCTTCTAATATAGTTATGTAATGATTTAAATGTATATAGTGTTATCATATTTTATGCATATACTGTAAATGTCAGTGCTTGCATTTTATTTATTTATTTATTTAGAAACGGCGTCTTGGTCTGTTGCCAGGCTGGAGTGCAGTGGTGGGATCTCAGCTCACTGCAACCTCTGCCTCCCAGATTCAAGCAATTCTCCGGCCTCAGCTTCCCAAGTAGCTGGGATTGCAAGTGCATGCCACCATACCCAGCTAATTTTTTGTATTTTTAGTAGAGACAGGGTTTCACCGTGTCGGCCAGGATGGTCTTGATCTGTTGACCTCATGATTTGCCTTCCTCAGCCTCCCAAAGTGCTAGGATTATAGGCGTGAGCCACCGCGCCCAGCCACTTGCATTATTTTAACAATATAGTACATAAGCCGTGCAGTAAACTGTTCTAATTTTTGTCTTTCCTGCAAAAAAAAACAGAATCGTTTTTCCAGATGCGTTTTTATTTTCCCGTTTGCTTTTTCTTAGTTTGCTGCATATTTAAAATCAATTCACCCCCAGAAGTCTTTACCATTTTCCTAAATCTCTTTTCAAACATTCAGACTCATCAGGTTTTCTGTTTGTTCTGTGTGTTTAAGGAGTTCTCTCCAAAAAACTCCTGAGGCCCTGCGCGCCACTGCACTGGTGTCGTCATTCACCGTCTTCCTCCATCCTTGTCTCGAGCTGCCTTTTGTATCGCTCATGTTTTCCTTTCTCTTAGACTCCTCTTTGGTTTAGTTGAACCACATGCCTCAGTGGCATCCACATTTTTGCTTTTCATTTCTCTTCTACTGTAGGCCTCTAGTCTGGGATAATTGCATTTTTGTATGAAGTTCCTTTAGAATTTCCTTGAGCAGAGTCTCTCATTTGTATTTATCATGAGTTGTATGCATTTCGCCCTCATTCTTGAAAGAGTTCCACTGAATATGCAACTCGAGATTGCGGGGATATTTTCTCAGGACTTCGAAGATACTGTTCCACTTTCTTCCAAGTTCCATTGTTGCTGTTGAGAAGTCAGATGTCCAATTGTCATTCCTTTAAAGATAATCTTTTGTTCTTGGCAACTTTTTTTATTTTTTGAGACAAGGCCTTACTCTGTTGCCCAGGCTGGGGTGCAGTGGCACGATCTCAGCTCACTGGCAACTTCTATCTCCCAGATTCAGGCAGTTCTCCTGCCTCAGCCTCCCAAGTAGCTGGGATGACAGGTGTGTGCCGCCACACTCAGCTAATTTTTGTATTTTTAGTACTGGTAGTATTTTGCCATGTTGGTGAGACTGGTCTCAAACTCCAGACCTCAGGAGATCTGCCTGCCTCAGCTTCCCAAAGTGCTGGGATTACAGACATTAACCACTGTTCCTGACCCCTTTGGCTACTTTTAAGATTTTTTTTTTTTTGGTCTTGTGTGCAATTATGTGTCTAAGTATGGGTTTCTTTTCCTTAAATGCTTCTTATTTTCTTGCCGTATCATCGAGCCATTTCAAAACTAAGGTTATTGTTCAAGGCAGCCAGGCCAGTGCATTAGCAGAATTTGACCTCTGTTCCGTTATTCCATTCCCCTTGTCTGGTGTTCAGCAGGGAGAGTTTCATTTCCAGCTATAGTAGTAACTCTCTCAGGGAGAATTTTCATACTGCAAATTAAAAGACCCTCTGGCTGGGCGCAGTGGTTCACGCCTGTAATCCCAACACTTTGGGAGGCCGAGGTGGGCAGGTCATGAGGTCAAGAGATCGAGACCATCCTGGCTGACATGGTGAAACCCCATCTCTACTAAAATACAAAAATTAGCTGGGCGTGGTGGCACACGCCTGTAGTCCTAGCTACTTGGGAGGCTGAGGCAGGAGAATCGCTTGAACCCAGGAGGTGGATGTAGAGATTGCGCCACTGCATTCCAGCCTGGTGGCACTGTGAGACTCTGTCTCAAAAAAAAAGAAACAAAAACCAAAAAACCACCCTCTCAGAAAACAAACCAACAAAATCAAACATCTAACTAGTCCAGGTGGGAGATGTATTTCTAGTGACAACAGGAGAAGGTTAGGAGGAGGAAATAGGATTGCTGCCTCCCTGTGGGGAGTCAGATGTAATTTCTCATTTCTTCCCCTCATCCCCCGCCCTGGTGGCCTATAGCCAGAGCTGCTGGACCTGTACACGGTGAACCTGCACCGCATCGAGAAGGATGTTCAGAGGTGCGACCGCAACTACTGGTACTTCACGCCCGCCAACTTGGAGAAGCTGCGTAACATCATGTGCAGGTGGCTGGTGGGAGCGAGGGGATCTCGGGGATGGGATGGGGGGGTGGGGGAGATGGGGACACAGGGGGCTCACCTAGAAGTTATTTCAGCTTCTGAAGTTGGCATCATTCTCACCTAGAATCTTATTTTAGCCCACAATGAAAATTTAATAACAATAAAAATATAGGACATTTATTAAGCACTTACTGTATACCAGCCACTGTCCTGAGTCCTATACTATCATCACTCACTTATTCCTCAACCCTTCTAGGTGAGTATTAACCCCTTTTATAGGGGACGTTGTGGAGGCTCCAGGAAGAGCCTCACTGCTGAGTGGGCATTGGGCAATGGCTGAGCGGGAACTCAGCTGCGACTCTCTGGCTCTCGAATCTGTTCTTTTTCTTTTTTTTTCTTTAAGCCAAGATCTAAGATGGCTTATTACTGTTCACTAAAAAGATATTATTCCTGTAATCCCAGCATTTTGGGAGGCTGACGTGGGAGGATCACTTGAGGCCATTTGAGTTCCTCACAGACTTCAAAAAAGTAGAGACCGGCTTGGGCAACATAGTGAGACTGTATCACTACAAAATATTTTTTTTTCTAAAAAAAACTCAACATTTAGCTGGACATAGTGGCATGCACCTGTAGTCCTAGATACTTGGGAGGTGGAGGCAGGAGGATAGCTGGAGCCCAGAGTCAGAGGGTTGCAATGAGCTATGATTGTACCATTGTACAGTCGCACCACTGTACTCCAGCCTGGGTGACAGAGTGAGACCCCATCTCTAAAACATTAATGAAAAATTATTGTTGATATTTCTAAACATGTAAAAGTAACACACACTTGTTAAAAATCTAAATCACGGCCAGAGTGATGGCTCACACCTATAATCCCAGCACTTTGGGAGGCCGAGGCGGGCGGATCACCTGAGGTCAGGAGTTTGAGACCAGCCTGACCAATATGGTGAAACCCCGTCTCTAGTAAAAATACAAAAATTAGCTGGACATGGTGTCACGCACCATGTAATCCCAGCTATTCAGGAGGCTGAGTCAGGGGAATTGCTTGAACCGAGGAGGTGGAGGTTGCAGTAAGCTGCAATCATGGCATTGCACTCCAGCCTGGGAGACAGAGTGAGACTCTGTCTTAAAAAAATAAAAATAAAAAATCTAAATCAGTCACAATTCTAATTCCTGCACTTTGGGAGGCCAAGACAGGAAGATCGCTTGAGGTCAGCAGTTTGAGACCAGCCTGGGCAACAGAACAAGACCCCATTTCTACAAAAGTTTTAATAAATTAGCCAGGCATGATGGTGTGTGCCTGTAGTCCCAGCTACCTTGGGAGGCTGAGGCGGCAGGGTGGCTTGAGCCTGGGAGGTTGAGGCTGCAATGAACTGTGATCACACCACTGCACTCCAGCCTGGGCAGTCGAAGAAATTAGAAGTTCATAAGATAGAAAGAGAAACTTCTCCTTGAATCTCTGCCCATCAGTGCCACTTACCCAGAATTAATGACTCCTAACAATTTAGTAATATCTAATGGATTGTATATTGTATAATATAATATGAATGTACTTTTTTTTTGAGACAGTCTTGTTCTGTCGCCAGGCACCAGGCTGGAGTGCAGTAGCGCGATCTTGGCTCACTGCAACCTCTGCCTCCCATATTCAAGCAATTCACCTGCCTCAGCCTCCCGAGTAGCTGGGACTACAGGCACATGCCACCATGCCTAGCTAATTTTTGTATTTTTTGGTAGAGACAGGGTTTCACCATGTTGGCCAGGGTGTTTTCGATCTCTTGACCTCATAATCCACCCGCCTTGGCCTCCCAAAGTGCTGGGATTACAGGCATGAGCCACTGTGCCCGGCCTACTTTTTTTTTTTTTTTTTTTTTTAATGGAGACGGAGTCTTGCTCTGTCACCCGGGCTGGAGTACAGTGGTGCTATCTTGGCTCATTGCAACCTCTGCCTCCTGGGTTCTAGCAGTTCTCCTATCTCAGCCTCCCTAGCAGCTGGTATTACAGCCACATGCTGCCACACCCAGCTAATTTTTTGTGTTTTAGTAGAGAGGGGGTTTCACCATGTTGCCCAGGCTGGTCTTAAACTTCTGAGCTCAGGCAGTCGGCCCGCCTCAGCATCCCAAAGTGCTAGGATTACTAGCACGAGCCATCGTACCTGGCCTGAATGTAGCCTAACTTTTAAATGTTTTAAACTGTGATATAGACTGATAAGTGTTATATCATTTTAATGTAACACTTAAAAAGGGCTAGGAAGAAGTAAAAATGAACTGACTTCTCCCTGGTTAAGGCATAAGGAGAAATCCTGGAAGACTTCACAGAGGTGGTGACCTTTTGAGGTGGATTTTGACAAAGTTAAGAAAACTAACGAAACCATAGGCCAGGCACAGTGGCTCATGCCTGTAATTATAGCACTTTGGGAAACTAAGGTCAGGAGTTCAAGACCAGCCTGGCCAACATGGTGAAACCCTGTCTCTACTAAAAATACAAAAATTAGCCAGACATGGTGACACACACCTGTAATCCCTGCTACTTGGGAGGTTGAGGCAGGAGATTCACTTGAACCCGGGAGGTGGAGGTTCCAGTGGGCCAAGATAGTGCCATTGCACTCCAGCCTGGGCAACAAGAGTGAAACTCTGTCTCAACAAAACAAAACAAAAAAAAAGAAAAAGAAAACTAAATAAACCGTTTAGCATAGAGGCTAAGATCATATATCCTTGCGTAAGGCCTCCTAGGTTCAAATACTGCGTCTGCCACTTATTATTAGGTGTATGATTTGGGGCATGTCATTTGTCTGTCTATGCTTCAGTCCCTCATCTGTGAAATGGGATAATAATGGTCCATATTTAACATGACTAGTTTGAAAATAGTGGGTTGAGTATACAGTAAGGGCTCAGTAAATATAAGCTGTTATTAGCAAGGGGAAGATTGGAATTCCTGACAAAGGGAGCTGTAGGGGAAAGGTACAGAGACATACATCTGGGATTTATTTATACAAAGTGAATATGTCAACGTAGCTGGAGAGGAAGACAGTGAGAAGTGATGTTCGAGGATGTGAAGATGGGTTGGGAGGAGGTTGTTACTCCTTGTACCCCCAGGAAAGGAGTCTGGGTAACATCCCCGCAGACAGCAGGGTGCTTGTGCAAGTTCTGAGCCTAAAGAGGCCTCCTTGAGTTACCCTGTGACTACACATAGGGTATTTGAAGAGAGAGACTGGGGATAGGGATGCAGGCAGGAGGCCGAGGAATTGGGGACTGAAGGGGCAGGAGTGGAAAGGGGAGTGGGTTGGAGAGGCTGCCATCATTGGCCCCTTGTGTCTCTTCTAGTTACATCTGGCAGCACATTGAGATTGGCTATGTCCAAGGCATGTGTGATCTTCTGGCTCCACTGCTGGTCATTCTGGATGACGGTGAGTATGTCCTTACTGCCTCAGGGCTGGGGGTGTGTTTCCTTTCCACTGCGTGGCAGATGGGTTAACCTCACTTTGTGACTCCATGGACTGTGGCTCCAGCCAGGTGCTCTGAAGGCCTGTCTGGTGAACCCATCAAGATCCCAGTGAAATAAAAAGTCCTTTTGTTCCGTGGTGCCCCATACTCAACACCCAGACAGGCCTTCGCTAGCCACTGATTGTATGAACCTGAATGAGAACAAACAGCAAACCCAGACGGCTTCACCGGTGAATTCGATGAAGCATTTAAAGAAGAATCAATGTCAGTTCTTCACGAACTCTTCAAAAAAGTAGAAAAGGAGGGAACCCTTCTTAACTCATTCTATAAAGCCGGACCTCATATGAGGACTGGGTGTCTCACTAGCACCCAGACACCAACACCAGACAAAGACATAACAAGAAAACTACAGACCAATGTCCTTCATGAATGCAAATGCAGGCATTCTCAACAAAATACCAGTAAACTTAAGCCTCCAAGATTTAAAACATATTATATGCCATGACCAAGTAGGGTTTATCTCCAGAATGCAAGGGTGATTTGACATGCAAAAATCAATCAATTTAATTCACCGCATTACCAAAATAAAGAGAAAAACCCACACAATCATCTTAATTGGCATAAAAAAACAAAACAAAATGCAACACCCTTTCATTATAAAAACATTCGGGCAGGGCGCGGTGGCTCACGCCTGTAATGCCAGCACTTTGGGAGGCCGAGGCGGGTGGATCACGAGGTCAGGAAATCGAGACCATCCTGGTCAACAAGGTGAAACCAGTCTCTACTAAAAATACAAAAAAATTAGCTGGGCATGGTGGCGCGTGCCTGTAATTCCAGCTACTCAGGAGGCTGAGGCAGGAGAATTGCCTGAACCCAAGAGGTGGAGGTCGCGGTGAGCCGAGATTGCGCCATTGCACTCCAGCCTGGGTAACAAGAGCGAAACTCCATCTCAAAAAAAAAAAAAAAAAAAATCAATGAACTAGGTATAGAAGGGAGAAGGGAAGTAAACGTGATAGAGGGCAAATATCATCAGGCTCAATGGTGAAAAACGGACACTTCCTAAGAGCAGAAACAAGACAAGTGTGTCTACTTTTGCCCCCTTAGGTTCAAGCCAGGGCAATTAAGAGAGAAGGAGAAGTCAGAGTAATTCAGATTGGAAAGAAAGTAACACTATTTCTGTTCACAGACCATATGATTTTGCATATAGATCTTAAGTAATAAAAAAAAATTAGAAGTGATGAACAAGTTTGTCAAAGTGGCATCTGCTTCTGGTGAGGTCCTCAGAAAACTTCCAGTCACGGTGGACAGTGAAAGGGAGCCAGCATGTCACATGGCGAGAGAGGGAGCAAGAGAGAGAGGGAAGAAGTGCCAGGCTCTTTTAAACAACCAGATCTCCTGTGAACACCATAGAGTGAGAATTCACTCGTTACTGCGAGGACAGCAGCAAGCCATTCATGAGGCAAACACTTTCCACGAGCTGCACCTCCAACATTGGAGGTCATATTTCAACATCAGAATCGGAGGGGACAGACATCTAAGCCGTATCACTTGGGCAGCAGGGTAGCTGACTTTTCTGTGCTGCTTTCTCAGAGGCCCTTGCCTTCAGCTGCTTCACGGAACTCATGAAGAGGATGAACCAGAACTTCCCCCACGGAGGTGCCATGGACACGCACTTTGCAAACATGAGGTCGTTGATCCAGGTATGACTCAGTGTCCAGTTCTGCTTTGGACATTTTGGGGAAACAGTAAAGTTAAGTGGCTTCAGACTGAACTATTTACAGCCAACAGACTCTCACTCTGTTGCCAGGCTAGAGTACAGTGGCACAGTCTCAGCTCACTGCAACCTCTACCTCCCAGGTTCAAGCTGTTCTCCTGCCTCAGCCTCCCGAGTAGCTGGGATAACAGGCACATACCACCATGCCCAGCTAATTTTTGTATTTTTAGTAGAGATGAGGTTTCACCATGTTGGCCAGGATGGTCTCAATCTCCTGACCTTGTGATCCACCCACCTCAGCCTCTCAAAGTGCTGAAATTGCAGGTATGACCCGCCGCACCTGGCCTCTTCTATATATATATACATACATTAAAAAAAAAAAAAAAATATATATATATATATATGTATATATATATATTTGGCTCATTTGGATTGTGAAATGCCTATTCATATGCTTTGCCGATTTTATATGTACATTTTTTCCATCATTAGTGTCATTTTTTTAGATACTTTTCTTTTCGTACATTCTTTTTCAAACATGCTTTTTCTCCTCACTGAATAGCATATCCGATAGCTGGAGGTGTTCTTCCACCATCTGTTTTCTTACAACGGTTTTGTTAAAATACAATTTAGATAAGTAAAATTCACCATTTTGAAGTGTATGATTGAGTGGCTTTTAGGATATTCACAGAGTTATGCAACCATCACCAATTTGAGAACATTTTCATTACCCCAGAAGGAAACTCTTCACCCACTATCAGCCACTCCCCGTCCCCTCTGTCTCCCCAGCCCCTGAAAACCCAATCAGCTACTTACTGTTTCTGTGGATTTGCTGTTTCTAAACATTTCATATAAACTGAATCATATAATAAGTGGCCTTTTGTGACTGGCCTCTTTGACCTAGCATATTGATGTCAAGGTTCACCATGTGTGAATGATGCATTGTAGCATATATCAAAACCTAGTTCGAGGCTGGGTGCCGTGGCTCACGCCTGTAATCCCAGCACTTTGGGAGGCCAAGGCAGGTGGATCACCTGAGGTCAGGAGTTCAAGACCAGCCTGGCCAACATGGTGAAACCTTGTCTCTACTAAAATTACAAAAATTAGCCGGGCATGGTGGCAGGCACCTGTAATCCCAGCTACTTAGGAGGCTGAGACGTGAGAATCACTTGAATCCGAGAGGCTGAGGTTGCAGTGAGATGAGATTGTGCCACTGCACTCCAGCCTGGGCGATAGAGCAAGACTCAGTCTCAAAAACGAGCAAACTTAGTTTGTTTTTATTGCCAGATAATATTAAATTAGATTGTATGGGTGTGCCACTTTTTATTTATTTATTTATTTAAACAACAACGACATGCAAGTTGTTTCCCAGTTGTTGGCTATTAGGAGTAATGCTGTTCCACACATTCATTCATGTACAGATTTTTATGTGGATATGTTTTTGTTTTGTTTTTCTAGACAAGGTCTTACTCTGTCACCCTGGCTGAAGCCAGTGATGTAATCACTGTTCATTGCAGCCTTGAGCTCCTGGGTTCAAGTGATACTCCCTCTTTAGCCTCCTGAGTAGCTTGGACTACATGACCGTGCCACCATGCCAGGCTAATTAAAAAAAATTTTTTTTGTAGAGATAGGGTCTTGCTATGTTGCCCAGGCTGGTCTCAAACTCCTGGCCTCAAGTGATCCTCTTGCCTTGGCCTCCCAAAATGCTAAGCCACCACATTCTTCTTGGGGATACACCTAAGAGTGGAATTGCTGCATCATATGGAAATTCTGTGTTTAAGTTTCTGAGTTTCTGCCAAACTGTTTTCCACAGCAGGCACACCATTTTACATTCTCAGGAGCGGTGTATGGGGGTTCCAGTTTCTCTGCATCCTTGCTAACACTTGTTATTGTCTGTCATTTTGAATTTTAACTATCCTAGTTAGTGTGAATTGGTATCTTGTTGTGTGTTTTTTTTTCTTTTTTTGAGACGGAGTCTTGCTCTATTGCCCAGGCTGGAGTGCAGTGGCGCGGTCTTGGCTCACTGCAACCTTTGCCTCTCAGGTTCAAGCAATTCTCCTGTCTCAGCCTCCTGAGTAGCTGGGATTACAGGTGCCCACCACCACTCCCAGCTAATTTTTGTGTTTTTAATAGAGACGGGGTTTCACCATGTTGGCCAGGCTGGTCTTGAACTCGTGACCTTGTGATCCGCTTGCCTGTGCTTCCAAATTGCTGGGATTACAGGTGTGAGCCACCAGGCCCGTCCTTGTTGTGGTTTTGATTTGCATTTTCCTAAGGACTAAGGATGTTGAGCATCTTTCCTGTGCTTCTTGGCCATTTGTGAATCTTTGAAGAAATGTAGGATCCAGCCCTACAGGGTCATGAGGTGTCCCCTATAGCTGTGCCGAGGCACTGGATCCGAGAAGTAAAGAGACAAGACACCAGATGACTGGATAAGCGCAGCTGGGCTAGGGGTCAACGCCACTTGTAAGCAGACAGGCGAGGCCCCAAGCATCCAAGCACATCTGTATTTATTAGATATAGGTCAGGAGGAAGGATAGTGAGTGAGGTCATCTTAAGATAGTGATAGGGTGAAGACAGTTATGTAAGCGATAAGCAAAGGGCCCACCTCCATTAGGTCATTGAGGCAAGGAGGTGGGCAGTGTGCGGTAAGGAGGGTGCAGTGTGCAACATGTCTTATCTAGGGGCAGGCAACTTCTAAGGATTTCTATTGAGGAGTCTTCCAAGGGTTTCCGTGGGAGGAGTCTTCCAAGGGTTTCCGTGGGGGGAGTCTTCCAAGGGTTTCTTCTAAGGATTTCTATGGGAGGAGTCTTCTAAGGATTTCTGTGGGAGGAGTCTTCTAAGGATTTCTGTGGGAGGAGTCTTCTAAGGATTTCTATGGGAGGAGTCTTCTAAGGATTTCTATGGGAGGAGTCTTTGAGACAGCATAGTTGCAAGTGAGCTGACAGGGTATACGGCCACTTGGGCGCGATTACAACGGAGGGGTTTTAAGCCCTCGGATGTTTGCGGGATTGCCAGCCTGAGGCCAGCCTTCCACAAGAACTGGACACAAGATACTACAACTCCCTTGCAGGAGGAGGGACTCTTGCTCCAAGCCTGCCATACAGCGGGTAGCTTTATACTGAACACTGCCACCTGGGCTGGCCTGCCTTTCAGGCATGGGCACCACCACCTGGGCCATTGATTCTTGTCCCGATATGGCTTTTTCCCTAGTGCATGCTCTGTGCCATGTCTGCTCTAGATACTCCTCTGACTACAAACTAAAATATGATTATATATATAAAAGGAAATAAATGAGCAGTAAGTTCTTCAGGCACTAATTGTGCCGGGGGTCTGCTTAGCTTTCCTTCCTCAGTGCCCAGGAAGGGGGTTACCCACAGAGAAATGACTATTCAGATCCTTTCCCATTTTTGAAACTACACCTGGCTCTTTTTTTTTTTTAAGTGAAGTCTCACTCTGTTGCCCAGGCTGAAGTGTAGTGGCATGATCTTGGCTCTCTGCAGTCTCCACCTCCTGGGTTCAAGCACTTCTGCCTCAGCCTCCTGAGTATCTGGGATTACAGGTGCATGCCACCACACCCTGCTAATTTTTTGTTTTTTTTGAGATGGAGTTTCACTCTTGTTACCCAGGCTGGAGTGCAATGGCGCAATCTCAGCTCACCGAAACCTGTCTCCTGGGTTCAGGCAATTCTCCTGCCTCAGCCTCCTGAGTAGCTGGGATTACAGGCACGTGCCACGATGCCCAGCTAATTTTTTGTATTTTTAGCAGAGATGGGGTTTCACCATGTTGACCAGGGTGGTCTCGATCTCTTGACCTCGTGATCCACCTGCCTCGGCCTCCCAAAGTGCTGGGATTACAGGCGTGAGCCACTGCGCCCGGCCTACTTTTTTATATTTTTGGTAGAGATGGGGTTTCATCATGTTGGCCAGGCTGGTCTCAAACTCTGGACCTTGCGGTCCACCTGCCTCAGCCTCCCAAAGTTCTGGGACTACAGGCATGAGCCACCGTGCCTGGCCTACTGCACCTGGCTGGTAAGGGCTATGTGGAGTCTGGTGTGCCAATGTACCACCATTTATTCGGCTGTCTCCTCTGCTCCAACCTTTTCCCCAGAGGCTGATGCTGCCTTTCCTTCCTTGACAGATCCTGGACTCAGAGTTGTTCGAGTTGATGCATCAGAACGGGGACTACACTCACTTCTACTTCTGCTACCGCTGGTTCCTGCTGGATTTCAAGCGAGGTACAGACTTTAAACTGGGGACCTGTCTCCAGACTCTTGGTAGCAGAACTTTCAGGGGGAAGGATCCCGTGGAGATGAGGTTGAGGGGTTTGCAGCAGAGGCAGCAGAGGAGAGAAGCACACATTACGGAGTGTAGACTGTTGCTTTGCCTGCCTTATCCTGCACTGGCACTCTGCAGCAGGTGCTGTTAAGATCTTCATCTTACCAGTGAGGAAACCGAGGCTGAGAAGGGTTAACTTCAGAGTTAGGGTGAGTACAGCCAGGATCTGAACCCACCTCTTCCATTCGTATCAGAGCCCAAGAACTCTAAAGCCCATGAGGCAGGGTTTATTTCATGCATGTTTCCAACATGACTTAAAAGTGATATATAACACAGTACCTTGTTGCTATTGTTCAGATTTGGGGTGATGTTAGTAATTATAATAATATCTGACATGGGCCAGACTCAGTGTGGCTCACGCCTGTAATCCCAGCACTTTGGGAAGCGAAGGCCAGAGGATCATGAGGTCAGAAGATCAAGACCATCCTGGCTAACACAGTGAAACCCTGTCTCTACTAAAAATACAAAAAATTAGCCAGGTGTGGCAGCACACACCTGTAGTCCCAGCTACTCAGGAGGCTGAGGCAGGAGAATCACTTGAACTTGGGAGGCAGAGGTTGCAGTGAGCTGAGATGGCACCACTGCACTTCAGCCCAGGCAACAGAGACTCGTCTCAAAAAAAAAAGGCCAGGCGCTGTGGCTCATGCTTGTAAGCCCAGCACTTTGGGAGGCCGAGGCAGGCGAATCACGAGGTTAGGAGTTTGACACCGGCCTGGCTAATATGGTGAAACCCCATCTCTACCAAAAATACAAAAATCTTAGTGTAGTAACAGGTGCCTGTAGTCCCAGCTACTCAGGAGGCTGAAGCAGGAGAATGGCTTGAACCCAAAAGGCAGAGCCTGCAGGGAGCTGAGATTGAGCCACTGCATTCCTGCTTAGGCGACAGAATGAGACTGTCTCCAAAAAAAAAAAAACTCTGACATGTATGGTGTTTTAGTGCCATGCACTGTGCTGAGTCATTTATATGTATTATCTCTTTAGTCTTTTTCTACTATCAGCTTCACCCCACTTATAGATGAGGAAGAGAGGCTCATGGAGAAGTAGAACCCCAGGGTCCCCTTGCCAGCAAGTGATGTTGGAAGGATTCACACCAAGTTTATCGGACATAGGAAGGCTTGCTTTTAACCATCACTCTGTTCTATCTCTTCACTAGGCTCAGAAACCACAGCAGCCTCTGCCAATGTGTAGGGGAAAGGAGAGAGGCCCCCAGGGGTACTAATGGAGATTGGGGTGCAGGGATAGCAGGTGTTGCTGGTTGAAGGGGCAGGGAAAGGACAGATCCGTATAATTCAAACCTGCACACGCCTGGTTCCTCCACTCACAGAATGTCAGAGCCAGAAGGAACTTAGCCCTCACCTGGTTCACACAGCCCATCCTACAGATGGGGAAAACTGAGGTTTCTGGTGGTCAAATGACAGAGTCCAGGTCTCCTGCCTTTTGACCTGAGTTCTGTCCACTGCACCAGGTCAGAGGCATAAGGCAAAACTTGCCCGGGATTTTCCCAGAGGGGCTTCCCAAGGGAGGGCCACGCTGTGAGCCCCGTCGCCAGTTCTCTCCCCACGCGCGTCGGTATCTTGGCAGAACTCGTCTATGATGATGTCTTCCTGGTCTGGGAGACCATCTGGGCAGCCAAACACGTCTCCTCTGCACACTACGTCCTGTTCATCGCGCTGGCTCTGGTGGAAGTCTACCGCGACATCATTTTGGAGAACAACATGGATTTCACAGACATCATCAAATTCTTTAACGGTACCCACGTGACTGTGGCCTCATGAGAGGGGTGCAGGCTTCTGCAGGCCCCTTCTGGGGGTCTCAGGAGGCATGAGAATGGGCTGAGATGGATGTATGGTAAAGGGAATAAAGAGGGCTCTGCCCACTTCTTATGGCTGTTCCCAGAAAAACAAGTTGACATCTTGCTGAGGGTGCATTTTTCTCAGGGGTCTGGCAGAGGGAGCATGGGTGTTGCAATCAGCTCAGGGGCAAAGCCTGGTTCTACTGCTGACCAGCTGTGTCCATGGATAGGTCACTTCCCCCTGGGTAAACATCTGCTTCCTCATCTGTGAAATGGGGCAGCAGTGTCTGCTTTGGAGGGTTGACGTGCACAGGAAAAGCAGGCCCAGGACAGCAATTGAAGTAACACAAAAAAGACACAGCCTTTGAAATCAGACAGATGTGAATTCTGATCCAGGCTCTTGGGAGCTGTGTGACTTTGTCCAAGTAACTTCACGTCTCTAGGCCTCGGATTCTTCAGGAATAAAATGGTACTAACGCTCCCTCACTCACAGGGAGGCCCAGAGGATTACATGAGAAAGCGCGGTTAAATCCCAGCATGCGGTACCTGCTGACCTGAGGGAACTAATAATTGAAAGTTATTGCCACTGTTATCACGATTTATTATTATTTTTTTTAATGAAAGAAAGTTCTGGAAAAAATACCAATTGTGACCTCACTTTTAAAACATTAGTAGGGTTTCCACTTTAAACTTTTTTTGGAAGTTAATTCTGCATTTTAGTTGTCTACTGAAATTGTAGATTTAGAACTGTTTTAGATTTAAGATAGCAGAGAGAATGCATCATACCTCAGTCTAGCTCTGCCTACTGTTAGCATTTTACGTGATCCAGGTACATTTGTCAAAACTAAGAAATTATTGGCCCGGCACTGTGGCTCACACGTGTAATCCCAGCACTTTGGGAGGCCGAAGTGGGCGGATCACGAGGTCTCAAGAGATCGATACCATCCTGGCCAACATGGTGAAACCCTGTCTCTACTAAAAATATAAAAATTAGCTGGCCATGGTGTTGTATGCCTGTAATCCCAGCTACTTGGGAGGCTGAGGCAGGAGAATCACTTGAACCCAGGAGGTTGCAGTGAGCCGAGATCGCACCCCTGCACTCCAGCCTGGTGACAGAGTGAGACTCTGTCTAAAAAGAAAACAACAAAAATTAGCCAGGCATGGTGGCACACACCTGTAGTCCCAGCTACTTGGGAGGCCGAGGCAGGAGAATCACTTGAACCTGGGAGGCAGAGGTTGCAGTGAGCTGAGATGGCACCACCGCACTCCAGCCTCGGTGACAAAGCGAGACTTTGTCTGAAAAAAAATTAAAAATCATAACAGCAGCTCAGGCCGAAAGTTTCATTTAGTAAGTAGTTAGGGCCAAAGCACTGAACAAATATTTATATCCTGACAACTTAGAAGCCATTGAAAAAATAATACATATTTATCTAAAGAAAATAACATTTTCACTTCATTCCTAAATAAGCAGAATTGCTGATGGAGTGTGTGCACCTGCTGGGCTTTGGGCACCTTCTCAGGCCTCAGAAGGAGATTGGACACCACCCCTTTCCTTTTCTGTTCCATAGTGATTTTCACATGGCACTTGCTTTCTATTGCAGCTGCTGCTGAAAACCTAGCTTTGCAAAATCCGGAAGTCATTGATGGGATGCTGGGCACAGTGACCCACGTTTGTAATCTCAGCTTTTTGGGAGGCCAAGGCAGGCAGATTACTTGAGGCCAGGAGTTCCAGACCAGCCTGGCCAAGGTGGTGAAAGCCTGTCTCTACTAAAAATGCAAAAATTAGCCGAGCATTGTGGTGCACACCAGTAATCCCAGCTACTCAGGAGGCTGAGGCATGAGAATCACTTGAGCTTGGGAGGTGGAGGTTACAGTGAGCCGAGATCACGCCACTGCACACTCCAGCGTGACCAACAGAGTGAGACCTTGTCTCAAAAGAAAAAAAAGCAAGTTATTAATGGGAGCGTAGCGAAATTTGTGAACTCACTCCAGCTAACAGTTGACATGGCACTCAACTTAGGTGGAGTGTTGCTGCGCTTCCCTCAGAATATCCAGATACTCCACAGTGCCCCTGTGAGTTCACTGTGATACGCTGGGGTACCTCAGTGCCCAGTTTGGGAACCATGTGTTAGTTTTAGTGTTTTTTTTTTTTTCTCCTTGTTTTCTTTGTACTAAATGGTTTGTTTATGATAAATGTCTAAGTTTAGGATTATTCTGGTTTAGAGGGCTGACCACGTTGTGTGGATCTTGATAAAATTTTTTTGGTTTGTTTTCTTTGTCCTTTTTTCTTCTTCCATCTCCATTTTTCCTCCTTCTGCTGCTTCCTCCTTTTCTTTTCTTTTCTTTTTTTTTTTTTTTTGAGACGGAGTCTCGCTCTGTGGCCAGGCTGGAGTGCAGTGGCGTGATCTTGGCTCACTGAAACCTCTGCCTCCCGGCCTCAAGCAATTCTGCTTCAGCCTCCCAAGTAGCTGGGACCACAGGTGTGCACCACCATGCCCGGCTAATTTTTCTATTTTTAGTAGAGACGGGGTTTTACCATATTGGCCAGGATAGTCTCGATTTCTTGATCTCATGATCTGCCTGCCTCGGTCTCCCAAAGTGCTGGGATTACAGGCATGAGCACCGTGCCCAGCCTGCTTTTCATATCTTTCAGCATCTGCTGTGTGCTCAGCACTGCTTTCAGTCATTTTGCTTATAGGAGGTTTAGAAGGACCTCACCTTTTTATGGCACATCTGTGAACCAGCATTATCCCATTCAATCCCCACAGTAATTTGGTGAGGCGGCTGCTGTTCCAATCCCCATTTTACAGATGAGGAAACTGAGGTCCAGAGGTATCAGCATTCTCCAGGGTCTCTGCTTCCTGAGTCAGTCTGTGATGAAGATGCCTCCCAAGAAGCTCCAGGGGCTGGAAGTGTGCCCTAAGACTGGACACAGAAGGAGGCTTATGAGATTTTTCCTTCTGCCCTTTCAGAAATGGCCGAGCGACACAACACCAAGCAAGTCCTAAAGCTGGCGCGGGACCTCGTGTACAAGGTGCAGACTCTGATCGAGAACAAGTGAGGGGCGCCTCACCCAGGCAGCCTCCGCCTAGCTGCCACCTGTTCCTCTGCTTCCTTTTCCTCCTGGCGGGACGGCCACCCCAGGAGCGGGGTCCTGGTGTCTGTTCACAAGCATGGACTTCAGTCCAAAAAGAAACTACCCTGACTTTCACTTCTGGGCAGATGGGGTGGAGGGAGTACCCCTTCAATTCAGCCTTATGTTTTCCTGTTTGACCAAAGATTGCCCAAGTCTGGCGTTCCCCACTTACAGGAGGTGGGGCTTGGTGGTGGGGGAGGAAGCATCTTTGTTTTTCTGATGTCCAGAATGACCTCTTCTTTTCCTATCCCTCCAAACCGTCTTGTGAGATGAGACCTGGGAGGGCATTTCTTTTTGGAAATCAATGTAGAAGAGGTCTGTGGGGCGGCCTCTATGCTGCTTTGCAAGGGGCCTTTGGAGATGTTCTGGCCATGCTAAAGATTGACTTAGAGATCGACCCTCCACCTCCACATTGCTGATATTTGGGGCCAGGTGATTCTTTTTGAGGGGACTGTCCCCTGCATTGGAGGATGCTGAGCAGCATTTCTGGCATCACCAGATGCCAGTAGCATCATTCCCTACCCACACCCCCGGTTGTGACAACCCCCAAAAATGTCTAGACATTGCCAAGTGTTCCCTGCAGGCAAAATTGGCCCCATTTGAGAATCACTGACTTGGAGGAGGGGCTACAAAGGTACTTCCTGCCCCATTCTTCTGATGCTAAGCCACCCTGGTCCTGAGGCCTCCCTCACTTTGAAAAGGCACACAGGAGGCCGGGTGCGGTGGCTCACACCTGTAACCCCAGCACTTTGAGAGGCCAAGGTGGGTGGATCATGAAGTCAGAAGTTTGAGACCAGCCTGGTCAATGTAGTGAAACCCTGGCTCTACTAAAAATACAAAAAAAAAAAAAAAAAAAAAATTGGCTGAGTGCGGTGGCTCACGCCTATGATTCCAGCACTTTGGGAGGCTGAGGCAGGTTGATCACGAGGTCAGGAGATCAAGACCATCCTGGCCAAACTCCATCTCTACTAAAAAGACAAAAATTAGCTGGACATTGTGGTGTGTGCCTATAGTCCCAGCTACCTGGGAGGCTGCAATGGGAGAATTGCTTAAACCCAGGAGGCAGAGGTTGCAGTGAGCCGAGATCATACCACTGCATTCCAGCCTGGTGACAGAGTGAGACTCTGTCTCAAAAATATATATATATATATCTGGGCTTGGTGGTGGGCACCCTGTAATCTCAGCTACTTGGGAGGCTGAGACAGGAGAATAGCTTAAACCTGGTAGGCAGAGGCTGCAGTGAGCTGAGATCATGCCACTACACTCCAGCTCGAGTGGCAGTGCAAGATGGTCTCAAAAAAAAGAGCAGGCCCACAGGAGTCCCTCCCTCATCTCTCTTGAGAGTCTCGGATTCCATTTGTTGCATTTTCTCCTTTTCTCTCCTCTGTCTGATGCCAGGGGATACTTCTTTTCTTCTTTTTCAAGAAAAGCATCTCCCCACATAGATGGTGGGACCCAAAAAGTGTCCGTAGGCCTGAGACAGAGCTCTTTGGGATCCTGCTCAGAGCCCCCCCAGGCGGGGCAGAGCCTACATCCTGCTGCCAACTTGCAAGGAGAAACTGCCTCGCCTTCCAAGTATTGGGTCTTGGAAAAGTGTGTGTTTTGTGAAAGCTACTTAGAGAAAAGGGCCACTTTTCTCTAAGTGCGGTTACTCAGAACAAAAGAGGAAAAGGAAGGCAGGGGTCGGCCAGGGTAGAGTGTGGTGTGTGTTTTCCTTGGGGAATCCCTGCTGATGAACTAGATGCAGGGCTGTACTGGGTCTGGGAACAGTCCCCTCCAGGTCTTCACACGAGTGTCACCAAACCACGAACAGACCCGAAGTGAGTTTACTCTGCCTACATCCTTTCGATAGAGCAGTCTTGGTGCTCTTATGTTCTGAGAATGCACCTGGGATCGGAGAAACCCGGCAAGCATCAGAGAGAAAGGCTCTTCCCAAGAGACCTGCCACCTCTATGGTGGTTAAAGAATGACAGCTGGGGTTCTGTAGAGGGGAGAGCATAGGTGAGGTAGCGTGGCGAAGCATTTTCGGAGGGGCATCTCAGTCCTCCAACCCTGAGTACACCGGGACAGATATGCATCCTTGCCTTGTGTGCTTGTGAAGGCTGCTTTCTCCCAGCTGCAGCAACTTGAAGTGCACCTGAACCTCCGGCCTCTGCCCAGCCTCTGGTGCAGGGTGGACAGAGGTCTAGTCAGCCCCTCCTGAAGAGGGCTCCATGGGAGACGCAAGGCTCCAGTAGCCTTCATGGCTCCCAGCTCCTACCCCACTCCAGCAAAGCCGAAACGGGAGATGGCAGCGTTCTGGCTGCCATCAGATTTGCGTCTCCCTGCCCTAGGTACCCCAGTTTCCCAGGACAGGAAGAAATGTGCAAAAGGCCCCTCTGGAGAAAACTGTATTTTGTCATTCAGCTGTTTGCTACAGAGGATGTTATTTTAGCAAGAGCCAGGTCCCAGACCTTCTGATTCCTATTTATTTTTTTAACAGACTAGTCTCAAAGTACAGCACAAAATCTCTTCTCTGCCTTCTCTCGTGATGTTCCAGAGGGCATCCGTGGCTGTGATTTGGCATAAGTTGTATTTATTTGGTTTACTGTGCCTATTTCAGATCTCTGTACGTTGTGTGTGTTTCTGTGTCCTGGATTGGATGCGTGAGAGTTGTTTTGTCCATGGAGTGCACTCTTTTATTCAGTGTGGCCCACATATCTTGTAAGTGTTTGCTGAGGAGTTGTGTCTATATAGAGAGAAAATATATATAAACAGAGAAATATGTGAATCCGTTATTTTTTGTGTCTTTTTTTTTTTTTTTTGAAAGAAATGTTTGCTTCTGAAGACTGTGTCCTCTCACTCACACCCTAGTGACCCTACGTGGGGTCAGATTTTTGTGATAGCTGCCTAGCCTTTTCCCAGAAAAGGTGAATCACTCCTGACCTCTTGTATGAGTTGGCTCTTACCACAAGTAGTGCTGCATTACAAATTACCCAAAATGTAGTGGTTTAAAACAGCTATGTATTTAGCTCATCATCCTGTGAGTCAGCAGTCCAGGCTGGGTTCAGCTGGGAGGTTCTTCTGTTCCTCAGCCAGACTTCTTTATGTGTCTGTGATCAGCTGATGTCCAGATAAGCAACTCTGCTTCTGATAGTTGTTGGGCTGTTGGCCAGGGCCATAGGGGAAACTGGATTCTGCACCTCCTGTCCTCCAGCAGGCTAGCTTAGGCTTGTTTACATGGCTATGATGGCAGATCCCAGGAAGGTAAGCAGAAGCATGCACTCTCTCAGTGTCAGCTTGGCTGGCATAAAGTCATTTCTGCCACAGTCTATTGGTCAGAGTAAGTCACATAACTAAGCCCAGATTCAAAGGGTAGGTAAATAGACTGTACTTCCTGATGAGAGTCTTTGGAAAGTGACATTGAAAAGGAGCATGGGCCAGGCACCGTGGCTCACCCCTATAATCCCAGCATTTTGGAAGGCCAAACCAGGAGGATCACCTGAGGCCAAGAATCCAAGACCAGCCTGGACAATGTAATGAGACTACCTCCACACACACACACACACAAAAATTAGCTGGACATGCTAGCATGTGCCTGTGCTCCCAGCTACTCAGGAGGCTGAAGTGGGAGGATCGCTTGAGCCCAAGAGACCGAGGTTGCAGTGAGACATGGTCATGCCACTGCAACTCAGCCTGGGTGACAATGCAAAACTCTGTCTCAAAGAAAGAAAAGGGCATGGATGCAGGCTGGGAGCTAATTGAGGCCATTTTTGCGAAGAGTCTACCACATTTCCAAAGGTCCTGTGCACCACAGGCATTCCCAGTCAGTCAGCTATTTGACATGGGAGCACAGCTCTAAATGAACACTTCCCTGAATCCCGACTGCTGAGCTAGCTCATTTCTCACCTCTGATGCTCCCAAAGACAGTGAGTTCATTTCCCCCACCATCTCTGGGTCTCACTCATGGCTGCCATTCAGAACTATGGTCATCAGGCGGTGAGCACCTTGCACAGATCCCCACCTATATCAGTCTCTAAACATGGACTGAGAAAAACTGGTTTTTGGCTACAGAGGCACAGCCTGATTTGATATCATGAGCACCATCAAAACTTCAGGTTTTAAATTAAAAAAGATTTCTGACTAAGCTAGCAAAGTAGAGGAGTTTCCAGGAGGCATTGGCTGCTTGGGTGTGCTACATCGCTTTCTTGGAAGACTTAGCAGGAGCAAGAATGAAACCCACAGCAGCCAGCAGGTGGAAGCTCTTTTATTTGGGACATATACTTCCTCCTGGGGGAAGCTTCTCAGGGCAAACACTGGTCCTGATGTTGCCACTGTCCCTTGAAACCTCCAGTCTAGTTTCTCTGACTTCAACCTGAACTCCGTCCATTGGACTCTCCTCCTCTTCACTCTTGTTTGCAGCTGCCTGGCATGGCAAGACCTGGGGAGTACTGGGTACCTGTTGCGTGTGCACAGATGCCTGGTCATGTGCACTGCTGGTCTCTCATCATTAGCAATACATTTTATGGGGAAAAAAATCCTAAGAGAACATTTTTGCTTTTGTAAAGGCTTTCCTAAATACACACACTTGGGCTGGGCATGGTGACTCACACCTGTAATCCCAGCACTTTGGGGAGGCCAAGGAGGGCAGATCTCGAGGTCAAGAGATCAAGACCATCCTGGCCAACATGATGAAACCCTGTCTCTACTAAAATACAAAACTAAGCTGGGCATGGTGGTGCGCTCCTGTATTCTCAGCTTCTCAGGAGACTGAGGCAGGATAATCACTTGAACCCGAGAGGCAGAGGTTGCAGTGAGCCAAAATCGTGCCACTGCATTCCAACCTGGCAACACAGCAAGGCTCTGTCTCAAAAAAACCCCAAAGTTTATTTTGCCAAGGTTGAGGATGTGCCATGATGCCACAGCCTCAGGAAGTCCTGAGGACATGTGCCTAAGGTGGTTGAGACACAGCTTGGTTTTATACATTTTAGAGAGACATGAGACATCAATCAATATATGTAAGAAGTACATTGGTTCATTCTGGAAAGGTGGAACAGCTTGAAGCAAACACAGAAGACTTGAAGCGGGAAGAAGCTTACAGGTCACAGATGGGTGAGACACAAACACTTACATTCTTTTCAGTTTCTGATTGGCCTTTCCAAAGGAGGCAATCAGATATCATCTCTCTCAGTGAGCAGAGGGCTACTTTGAATAGAATTAGAAGCAGGTTTACCCTACGTAATTTCTAGCTTGTGTTTTCCTTAGTGATTTGGGGGTCCACGATATTTTCCTTTCACACCTCTCAGCCTTAGTTTCCACTTCTGCAAAGTGGGGATAATAATTCCTCCTTTGGTTCTGGACTGAGCCTTGGCCTCTCCACCTCATTCACTGGAACCCTCTGCCCCTCAGCATCACTGAGGATGGGGCTGGGAACCCATTTGTCCTAAGTTCCCATCATCTGCCTTTCTCAGGTTCTCAGGTGAGACTTTGAAACTTCAGAGAATGTGGCTGTAGGAGGAGAACTTTGAAAAAGGTGAGCCTTGGGCCCTCGTGGGCTGTGTCTTAGAGAAATTCTGAAATTGGGTGTGATGAGGCCTTCAGTTCTTGACAGGAGCAGCATTTGCAGTGATCTGCATCTGCTTCTGCTGTCAGGAAAGGGCTCCCGGCGCCACATCTTTCTGGCCTCCAAGCCACTGGGCATATTGAGAGCTTGAGCCCAGGATAGGTGTAAACTCTGGAGGAGCACAGTTTGATACTTCGTGAAGTACCAGTTTGGCAATTCATTTCTAAGTCAACTTCAGCAGAATTCAAATGACCATCATCAGGATTGTGGAGACTTTCCATTACACGAGGATGTGATACAGGGACCCTCTGGTGTCTTCCTGGCTTTCTTTTTTCAGATTTGTAGGCACAGTAATTTCCAGGCTTTGTAGGTGCAGGACTCCTTGCAAACAATGAATGCCTCTTGTTTTGATAAAGCAAATATAACACTCCATCTATTGCCAAATAAAGACAACAGAGTCTCTCTGTAACTGATTTAGCTTTATGGGCTGGAGAATCATTCCCTTTGGCATTGCTGAAACAGTGCAAAGAGAAGGTTAAGAAACTTGAGGACCGTAGTGAGACTATTACAGAGAAGAGGGAGCATGTTCCAGGCACCAGGAGGTGATGTGTAGACTGAGTTGGGTTCTACTTGGCGGCTTCCACTTGCCCCTCCTTGTTCTGGGATCTGCCTTAGGCGTAAGGAATCTTCCCACAGGAGACTGGTTTGCCCTGACGCGCTCTGATAACAGTTGAAATGAACCACGTGTCTTCAAGTCCATTTGAACACCTTGTGGTATCTTTCTAGATTTTCTATTACTTTTTTTCTATTCTATTCTGTCTTTAAAAGCTGTCAAGTTGTTCTTATTGTTCGTGCTGAAAGATAAATACTGAGCTACATTCTCTGTGATGTGTGTCTTCAGAATAATAGAATCACTCTTGGGGGTTGTTCATGTATATTCTCGGGTGGGCGTTTCAAGCCAGAAGAGTTTGATTATGATGAGCTGGATGGATGGGGACAGAGGGAACAAATCCAGGTGTTATTTTGCATCTATTACAGAGTCTGACAGACCTGGGTTCAAATCCCAGCTCCGCCACTGATAGGCTATGTGGCCTTGGGCAAGTCATTTTACCTCTCTGAGCCTCAGTTTTCACTTCTGTGAAACTGGGATAAGAAAGACTCCCTTAAAGAGAGAAATGGCCATTGAGTGTTTCTGCCTGCTCAGCATCCTTCCCCACTTCTGGTACTAGCACTCCCCCAGCATCCTTTGGGGAACGCCGACATGCTCCTCCCTGCCCAGCGGTGGACACATGGCCCATTGCAGGCTGATCAGAGGGGATTTATATATACCAAGAGAGGAAACAGAAGTTCACTCTTTCCTCTAGGGCAGGTATGCTAGGAGAGGCCAGCCTAGGGCCACCTATGACCATGTCTCCTGCAGAAAGGAGTCAGGTGTGGCTGGGTCCAGGTGTTCAGATGAAGATTCTAGAGCTCCACCTCTCTCTCTCTCGTGCTTCTGTTCTCCTCCATGCTGGCTTCCACAGAGCCCATGTCCAACTCTGAGTCAAGCTTTCTGACCAGGCTCGATTTGGCAGAAGGGCTCATTTATCCATCTTAAAGCCCAAGGTAGCCACAGAGTGGATGCGGGTCGTTTTTTACGGGAAGATTAGCTGCTACTCCCAAAGAAGAGCAATGTGTCAAAGACAGGAAAACACCAGCAGACTCCTGACAAAGCAAGCAGCATGTGCCAAGCCGTAGAGGTGGGAATATCCCCAACCGGACTGAGGGCCGGGCTGCTACTTCTCGAGGCCCAATAAAGACATGCAGATGAACTGATGAGGAAGAGAGTTTTTTGTTTTTTTTGTTTTTTTTTTGAGACGGAGTTTCACTCTTGTTACCCAGGCTGGAGTGCAATGGCGCAATCTCGGCTCACCGCAACCTCCGCCTCCTAGGTTCAGGCAATTCTCCCGCCTCAGCCTCCTGAGTATCTGGGATTACAGGCACGTGCCACCATGCCCAGCTAATTTTTTGTACTTTTAGTAGAGACAGGTTTCACCAAGGATGGTCTCGATCTCTTGACCTCGTAATCCACCCACCTTGGCCTCCCAAAGTGCTGGGATTATAGGCATGAACCATCGCGCCCGGCCGAGGAAGAGAATTTTTATTTCTGTAACTGGTTACAGGGAGAAGACCTGAAAATTATTGCCAGACCAACTCATATAAAGTTTTTCAGAGCTTTTATACCTTCTAAGTTATATGTCTGTGTAAGTGTGCATTCATCTAATGGCATGAGTGGGCCATGTGCAGTGGTTCATACCTGTAACCCCAGCAGTTTGGGAAGCTGTTTGAGACCAGCCTGGCCAATATGGTGAAACCCATCTCTACTGAAAATACAAAAATATTAGTTGGGCATGGTGGCGCACACCTGTAGTCCCAGCTACTCAGGAGGCTGAGGCATGAGTATGGCTTGAACCCAGGAAGCAGAGGTTGCAGTGAGCTGAGATCACACCATTGCACTCCAGCCTGGGCAACAAGAGCAAAATTCAGTCTCACAAATAAATAAATAAATGATAAATAACTTCTTTTAATCTATAACTAAGGTCTGAGTGTTGAAGACCTTCCTTGGAGCCTCCATGTAAATTTACTTAATCTAAACGGGTCCAAGTAATGGGGTTATCTTATCTCATCTCCTGCTAAATCACAGGGATTTGGGGAATTTCTTCAGACCTCCAATAAACTTGTTTGTGGAGGCCTGGGGAGTTTCTTCAGACCCCCCCCCCCCCCGATAAAACTTGTTTAATCCTAAATGGTTCCTGTTAAGAATTCCCTCATTGCTTTGTCATGCTTTGAGGCCCAGGAAAGGCCTAGGCAAAACTCTTGGTGGGCTTTTGTTGCATTCCAGCCCTTGTATAAGGGCACTGGCTTTTAATATTTAACTTAACCCCTCAGTCGGTACTGAAACAGTTGTTACGGAGGCCTGCATTTGGTGAGACCTGACCTGCCGCAGGAAGAGGACTTCTGTGGGCTTGGAAGTTCACCGTGGCTGGAAGGAGAGGCACAGGGTTGGGTGGGTGACAAGAAAGAGCCTGAAGAGAGAGGTTGGAAATGTATTCTAAAGAGTCCCAAGGAACAGTGTAATTTCCACATTAGTGGGATTATTTGCATGAGGGGTGAGACAAGTCCTTAACTTCTTCTCCCATACCCAATATTGGCTCAAAATATTTTTTTATGAGATGGAGTCTCGCTGTGTTGCCCAGGCTGGAGTGCAGTGGCATGATCTCAGCTCACTGCAACCTCTGCCTCCAGGGTTCAAGCAATTCTCCTGCCTCAGCCTCCCAAGTAGCTGGGACTGCAGGTGTGTACCATTACACCTAGCTAATTTTTGTATTTTTAGTAGAGACAGGGTTTCATCATATTGACCAGACTGATCTTGAACTCCTGACCTTGTGATCCACCCACTTCGGCCTCCCAAAGTGCTGGGATTACAGGTGTGAGCCACCACGCCTCTGCCCATTGGCTCAAAATCTTGTACATAACAGGCACTCACTAAATATTTAATGAGAAAATAAATAAAATTATCTAGAAAAGGAAAAATTATAAAAAGAGAAGGGAGAGGCTGGGCACCGAGGCTCACGCCTGTAATCCTAGCACTTTGGGAGGCCAAAGAAGGTGGATCACGAGGTCAGGAGTTCAAGACCATTCTGGCTGACATGGTGAAACCCCTTCTCTACTAAAATACAAAAAATTAGCAGGGCATGGTGGCGGGCACCTGTAGTCCCAGCTACTCGGGAGACTGAGGCAGGATAATCACTTGAACCCAGGAGGCAAAGATTGCAGTGAGCCGAGATCATGCCACTGTACTCCAGCCTGGGTGACAGAGAAAGACTCTGTCTCAAAAAAAAAGAAAAAAAGAAGAGAGAATATGCACATGCCCATTAAACAATGTAGCTTTTGAGTGACAGCCATGAACTCAGAATTAGCCTGGGCACTTTTCATAAAGATGCGAAATTCTCAGCACAGTCCTATGAGGTAAAGATTGTAATAGTAGCAGCTAAAGTTTGTTGAACACTATGGGCCGGACATGGTGCAAAGTGCTTTATTTGCCTAGAGTATTTCCAGTGAATTCTCACAGCAACTTTATGAGGTAAGCATGATTGCAACTTTCATTTTCCAGAAGAAAAAACAGTTCCAGAGAGGTAAAGTGGCTTGCCTGAAGTCACACAGCAGGAAGGAGCAAAGGTGGGATTTGAATTTGGCTACATCATGATTTCATAACACTCTGGAGTGTGCTCCTCCCAGGAGATTTGTATTTGTTCATTTCTGGCACTAGGATGATTCTCTTGGTGGCACTGGAGAAGATGATGGTTCTCCCTTGGACCTTGGTTGTGTGGGGCCAGCTGATGATGGACAGGAGTCTGACCAGGACTGCACTGAGGATAGCGGTTATGTAACCCTAACCCAGCTGGCACTTCCCACCGGAGGAGGCTTCGCAGACTTCCTTGACGAATGGAGAGGCCAGGCCGATCAGGAAAACCAACAGACCCACAATCATGGCAGTGGCTGGAGATAGCAGGAAGGAAAGCCGATGTGTTGGCCAAGGGGCACCTCGCTAGCCTTCCATCCCGCGACTCATCCACCCTACATCCACCCACCATCCACCCATCCATCTAGCCATTCACCCATTCATTCATTTGCTTATTGATTGGCTCAATCTCTCCTTTTATCCACCCACTCAACTATGCTTCCCACTATCTGTCCATTCACTGATCCATCCATTCAAACCATACTCTTACCCACTTATTTTCTCTATCCTTCTATTGACATATCCATTCACATATCCATCCATCTATTCATTTTCCTACTTAACCACCTGCTTCCACTCATCCATCCACCCACCCATCATCCATCCTCATTCAGTCTACTCATTTTCTTTATCCATCCACTAAAATATCCAGCCATTCATTCATTGTTTATCCATCCACTTACCAACCCACTCATTTATGACATTTCCTAACCCACCATCCATCCATCCACTTGTTTATGGCTCATCTATCCTTTTATCAACTATACCCACTCACTCAACTACACCTCCACTCTTCTTTCCATCTGCTCATCTATCTACTCAACCATGTTCATCTCCACTTATTCTCTCTATCCCTCTGTGCACCTATTTATTTGCTCACCCATTCATCTGTCCATCTGCCTACTTAGCCACCTACCCTACACCCATCCATCCATCCATCCATTCCTCATCCTACATCAACCCAACTATATTCCATCCTATCCATCTTTCCTCCTTCCATCCATCCACCCACCCATCCATTCATCCATCCACTAATATATCCATCTGTGCATCCATCAGTTCATCCATCCACTTACCAACACATTCATCCATTCAGCAGCTTACCCACCCAGCCACGTGTTCATTCATCAAAATTCCACCTAACTGTTAGAGGTGCTGCAGTGGACATTAATGATACCAACGAAATGACTGGATACCTTCTTGCTTCCAAGGCACTCGTAACAGAACTCAGAGGATCCCTGGCCTCCCTTGCTGCTCTCCAGCCACCCTTGTCTACTTTCAGTTCCCTGCACATGCCTTGCTCTCTTGTTTCCATGCCTTTGTCCTTCGTGTTCCCATTACCAGAAATGACATTGTACTCTTGGCTAACTGCTGCTCAACCTTCCAGACTCAGCTTAAGTGGCACCTCCTACAAGAAGCTTGCCTTAATCCATCCACACACTGGGTCAGGTGCTTCCTGGAGTTTTTCCCAGCATCCCTTGCTCATCTCCATCATGTAAAACACCACTGATGCCCTTCAACACCCCACCAACTAGACACTGCAAGTAAGCCTAGGACAAGAATCATGTCTTTACCAGTTGATTCAGCAAAGGTTTATTGTGCACCTATTACGTGTAAAGCACTGTGGTAGGGGCTGGTGGTAACAAGACAGACAGACATGTCCTTGTCCTCATGAAGCTGATGTTCTTTGGAGAAAGAGGGACAATAATCAAGTAGGCAGATTAGATATTTTAGGTAAGCATGGACTATGAAAAATATAGGCCGGGCGCGGTGGCTCACACCTGTAATCCCAGCACTTTGGGAGGCCAAGGCGGGCAGATCACAAGGTCAGGAGCTTGAGACCATTTTGGCCAACATGGCGAAACCCCATCTCTACTAAAATACAAAAAGTTAGCCGGGCGTGATGGTGCATACCTGTAATCTCAGCTACTCAGAAGGCTGAGGCAGGGGAATTGCTTGAACCCAGGAGGCAGAGGTTACAGTGAGCCGAGATTGCACCACTGCACTCCAGCATGGGCGACAGAGCAAGACTCCGTCTCAAAAAAGAGAAAAGAAAAATATGAAGCAAAGTAAGATGGAGAATTAAAGGAGAGGGAAGCTCCCTTAGCTTCCCTCTCCTTTAAGTCATGGAAGACCTCTTGGAGGCAGTGGTATCTAAGCAGAGCCCATAATGAAATGAGTAGCAAGACCTGCGAAAATCTGGGGAAAGAGGGGTCCAGCAGAGGGAGCAAGTGTGGGGCTGATGAGCAACAAATTGCAGGTCAGAGTAGCCAGAGCACACTGAGACTGGCAGAGGAAGAAAGATGAGGTTGGTAAGGGATCGGGGGCTGGGGGAGGTGGAGCCTGGGCTACAGTGAGCAGTTCAGATTTTACTCTGAGTGTGATGGGAAAGTGACTGGAGGGTGGATAAGCCAGCCTGAGTGGCACGATCTGATGTTAGCTGAACAGGACTCGTTTGTCCAGTGTGTGGCCAAATCGACACTGAGCGGGAACAGTGAGAACAGTGAGACCAGTGAGGGGCTTATTGCTGTAATCCAGGCAAGAGATGGGGGAGAATTAATTGAATGAGGATTGCAATGAAGACCAGGCTAGTACATTCAAAAATTATGTATGAATTAGAGAAAAGTAATTTCATCTTCTCAAGAGATGCAGACTTGCAGGTTCGCAGTTTAGCAAGTGAAGCATGGGCTAGATTTCGGCATGGTCTCAGTTCACAGCTGGGCATGGTTGCACAGTGCCCAACATCCTCAACTGTGTATGGTGGACCTGGTAAGGATGACACGAAGTGGATGGATGAGCGAGAAATGAAGGGGGACAGATTATTAAGAATGGGTCAGCTAAGAGCAGGAATCAGTGGCACTAAGGATGCCATCTCTCCTTCTCCCTGATTTCTGGCTTACCAAAGGACCAGGGATAGTCAACAGTCCTCGGGTTAATCTCTGAGATCTGACTCAAGAGGCCAGGCTCTGCTCACAGATCATTCATTCATTCATTCCATAAATATGTTTAGAGTACTGACTATGTGCCTGTACACTGGATTTACCTGCCACTGCCTGTACCCCTGGCATTGGACCACTGCTTCCCTGTGGGCACAGCCCTTTAGGGGCCACAACCCAGGACAGGAGGAAAATTGCATTGAAGGCCAGCAGGAGCCAGCTTCCAAGGAGCATCACAGCTGAGACCTGCAGGGAAGAGATAGGAGGAAGGGTGTTAGCTGGGACAGGGGCAGGTGGGCACTCCCTCTGCTCACTGACCAGCTTCTGAGTCCTCTCAGCATCCCCACATGGTCTGTGCTACTATGATCTCCATTTTACACAGAAACTGTTGAAGAAAATAAATTGTCCAATAAAAGTGCAAGAAATTGAAGTCATTTGCTTCGAGTTATGGCTAATTAAGTGGTAGAGCCAGAATTAAGTTCCACGTTGACTGACCAGCACATGGCAGCTTTATTAAGCAATTGCTACATGTGAGGATCATCAGGAGAGGCACCTGGTGGCTGCTGTTAACTCACCCTTAGAACGATCAACTTTGAAGGCTGCATATTCTTCCTTAGAGATGCTGGACTAGGAGTCCTTTCCAATTCTCTCCATTGTTGATTTTTGCAACATGTGTTATAACAGGGGCTTTTAACACCTTAGCTATCTTTCTCTTTCTTTTCTTTTTTTGACAGAGTTTCACTCTGTCACACAGGTTGGAGTGCAGTGGTACAATCTCAGCTCACTCCAACCTCTACCTCCCAAGTTCAAGCGATTGCCATGCCTCAGCTTCCTGAGTAGCTGGACTACAGGCATGCACCACCATGCCCAGCTAATTTTTTGTGTTTTAGTAGAGATAGGGTTTCACCATGTTGGCCAGGATGGTCTCAATCTCCCAGCCTCGTGATCTGCCCGCCTCAGCCTCCCAAAGTGCTGGGATTACAGGCGTGAGCCACCACGCCTGGCCAGCTTTTATTTGTAAACCTAGCAGTGTTTAGAGGGTGGCTAGGTAAGAGTGTGCAGGTTGTATACCTCTCATACATGTTGGGGACTGTCATATATTTGCAAACTGATTATGGTGACTTTCCAGCAGATGGCAGTAGAGCGTCCTAAAGAAGGGATGCCTTTTCCTAAATTGCAGGCAGGAATCTTTACTGGCAGCGGCCTTTGGAATCATCCTGCATGTTTGCTGAATTATCAGTAGCTGGACCTCACTCCACGCCTACAGAGACAGGGGATCCAAGCATAGCACAGATCTTGGCATTTTTGCAAAGTTCCACAGGTGTTTCTGAAGGGCTGTCAGGTTTATGAATCTCAGCCGGGCACGGTGGCTCACGCCTGTGGCCCCAGCATTTTGGGAGGCTGAGGCGGGTGGATCACGAGGTCGGGAGATCCAGACCATCCTGGTCAACGTGGTGAAACCCTGTCTCTACTAAAAAAAATACAAAAAATTAGCTGGGCATGGTGGCGTGTGCCTGTAATCCCAGCTGCTCAGGAGGCTGAGGCGGGAGAATTGCCTGAACCCAGGAGGCGGAGATTGCGGTGAGCTGAGATTGCACTTCAGCCTGTGTAACAACAGGGAAACTCTGTCTCAAAAAAAAAAAAAAAAAGACTCTCTGTGCTCAGTTCTAAGGAGAGTAATGGCAAATTCATAGGTACTGGGACACCCAGGCAGTGAGGAAAGCCTCCTTGAATTCCACTCAGTCAACTTTGCTGCCCTGCTGAGTTTAACCGAGCCCCTGAAGACCCAGTGACTCGGTGAGCCAGGTCTCACCTTCCAGGCAAAGTCAGGAATGTCCTCCAGGGAACTCAAGGTCGTTCAGCTTTGGTTCCAGCTGTTGCCCTGAGGCCAGGAGCCGTAGGTGAGGATGCCAAAGGAGAAGGTCGGGGTCTGGAACCAGGCAGGGGAGATGAGGCTGAGGGCCAAGATGCAGGTCAGAGAGAGCCCCAGAGCTGCACACACGCTGCTCAACATTAGGAAGTATTGCTGACCTAGGGATCAGTGTTGAAGATTACTGGTGGAGACTGCAGGGACAAGGAGAGAAGTGAGCAGGCAGAGGTGCTCCCTAGCCAGGGATCTCGTGCTATGATCAGATCACAGATAATCAGCCCCCCTTGAGACTGGCGATGCAATGGGAGGTACTAATAACTGTGGTCTGGTCGTGGGGGTTATTTTGCCCTAACAAATTCTAGAAGTCCAACCCCCGAGTCCTAGAATAAATGTAAGCCCTTACAGACCTTTGAACATTTTCCCCTCCACCTTCCACATGGTGCATCATCCTCACTGGTCCATGCAGGGCTCTTCTGATATTTCATTCATACTTTCATTTGTTCATTTGTACATTCATTCAATTTATCCATTCTTTCTGCTTCTACCCAAATGGGGCACCTTTTAAAAATTCATACGCATATGCCCTGCCCTCCCTTCTTTCCTTCCTTCCTTCCTTCCTTCCTTCCTTCCTTCCTTCCTTCCTTCCTTCCTTCCTTCCTTCTTTCCTTCCCTTTTTTTTGAGACAAACTCTTGCTCTGTCCCCAGGCGCCAGGCTGGTGTGCAGTGGTGCGATCTCGGCTCACTGCAACCTCCACCTCCTGGGTTCAAGCAATTCTCCTGCCTCAGCCTCCTGAGTAGCTGGGACTACAGGCATGTGCCACCATGCCCAGCTAAATTTTTTTATTTTTTAGTAGAGATGGGATTTCACCATGTTGGCCAGGATGGTCTCGATCTCTTGACCTTGTCATCCACCTGCCTTGTCTTCCCAATACAGGCGTGAGCCATCATGCCCAGCCCCTTCCTTCCTTTTTTAAGAGAAAGGCCTTGCTCTGTTGCCCAGGCTGGAGTGCAGTGGCATGATCATAGCTCACTGCTGCCTCAAACTCCAAGGCTCAAGCTATCATCCTACCTCAGCCTGCTGAGTAGCTGGGACTACTGGGGCACACCATCATGTCCAGCAAATTTTCATTGATTTTTATTTTTTGCAAAGACATGCCATCACATGTGGCTAATTAGAAATATTTTTTCTTTTTTGTGGAAACAGCATCTCCCTATATTGCCCAGGCTGGCCTCAAGCAACACAGATGCTGTTTACAGCAGCCACCCTGTTTTTGAAATTTTATTTTTTTAATGTATGTCATTTTGTGTGGAGATTTTGCAAAATTGGTGTGGTGCTATAATGCATGCATTTCTCATTGCTACAGATGGTATTATCTTTTTTTTTTTTTTTTAGATTGAGCCTCTCTCTGTCGCCCAGGCTGGAGTGCAGTGGCACCATGTCGGCTCACTGCGACCTCTGCTTCCCAGTTTGAAGCGATTCTCCTGCCTCAGCCTTCCAGTACCTGGGACTACAGGTGCGTGCCATGACATCTGGCTAATTTTTGTATTTTTAGTAGAGATGGGGTCTCACTGCATTGGCCAGGCTGGCAGATGGTATTATCTTATGTACTGCATTCTGCCTCCTACTTTTGGACTGAAGCACCATGGTTTTAGATGGATTCACGTTGCCATAGGTATACCTGTTCTACTTGTCTTGGTCTGGGTTCCTTTGAAGCAGATCCCAAGGGCCTCATTCCCTAATATCATCACCTTGGGGGATAGGGTTTCAACATATAAATTTTTTTTTTTGAGATGGAATCTCGCTGTGTTGCCCATGCTGGAGGGCAGTGGTGCCATCTCAGCTCACTGCAACTTCCGCCTCCTGGGTTCAAGCGATTCTCCTTCCTTAGCCTCCCAAGTAGGTGGGACTACAGGCCCCGCGCCACCATGACCAGCTAATTTTTTTATATTTTTAGTAGAGATGGAGTTTCGCTGTGTTAGCCAGTTTGGTCTCGATCTCCTGACCTTGTGATCCACCAGCCTTGGCCTCCCAAAGGGCTGGTATTACAGGCATGAGCCACTGCCCCAGCCAGGATTTCAACATATAAATTTTGGGTGGACACAAATATTCAGTCCATAGTAAGACTCTAGTGAGAATCTGTGAATGTGGTTTGATTTTGCTTATATTTGTTATTCTTTGGGTGGGGGCATGGTTTTCCAAGGAAATTAAAAATTTTTTTTTTTTTTTGAGAAGGAGTTTCGCTCATTACCCAGGCTGGAGTGTAATGATGCGATCTTGGCTCACTGCAACCTCCGCCTCCTGGGTTCAGGCAATTCTCCTGCCTCAGCCTCCTGAGTAGCTGGGATTACATCACCACGCCCAGCTAATTTTTGTATTTTTAGTAGAGACAGGGTTTCACCATGTTGACCAGGATGGTCTCGATCTCTTGACCTCGTGATCCACCCACCTCGGCCTCCAAAAGTGCTGGGATTACAGGCGGGAGCCCCTTAAAATGTATTTTAATAAGAAACATAAAGTCAAGTCTTACTTAAATAATAATAGATGTGGGTTCATGGCGTGGCTGAGGCTGGAAGGTGATTTGCTAGCAAACAGCCAACCCTGCCATTGATGGCCAGAAAGGAAGCCCGGAATGGTGAGCCTGCCCAAGGGCACTCAGGGTCACAAGCCTCTGAGCTGCCAACCAGGCCAAGGACACCTAGGCAGATTTTCCAGGCCACTGCCACACAACCTCGGCTTTCACTTTGGCCATCTAAGCCCAGACACCCACTAAACATGTCAGGAATGCTGGGGTTGGAGGCCAGCCAACCCCTCCACCATATCCCAGATGTGGGACCTGGGGCAAGTGGCTCCATTGCTCTGGGCCTCAGTTTCTCCATTTGTGCGAGAAGGTTATGAACCCCTTAATCTGCACTAGGGACAGATGGTGTTGGGATCAGTCAGTGGGCAGGGTGATATGATGAAAAACGGCGGAGAAGCCCAGATCCTCCCCTTCCCATCTATAGGAGCTTAGGGAGATGGCCCCACCTCTCTGGAAAATGGGAGTGGGGGTTGTTGTAAAGTTTCAAGGGTGTTAAAATACGTGTGTGGGGGGGGTGTGGCAGGGGGAGGGGCAGAGATTAGCCTGGGCAGGTAGGTCTGGGTCAAGTTGCATGGGCTTTTAACTCCAAGATTAGAAAAACCTGGTAGCTGCTCGCCAGCAAGTGAAATGTGCTCCCTCGAGTGAGAGGGGACAGTATTTTTGTCAGGTTGTTGTTTTCCCTACACCAAAATCAGCCTTTCCTTTGGGTCGGCAAGATCCTGAGGGGTGTAATTCCAGCCAGGAAGCTGGGGAGAGCTGAATCCACAGAGGCCTGCGACTACGCCTCCCTCTGGCTGTGCCAGTGGCTCTCCAGGTGTTTCTGACCTTGAAAGGAGTTTTGTTTTCCAGATAAAGCTCAATGTGACCTGGGAAAATCACACCAACCATCCAGGTGCCCAGAAACCTAAATGAGGCATTAAACCCAAAACCACATCCGACCAGGCTGCAATTAGCTGGAATCCACCTAAGGGAAGCTTGAAAGGGACTGAGTGTTTTCTCCTCTGGCTCAGTGGGCTTTTAATAGCAGTCAAGAATTTCTGGGCGCTCACCAGGCTCCAGTCTAAACACTTGCATAGGTAAGCGCTCATTACCTGTAAGCCTTGTGGCCACCGTCACTGCTCCCATTTTACAGATGACAAAACTGAGGCTCAGGAAGTGAGCCACAGAACTGGGACTCATACTTAGGGAATCAGGCTCTGGTTCTGGGCCCTAAACCCAAAGGGATATTAAGGATTTAATTTAAAGGCCAGCTAACCCAGTGGCTTACCAGGGCCGCCCAGGGTGAGGGCACAGAACTCTCCTGCCAGCTCTACCCAGGGAGCAGGGATGGTTCCAAAGAAGCCATAGGAAGCCACAGGCAGAATCTCAGCAGGAGAAATGGGTTTGGGAGTTGCAAGATGGCTGCTATGGACTTGCTATGTCAAGCTAAGTCCTTTTCTTCTTCTGGCTTCATGTTTTTCTCTGTAAACTGGAGGGACTGATCATTCATTAACTTTAATGCGCTCAACTCAATGTGACCCCTTAACCCCATACCCCCAGGATACAGCAGTGAATGGGACACAGTCCCTACCTTCAAGGAGTTTAGAGTTTTATGGGCAAGACAGACGGCTCATCCATTCAACAAATATGGGGTGTCTATGATGTTCCCAGAACCGTTCTAGGTGCTGGGGGGATTTCGCAGTGAGGAAAACAGACGAAGCCCCTCTTTATGGAACTTAGGCTCTGCAGGGAGAGAGAGGGAGGGAGGAAATCAGCAAGTCAATATGTAATATGCTAGATGTCAATAAGTGCCCTAGGGAAAAATGAAGCATTGGAGGGAGATAGCAAGTGACTGGGTGACTGGCGGATGTTCATGAAAGCTGCATGACAAGGTGACCTTTGAACTGGGGCCTGCAGAAGGTGATGGAGGGAGCCAAGTGGAGAGGGGTCAGAGGAATATTCTAGGCAGAGCAGGGAACAGGTGCAAAGGCTCTTGGCACATTTGAGGATGCAGAGGGCCATGTGAATGGGAGAAACGAGGATAGGAAAGAGCGGTGGGCCTTGTAGTAGAGATAAGGTCTTGCTCTGTTGCCCAGGCTGGAGCGCACCGGTGCAGTCACAGCTCACTGCGGTCTCAACCTCCTGGGCTAAAGCAATCCTCCCACCTCAGCTTCCCAAGCAGCTGGGGCTATAGGCGTGTACCACCATGCCTGGCTTTTTTTTTCTTCTTTCTTCTTTTTTTTTTTTTTTTTTTTGTAGAGATGAGGTCTCTCTATGTTGTCTAGGCTGGTCTTGAACTCCTGGCTTCAAGGCATCCTGTTTCAGTCTCCCAAAGTTGTGCCTAGTCTGACTTTTAACTTGTGAGTGTGGTAGGTAGGGAGGCTTTGGCCGATCTTTAGCAGGGGAATGACATGAACCATCTTAGATTTTCAAAACCATTCTGGCTCCTGGGTGGAGAACAGGCAGAAGGGAAGGAGGGAGAAACGTTCAGAAGATGACTCTTCAGTCAGACAAGAGACAGAGGTGGATGTGGATGGACATGGAGGTGGGGGTAGCGAAGGCGACAAAAAGTGTTCAGATTCTGATTCTGAAGGGCAAAGGAGGTCAAAGCTGATCAGATTTGCTAAAAAAGTAGACATGGGTGTGAGGGAAAGTGAAGAGGCAAGGATGCCTTCAGGGCTTTTGACCTGGGACGGAGAACCTGCCGAAGGAACAGGTTTACCAGGGCAGGTGGAGGTGTCTGAGTGTGAAGTTGTGTAAGTAAAGCTTGAGATGTATATCTTCCCCAACCCATCAATTGATACGTATACAGGCATGAGTGCAGGCACGGCTCCACACCATGAACAAGCCTGGGGTGATGTTGGGGACAAGCACAGAGGAAGGGCACCCGGACCAGCCTGGGGGGTGCGGGCGATGTCCAGGCTCAAATGCACAGATGGGTAAACTAGGTCTGGGGAGGACGTTTCCTTTCATCCCTTTTCACATTCTCCCAGCTATGCAGCCAGGTAAGTCCAATTACTGGGTCAATTCCAGCATCTGTTACAAATTGGCTATGCCACATAGGACAAACTTTGTAATGGCTCTGAGCCTCAGGTACAAAAGGAAGGTCAGTGGGACTTCACCTTTTAGAGGTGATGCATTCCTTTGAAGATACAATTTAAAACTCTGGATGTTGGTTGGGTGCAGTGGCTCATGCCTGTAATCCCAGCACTTTGGGAGGCTGAGGCGGGAGGATCACCTGAGGTCAGGAGTTCGAGACCAGCCTGGCCAATAATGGCAAAACCCCATCTCTACTAAAAATACAAAAATTAGTCTTGCCTGGTGGGCGGGTGCCTGTAGTCCCAGCTACTTGGGAGACTGAGGCAGAAGAATCACTTGAACCTGGGAGGCAGAGGTTGCAGTGAGCTGAGATCACAGCACTGCACTCCAGCCTGGGCAACAGAGCTAGACTCTGCCTCAAAACAAACAAAACAAAACTATGGATGTTTCCACATGCACTCTCGAATGAGCAAGCATGCACACATGAGCACGTGGGCACGCGCATGCATGCATGTGCGCATGTGCACGCGCGCACACACACACTCGATTGTATGTCATTTCAGAGGCTCCTGGACCCCCTTAAGCCCATCATAGCCCCTGAGCAGGGCTTCTTGCTATCCCAGTTTCCTTCCCTCCCCGCTCAGGCCACTTCTCCCTCCAGACTTACCACACTTTAGACACTCCAATGTTTGGCCACCTCTGCTCAGGCTCCGGCTCTGAATCCACATCTGTGACCTTGTAAAATTCTCCTTTCCTTCGAAGGAAGAATTTAGCTTGTAGAACAATGCCTGGGCATGCTTGATAAACTGGTCTGAGGGTGTGTGTGTGTGTGTGTGTGTGTTTTCCTTTCCACTTCCTTAAATCAATAGCCTTTCACTCCAGGCTGCTGGGTGGCCTGAACAAAGAAAGGAAAGCCAGCCCCAAGTGGGGGCCGGGAGAGTGTATGGGGTTATTTCTCAGATCTTCCCCAAGAGCTGTGAACCTCTCAAAGTCAGGCACTGTGTCTTAAATATCTTTATCCTTAGCACAAGACTTGGCACAGAGTAGGTGCTGGTATTTTCTTTAGGTATAACTGATGGAAGCACAACTCAAATTGGCTCAAGTAGAGATGAGAAATGTATTGGCTCACGTAACTGAAAATTCTCAGGAATGGGCTTCAGGCACAGCAGGATCCAGGTAAACAAGCAATGTCTTCAGAGCCCCCCTCTCTCCACCTCTCAGTCCTGTGTTCTGCTTGGTTGGCTTCACTCTCAGCAGATTCTCTCTAACAATATTGTACTTTGGTGGCTCCAGGCTGACATTCCCAGACTCAGCAACCCCAGAGAAAAGAAAGCCCCTCTTTGCACACAATTGTAGCAGGTGTTGTGATTAACAACACCTGGACAAACTTGGAGCCTACCATGAACCAATCATTGCGGTCAGGCAAATGGGATGGTCCAATTGGCCAGACCTATATCCTGTGTCCTAGGGTTGAGGGTTGAGGGTTGAGGTTTGGGAACTGACACCCAAGTAAGGGTATCAGACTTACCCTCCTTGAAACTACACGGACTGAGTGTAGGGGATGGGATTCTTCCCTGGAGGAAAACGGAGATGCTGTTGGCAGAGGGGAGACGGCTGCTAGGAAGGTGAGAACAAGAGACGCTGCCTCAGTGTACAGAACATGCTAGCTTTTCCCTGTAGCTTAACGAATGAGCACCCAGCAGTTGGTATTGTTGGAAGCGGGAGGTTTCCAGCCAGTTAGAGGCAGAAAATCTGAGTGAAGCCTGAGACACAGGTTCAAGTCCCAGCTCTGCCTCCTCAGTCAGTGTGACCTGAGTTGGGGCTTCTCTGCCTCCTTGGCCTGTTTCTCTACTTGTAAAATGAGGGCATCTGAAGTGGTGGTTGCCAGGATGTTTCCTCCACTCAATCATTCATGTATCCATTTTTCCCCTTTCAATCGATATGTGTGGAAGGGCGTTGGAGTTCCTAAACTGGATCTGGATTTCATTCTGATGTTGACTTGCAGTATCAGGCTTGACTGATGCACCCTCAGGTGTGCCCAGCTGCATCCTTTCCCAGCAGCCACTAGCTCCAGACAAGATCCAGCCTCTTCTTACTTTCGCCTGCAGGCGGTTTGGGTCAGTTGCTGCAGTCACTTGGCCACCTAGGCCTGCATCTCCCACTGTCATTCAAGCAGACCTGACCCGATTTAAGGGAGGAAGCCCTGGACTCTCCTCATCTGGGCTCAGGTGGAACTGACTTCCCTTGGGGCCGTCTGGAGGCGCAGATGACACTGTTGGGCCTAACTGTGACAAATGGCGGACGGGGGTGGGAAGCAGCAGCCGATGAAGTCCTTGCCCTTCTGTCATCCTTTCCACGGTCTGTCTGTTTCATGTGGCTTCAGTAGCCAGCCTAGTAAGGCATGTCTTATATTTGCTCTCCCTCCTTCCTTGCCTTGAAGTCCCCGTCCCTTCACCCTTGCTGAGCTGGGATTTTTTTTCTTTTTTGAGGCAGAGTTTTACTCTTATTGCCCAGGCTGGAGTGCAGTGGCACGATCTCGGCTCACTGCAACCTCGCCTACCGCGTTCAAGTGATTCTCCTGCCTCAGCCTCCCGAGCAGCTGGGATTATAGGCATGAGCCACCACGCCTGGCTAATTTTGTATTTTCGGTAGAGACTGGGTTTCTCCATGTTGGTTAGGCTGGTCTCCAACTCCTGACATCAGGTGATCCACCTGCCTCGGCTTCCCAGAGTGCTGGAATTAGGCGTGAGCCTCTCTGCCTTGCCTGCTGAGCTGGGGTTTTATTCCTAATAAAGCATTAGCACATAAAATTTGCCTTGGGCTCTGTTTTCCAGGGATCCAAGCTGAAATTCGAGCTGTGTGACCTTGGGCAACTTACTTAAGCTCTCTGAGCTCCAGATCCTTCATCTGTAAAAAGGTAAATAATAGAACATCTCAGCGGGGCACAGTGGCTCATGCCTGTAACCCCAGCACTTTGGGAGACTGAAGTGGGTGAATCACTTGAACCAGGAGTTCAAAACCAGCCTGGGCAACATGGCAAAATCCTGTCCCTACAAAAATACAAAAGAGCATAATAATGCATGTCTCAGGTCCCAGCTACTCAGGAGCCTGAGGCAGAGGGATGGCTTGAGCCCAGGAAGGCAAGGCTGCAGTAAGCCAAGATTGTGCAGTCCAGTCTGGGTGACAGAGCAGGACTTTGTCTAATAATCATAATAATAACAGAGCATGTCTTATAAGTTGTGGAGTTTAATGAGACAACACAGGCAAAATACATGGCTGAAGAAATGAGACCCTTTATTATATCATTACCGTGAACCAAAAGCCGGATTCCAGCACGTGAAAACATTTACCCAACACTGACCTTCATGAATATTTATTGGGTGTCAACTCTGTTTCAGGTACTACACTGGCCTCTTCCCACAAGGACTTAGCCTAGAAAATGAAAGAAAAGTCACTGGGCAATTATACTAGTGTGGTCAGCACTTTAATGGGTGCAGGTGCCAGCCCCAGATGCTGCGACATCTAATCAGTTTTGGTAGCTTTGGTGGTTAGGGATGGCTTCTTGGAGGAACTGATGTAGAAGCTAAGATCTGAGGGACATGCAGTTGGGTTTTTATTTATATATTTTTTGAGACGGAGTCTTGCTCTGTCACCCAGGCTGGATGGCAGTGGCGCGATCTCAGCTGACTGCAACCTCTACCTCCTGGGTTCAAGCAATTCTTCTGCCTCAGCCTCCCAAGTAGCTGGGACTATAAGTCCGCACCACCACGCCTCGCTAATTTTTGTATTTTTGTAGAAACGGAGTTTCACCACATTGGCCAGGCTGGTCTTGAACTCCTGACCTCGTGATCCACCTGCCTCAGCCTCCCAAAGTGCTGGGATTACAGGCGTGAGCCACCGCGCCTGGCCCAGGGACATGTAGGTGTTAACCAGATGATGGGGAGGCAGAGGGCAAAGACTTCCTGGCAGGGGTAATGGCATGGGCAAAGGACTAGAGTTGAGGGAAAACATCTCAAAGAACAAACTGGTTCTCACCCTCGAGATGCAGGTAAATTTTAGGAAAAACAAAATGGATAAATATGCACCAACGAAAATGCATGAACGTGGCCTTTGCAAGGAGTGTGTGAGGTGTTGAGCTATACTCCATTCCAATATGCTAGCCAGGGCCATGTGTGGAGTTTAAAATTTATGCTAATTGGCTGGGCGCGGTGTCTCACACCTGTAATCCCAGCACTTTGGGAGGACGAGGTGGGCAGATCACGAGGTCAAGAGATTGAGACCATTCTGGCTGACATGGTGAAACCTCATCTCTATTAAAAAAAAAAAAAAATTAGCTGGGCATGGTGGCAAGCGCCTGTAGTCCCAGCTACTTTGGAGGCTGAGGTAGGAGAACTGCTTGACCCCGGGAGGCGGAGGTTGCAGTGAGCTGAGATCGCGCCACTGTACTCCAGCCTGGCACCTGGCAATAGAGTGAGACTGTCTCAAAAAAAAAGTGTGCTAATTAAAATTAAGTAAAATATAAAACTTAGTTCCTCAGTCTCCCTGACCTTTTAAGTACTCAGTAGTCATCTGTGGCTAATGTTGGACAGTGCAGATATAGAAAGTTCTGCTGATAGAGGTTGATCAGGACAGACTTCCTGGAGGAGGGGGCAGAAGAGTGCAAGGAAAGGGTTCTGGGAAAATCCCTGGGGAAGCACTGTGCTTTATTCTCAGAAAGAGAAAAGCCAGGGCTGGGAGTGGTGAGGTGGGGAGAGGGAGGGGTGTTGCCTCTGGAAACAGTGTACAACCTGACACTTCTTTGGTCAGGGTTTACCTCTGGGTATGTGCGAGGTGGCATCTCTCACCTAGGTGGGAAGACACAAGAATAGAAGGGGAGCCAGCTAAGGCGGGGCTGAACCAGGAAGTCTTGCCCCTTCTGGGTCCAGGTTCAGGAGGACTCTGGGAGTTGTAGTTCAGCACTTCTGGACTCCTGAAGCTTGACAGGGATAGAAGAGCTCACACCCGGCTTGGGCTGGGCATCTCTTGGGGTGGAGAGGGGGTTGATGGTTAGGGCTGGGGAAATGTCTGGGTTTGGAGTGTCCGTGGGGGGTAGGTGGCAGGAGGAGGACTGTCTTGTCCCGTCCCATCCTTATGTTCTGGGATAGGGAGAAGATGCCGAGGTTGAAGACTGCATTGGCTAGGTAACTGAAAAACACCAACATTTCGTTAAACAGAACCCCCAGCCTACGCATTCTGGTTCATGGAGATTTGCCCAGGAGAGGCAGGAAGCTCCCATAAGGTTAGGGAGGAGGGGCAGCAGATGGCATGTCATCAGCTGTTGGTCATTCATGCACTCAGCATATATTATTTGAGCACCTACTGTGTGCCAAGCCCTGTTCTAGTCACTGGGAATCGGGATTGAATGAAAGACAGAAGTCCCTTTCTCCAGGAGTTCTAGAGAGAAGAACAGACAATCAATAGTGATTTGCCTTTGCTGGTATAACATACACATGTCTGGTAAAAGCCTGACTTCCATGAATTTTGAAGGATTTTAAGTTTCAATCCAGCCATTCCTGGTCTCCTATTCACAAACTTGTCTCTGGAAGTGGTAGTCATTGTAAAAGAAGCTGGGTTTGATCCTTTTGATGATTGTACTCAAGATACCTGGATAATAAGGAGAATGTTCTGAGATACGAGACTTCATGGGACCTCTGCCCCCCAATTTCTGGGTTCCAGCACTGTGCACAAGTCAGCTGGGGGTTCTCAGGCTGCTGTTTGGTAAACAGGGTGTACCCTGTCTGGGTCTGAGGGTGATCAGACCTTCAAAAGGGTTGCAGTGGAAACGGTGTGTAACGGGAGCTGCCCTTGCTTTTCACACACACCCATCAACTGAAGAGCAAGATGAGGCAAGAAGTCTTCCCACCAACCCTCCTGAAGCCACACAATGTGATGTCCTTTTCTTTCTCAACTTTATTGCCTATCTTGCTTATAATAAAGGCACATTGATTTTAGGTCCTCCAGTTATACATGCTCTGTACATTTCCCATTGGAGCAACATGTGACAGATACAATAGATATACTCGTGAAATGGTTTGTTTCGATATCTGTAAGCTGCACAACAGCCTGGATTTTGCCAGCTGCCCACCACTGGGTCTCCAGCACCCAGCATGCAATAGGTGCTTAATAAAGATCTGCTGAATGAAATGAGTAAAGGATAACAAAACAGGTATTTTTCTCTTTCAGAGGCGACTTCCTACAATTGTCTCAACTTGTCCACAAGTTCCTATATCCATTACCCCACAACCCACACCCCAACACAATGGCAGGAAGATTCCCATACAGTAGGCGCCCCAGAGGAGTGAACTCCCGGGTGCGGTCCCCCTATTTGCCGCGAGGGGGCGCCAGCACCGCGCACAAACCTTGCCAGCCCCCGGGTCGGCACCTGCAACCCAGGCAAGTCAAGCCTACATTTAGGGAGCGCCTCCTGAATTCCTGGGTTGCATTAGGCTCGGGGTCGCAGGCTGGGCAGCGAGTCGGTGCCCGTGGTGGGGGATCCTGGCCGATGACTGGAGAACATCCAGGAGACGCGGGAGGGGACCGGGAGCAATGCTCCCGGTTGGACGGAGCGTGTTCGGGGCTCGAGGGGCGGGAACGTTTTCGGGAGGGGTGTCCGGGAGAGTCGTGACCTCTGACCGCCGGAGAGATCCCAGGCCCAGGCGCTACTGCCGACTCGGGTTTTGCCGACTCCGCTCCCCTGCGCGCAGGCGCGGCCGCCTGCAGTTCCCATGGTGACGGGGGCGCGTCCCCGCCCGAGGCCCCGCCCCCAGCAGGCTAGGCTGCGCTGGGCTGCGGGCGCCGCGGGCAGGTGCCGCGGGCTGCGGGCAGGTGGCGGCGCGGCACGGCGCGGGCTGGCGGTGGCTCCACGGTAGGTTGCGCAGCGGCTGTGGGGAGTGGGGACCGGCTGGTCGCCTCCAGTCCCCGGCCCGCGAGGTAGCTGGGAGTGACGGCGGCTAGCGAGGGCCGCCAAGTTTCTGCCCGGCCGAGGCCCGGGGAGAAAAGTTGGCAAAGTTGGCCGGGGAAGAGGCGGGGACCCGGAGGATTTCCCTAGACTCCGGGTCTGCGGGGAGGGAGGATCCCGATTTGGGAGCCGGGGAATCCGTCTCCCGAGACTTGGGAGTGGATCCCGCGGGAAGATCCCGCACAGGGCAACCAATGGATCACGTGCCACCTGATTGGCGACTTGGGAGTCGATCCCTGGAGGGGATCGGGCGCTGGAGGCCTGGGGTCCCAGTGGATCCCCAGTCAGGGGTGACGGCCCTGGGTGATTCGGGATTGGGAGCTAGAGAATCAGTCTCCACCCATGCCTGGCTGAGCCTTGGGAATGGATTCTGAGAGATCCGGTGGCCGGGAGCTGAGGGAATCTCTGGAGATCTGGGTTACTTAGCCTGGAGCTGCTAGGGTCTGGACATCCGTGCGGGTGGGAGGCCCCGAAGGTGGACAGTGTGGAGCAAGGGCGGCGAGAGAGACGGAGCCCCGGGCGAAGGGAGCCCGGAAGACAGCGGGGACGCTTCGGGGGCGTGAGAAGGGCGGCGCGGGGCCCCTCGGGCGCGGAGGCTCTGGACGCGTCCTCCTGGCCTGGCCTGCGCCCCCTTCCGCTCGTCTTCCCAGGGCAGAGGCGCCTTAATGGGATTAAGGCTCAGTCCCCTGCTCCCAGGCAGGCCCGCATGGTCCCCACCCCGGTGGCCGCGCGGCCCGCCCGGGCTCTCGGGTGGGGCCCTCGGGATGGGAAGCGGCTCATTGACCCCAGCCGAACCTGACCTTTTCACGCCCTCTCGGCACACACTCGACTGGGAGTGGGGGCGCTGCGCCGTGAAACCCTGCTGTTTGTCCAGTCCTGGAGCAGGCTTTGACCTCGGAGCCGCGCGATGCCTAGGTGGTCAGGGCTTCCTGCCTGCCAGGACTGAACTTGCTTAGCCAGGAGCAGCCATTATATTTTGGAAGGGAAAGGACTGTACCTGTTGCACAAAGAAAAACACTTTCTTTGCAGCTTCTTTGTGACCTTGGGGAAAACACTTAACCTATCTGAGTCCAGATAGGAATTCTCTGGGCCAAGTGGGCTTGGCCTAGCAGGGTCTGAATCCTCCCTCTTCTAGGAGGCTGGCAGGATGGATCGGGATGAAGGGTATGAAACAGGTAGGGGCTCTAGAAGTATCAGTGCCTCTCAGTCTGTGGCCCCTCCTTTCCCATGCCCCATTCCCTGTGCTTGCCCTACAATATCTAAAGATTCCAGAAACCCTACTTGCTGTCTTTTGAAACTGCAGGATTAGAGAGATATTTAGCTTAGCCTTTTTTCTAAATGAGTTAATTGCCCCTCTGGTCCCCCCTGGCAGAGGGAAACTCTGAAGTTTGGCTAATGAGTAACCAGGACATTTGGACAAGGCTTCTCCCTTGGCCTAGCTTTCCCTCTGCAAATCCATCAAGGCTCCTGGACAAACACGTGTGCACCCCAGACGCTGGCGCCTCCTTCCTTCCTGTAGCAGCCAGGGACAGTTCCTGAGGAATTTGTACAGACACAAGCCCAGATCTTGGTGGTTCTGGTGGGGGAAGGGGGAACCTTTTTAAAGGATTTGCCTGCTTTTGAAAGGGTGCAATTACCCAAGAGAAGTGCAGAGTTTCAGTGCGGCGTCTGGGCATATAATTCAGCTGGGCACGTGAACAGGTTGGCTCCATCAGCCAGCGTGTATTGAGCACCTACCATGTTTGGAGTGCTGTAGAAATGGCGTGGCCTAGGGCAACTTGGGATCTGTCCTCTTGGAGTTATTTTCCATCTATGGAGCAGTTAGCTTGCACGCTAGTCTAGTACTGATTCTTGATGTTGGGGTTACATTTCTCACCCTAGCTTCAGAGGCTGGAAGCTGCCCCTACCCCCATGGAGGTCCCAGGGGCTATTTTTTTTTTTTTTTTTTTTGAGATGGAGTCTCACTCTGTAGTCCAGGCTGGAGTGCAGTGACGCAATCTTGGCTGGCTGTGATCTCCGCTCACTGCAACCCTGCGCCTCCTGGGTTCAGGCAATTCCCCTGCCTCAGCCTCCTGAGTAGCTGGGACTACAGGCATGCGTTGCCATACCTGGCTAATTTTTTGTATTTTAGTAGAGATGGGGTTTCACCATGTTGGCCAGGATGGTCTCAATCTCCTGACCTCGTGATCCTCCCCTCCCAGAGTGTTGGGATTACAGGCGTGAGCCACTGCATCCAGCCAATTTTTTTTTTTTTGAGATGGAGTTTTGCTCTTGTTACCCAGTCTGGAGTGCATTGGCGTGGTCTCGGCTCAACGCAACCTCCGCCTCCTGGGTTCAGGCAATTCTCCTGCCTCAGCCTCCTGAGAAGCTGGGATTATAGGCACACACCACCGTGCCCAGATAATTTTTTGCATTTTTTTAGTAGAGACAGGGTTTCACCATGTTGACCAGGATGGTCTCGATCTCTTGATCTCGTGATCCACCTACCTCGGCCTCCCAAAGTGCTGGAATTACAAGCTTGAGCAACCGCTCCCGGCCACTCAGCCAATTTTTGTATTTTTAGTAGAGATGGCGTTTCACCATGTTGGCCAGGCTGGTCTCAAACTCTTGACCTCAGGTGATCTGCCCACTTCAGCCTCCCAAAATGCTGGGATTCTAGGCGTGAGCCACCACACCCAGCCAGGGCTGTTTTTTATTCAAGGCTGACCGTGGCAGGAGAATGAAGGAGCCAGTTGTCTGGGTCTGAGCATTTCTCCTCACCAGGTTACATCTCTGACCAACTCAGAAAAAGAGCCTTACAGGGATATTTTATAGGTGCATTCATTCATTCATTCATTTATCATTTGTTCCTTCAACAAATATTTCAAGACAACTGTGTCAAAGATGAGGCTAATAGCCACACCCTTAAGGGAATACTTTATGTCCTTAACTTTATGTGCCTTTGTGAACACAGGCACTTGTCTGGAAGGGGAGAACCATGATCATACTAAGAAGGGCCGATGCCTTGGCTGTAAGGAGGGATAAGGGGTCAGAGTTCAGTTTTCTGGTCAGCCAATGGGAACAGCTTGCTGTTACTGTCCGTGGAAATGGAACAGCTTGTGCAGAGGCCTGGCGGTAGGGGAGTGCCTAGGATGTTGACTGGGGCAGGCCAGCCATGCTTAGTGGTTTGGACTTTATTCCTGGGGCGTGGGGTGCTGTGGATCCCAGTGGAAGGTCTCTGCAGGTGAGGGGTACAGTCAGATGTGTGATTTGGGAAGCTTGCCCTGGCTGGTGTGGGCAGGCTGGGGGCCAGTAAGGAGGTTGCTAGAAAAATCCAGACTGTGGTGGACTGGACTTAAAGATGGGCAGTGGCGTCAAAGGTGCCCAGACCGTGGTGGACTGGACTCAGAGACGGGCAGTGGCGTCAAAGGTGCCCAGACCGTGGTGGACTGGACTCAGAGACGGGCAGTGGCGTCAAAGGTGCTCAGACCGTGGTGGACTGGACTCAGAGACGGGCAGTGGCGTCAAAGGTGCTCAGACCGTGGTGGACTGGACTCAGAGACGGGCAGTGGCGTCAAAGGTGCTCAGACCGTGGTGGACTGGACTCAGAGACGGGCAGTGACGTCAAAGGTGCTCAGACCGTGGTGGACTGGACTCAGAGACGGGCAGTGGCGTCAAAGGTGCTCAGACCGTGGTGGACTGGACTCAGAGACGGGCAGTGGCGTCAAAGGTGCTCAGACCGTGGTGGACTGGACTCAGAGACGGGCAGTGGCGTCAAAGGTGCTCAGACCGTGGTGGACTGGACTCAGAGATGGGCAGTGACGTCAAAGGTGCTCAGACCGTGGTGGACTGGTCTTAGAGATGGGCAGTGGCGTCAAAGGTGCTCACTGACAACCTTGGCATTGATCAGTGTAATATTTAGAGAGCCACTTGCTTTGAATATCCCTTCCTCAAGGTGGGCGTAACAGTCTACCTGGGGGAAGGAAACTCCTCAGAGGAGGTGGTATCAGTACTTACTTCAGTTTAGCCCACCTGCTTTAGAACCCTATGCCTGCCTGCCCAGGGGTGGACATGAAACATCCCAGTCCTCAAGGACCTCCCGTGGGGAGATGTGGGGCACATTATCCCCACTTCACGGATGCAGGGCTCTGTGGCGTAGTGAGGTCTTTGCCAGGCAGCAGTGGCAAAGCAGGAATTTGAACTCACTTCCAACTTGTAACTAGTGGCTATTTGGAGTCAGGTTAAGCAGTGGAGAAGCAACCGGGGCGGGTGGGTTTGAGTTGGGTGCGGTAGGGGTAAACCGAAGGAGGCTTCCAGGAGGAGACGGATAGAAGGGAGGGAGCCAGCCAGGGATGCCTGGGGGCAAACCCTGGCCTTGCCCCCTCCTGGCTGTGGCCTGGGGCATGGTTGTGGTTTTGAGGCTCAACTTCCTTATCTGTAAAGAGGGCTCATGATAGGATGCCCCCATTCTCAAAGGGTTATTACGTGAGTTTGACGAAGCAGCACATAGCCAGTGCTAGGCTCTGTAAGGGGCGGGTGTGATTATTATCAGGATAGCCTGTCATCGGGGTAAGTTCCAGGCGAGTGGTGCTTTGCTCAACCTGCTGTGTGCATGTGTGTTGAGGGGAGAGGGGGACTGAGCACCGGTGATACTTGAGCTGAGTCTTAGAGGATGAGTAGGAGGGAGGGCAGGGGGCCTTCCAGGCAGAGGCAAAAGAACCACATGCTACTTCATATACCCAGAATTCAGGGTGTGCTGAATGAATAAAAGCTAGACCATGGGCAGCAAAAATTCTCTTTATACCCCGGATGCTTCCTGAATATCTAAACCTGAAGGTTTTGGCAGGTTTAGGGCACAGAGGAGGGCAGGAGCTCCGTGTCCAGGAGTTCATACTCCTCCCACTCACCCCTCCAGATGATAGAAGTGTGAGCCTAGACAAGCCACATCCTCCTGGGACCCCAGGGTCTTCCTCTGTAAAATAGGAGCACTGGGGAGAATGTAGGTAAATCACACAGGGCGTCAGAGCAGCCACTGTTACGCCAGAATCTAAGCTCTTTTGTTCCTTTTTTATTCTTTTCAACAAACCCAGGTGGTGCCTGTTTTTGAGACCCTTGACTTTATAGTTCCTGAAACTGAGGCTTTAAGAGGTTACATATTTGCTATGAGGTCACGCAGCTGGAAAGTGGAAGAGCTGCGATTTGAACCCAAAGCTTCCTGCCTCAAAGCCATGCCCTTCCCACTTCTGTGGCCCCCAGCACGAGGAGGGGCGCTTCTGCCTGGTCTTTCTACTCAAACTGCTGCCGTTTAAAAAGAAGCCAAGGCCAAGCTCAGTGGCTACCATCTGTAATCCCAGCGCTTTGGGAGGCTGAGATGGGAGGATTGCTTGAGCCCAGGAGTTTGGGACCAGCCTGGGCAATATAGAAAGACTCTGTCTCTAAAAAAAACAAATGGCCGGGCCTGGTGGCTCACACCTGTAATCCCAGCACTTTGGGAGGCCGAGGCAGGTGCATCACAAGGTCAAGAGATCGAGACCATCCTGGTCAACATGGTGAAACCCCGTCTCTACTAAAAATACAAAAAAAAAAAAATTAGCCGGGCATGGTGGCGCGTGCCTGTAATCCCAGCTACTCAGGAGGCTGAGGCAGGAGAATTGCCTGAACCCAGGAGGCGGAGGTTGCGGTGAGCCAAGATCGCACCATTGCAATCCAGCCTGGGTAACAAGAATGAAACTCTCAAAAAAAAAAAAAAAAATTTAAGGCCAGGTATGGTGGCTCATGCCTGTAATCTTAGCACTTTGGGAGGCCTAGGTGGGCGAATCACCTGTGGTCAGGAGTTCAAGACCAGCCTGGCCAACATGGTGAAACTCTGTCTTTACTAAAAATACAAAAATCAGCCAGGCATAGTGGCAGGTGCCTGTAATCCCAGCTACTCGGGAGGCTGAGGCAGGAGAATTGCTTGAACCTGGGAGGCAAAGGTTGCAGTGAGCTAGATTGTGCCATTGCACTCCAGCCTGGGCAACAGAGCGAGACTCTGTCTCAAAAAGTAAAAATAGGCTGGGCGCAGTGGCTAACGCCAGTAATCCCAGCACTTTGGGAGGCCGACGTGGGCGGATCACCCGAGGTTGGGAGTTTGAGATGAGCCTGACCAACATGGAGAAACCCTGTCTTCACTAAAAATACAAAATTAGCCAATCGTGGTGGTGAATGCCTGTAATCCCAGCTACTCAGGAGGCCGAGGCAGGAGAATCACTTGAACCCAGGAGGCAGTGGTTGTGGTCAGCCGAGATCGTGCCATTCCACTCCAGCCTGGGCAACAAGAGCAAAAACTCAGTCTTAAAAAAAAAAAAGTAAAAATAAGGCCGAGTGTGGTTGCTCATGCCTGTAATCCCAGCACTTTGGGAGGCTGAGGCAGACAGATCATGAGGTCAGGAGATCGAGACCATCCTGGCTAATGTGAAACCCCATCTCTACTAAAAATACAAAAAGCCTGGCATGGTGGCACATGCCTGTAGGGAGACTGAGCAGGCACATGTCTGTAGGGATGCTGAGGCCACTGCACTCAGTCTGGTGACAGAGGACGACTCTATCTCAAAAAAAAAAAAAAAAAAAAGTAGTGGCTGGGTGTGGTGGCTCACACCTGTAATCCCAGCACTTTGGGAGGCTGAGGCGGGCAGATTACCTGAGGTCAGGAGTTTGAGACCAACCTGACCAACATGGATAAACCCTGTCTCTATTAAAAATACAAAAAAATTAGCTGGGCGTGGTAGCGCATGCCTTTTATCCCAACTACTTGGGAGGCTCAGGCAGGAGAGTCACTTGAACCTGGGAGGCGGAGGTTGCTGTAAGCTGAGATTGTGTATCGCACTCCAGCACTCCAGCCTGGGTGACAGAGTGAGACTGTCTCAAAAAAAAAAAAAAAAAAAAAAAAGAGCAAAAGGAAGCTAACAAACTGAATTGAGGCGTGAGCGCGCGCGCACACACACACCCACACCCACACCACACATTATCCTTCGATGCAATGAATATTTTATCGAGCATCTTATGTGGGCAAGGCACTCAACTTGTGAAGAATTCAGAGATCACCTGCCATTAGGAATCCTCTGGTCAACGGCACGAGAAGGAGGAAGGGGGCAAGGCAAGGTGAGACAAGCAAGCAAATCATCACGGAGTTGAGTTCTGGGTAGACGCGATCACAGCTCCATTCGTTAATTGCCCAATTAAGCGACCTTTGAAATGTTCTGTAGCCTTGTCTCTATTAAGAAGATGAAATACATTTCCAAAGCATGGTCTTTGGATGTTTACACGACTGAGTCAGAAATGATAAACACATTAAAATTATTTTGTATTAAGAAAACAATGTGCAATACACTGAGCCCTTCCCAGATGGCAAAAGAATATTCCAGAAAATAAAAAGTGAGTCTCCTAACCCGGACTTCCAATCCTGCTTCTGAAAGAGCCAGCAGTCTCTCCTGATAATCTAGAAACTTTGCACACACACGTGTTCTGTTTACTTCCTTCCACATTCCTATTATACTCTGCAAATGATCAAGGTTATTCTTACCTTCAATTTGGAGCCAGATGGAAGGAGTTGAATCCTAGCTCTGCCACTTAAGGGCTGTGTGACCTTGGGCAGGTGACTTAACTTCTCTGAGCCCATTTCCTTGTCAGAGAGTGGGGGGGCAGATGGTACGTGCTCAGTATGTGTTGATGCTGTTATTATTACTAGTAGCGGTTATTGTGGAGTTAGGATTTTTAATGACTTTCCCCCATGTTCAGCTCCTAGGAGGCAGAAACCCTACTTACCTTCATTGCTGTTTGTATTATTCCTAACTGGTACTGCCAAATGCAGAGTTCGTGCTCAGGACATAGCTGTGAAATGCACCAACGAATCCACATGTGTAAACAGACTCTTTTAACAACAATAGTAACAACAATAATAAAGAATTTCACACGGGAATTAATAATAGACTTGGGGCCAGGTGTGGTGGCTCACACCTGTAATCCCAGTATTTTGGGAGGCTACGGCAGGTGGATCACCTGAGGTGGGGAGACCAAGACCAGCCTGGCCAATGTGGAGAAACCCTGTTTCTATTAAAAGTACGAAATTTAGCTGGGTGTGGTGGTGCATGCCTGCAATCCCAGCTACTCAGGAGGCTGAGGCAGGAGAATCGCTTGAACCCGGGAGGTGGAGGTTGCAGTGAGCTGAGATGGCACCATTGCTCTCCATCCTGGGCAATAAGAGTAAAACTCTGTCTCAAAAAAGTAAAACAATTAAAAAAAAAAAGATTTGGGGACTTTCCCATTTCAGATTGTGTTGATGTACCTCATTCTTTTTGAAAGCTGAATAAGGCCGGGCGCAGTGACTCACGCCTGTAATCCCAGCACTTTGGGAGGCTGGGGGGATCACTTGAGGTCAGGAGTTTGAGACCAGCCTGGCCAACATGGTAAAACCCCCTCTCTACTAAAAATACAAAAATGAGCTGGGCGTGGTAGCTGTAATTCCAGCTACTTGGGAGGCTGAGGCAGGAGAATCACTTGAACCCGGCAGGTGGAGGTTGCAGTGAGCCGAGATCGCATCACTGTAGTCAGGCCACTGGCCCGAGGGAAGGTGAGAGTTCTTATAAGTGGCACAATATTTTTTATCCCTTGGGGTTCTTTTTGTTTGGATACAGGGTCTTGCTCCATCATCCAGGCTGGAGTGCGGTGGTGCGATCTCAATTCACTGCAGCCTCGACCTTCAAGGCTCAGGTGGTCCTCCCACCTTAGCCTCCCAAGTAGCTGGGATTACAGGCATGCACCACCATGCCTGGCTAAGTTTTTGTAGAAATGGGATTTCGCCACGTTACCCAGGCTGGTTTCAAACTCCTCAAGTGATCCTCCCACCTCAGCCTCCCAAAGTGCTGAGATTACAGATGTGAGGCACCACACCCAGCCTGGCCCTTGGGTTTTAATACACACTGCGGGGACTGTATCTTGGAAGATATTTGCCCATGTACACATGAGTCTTTCTGGAAATACGTGGTCCCTGTATTAGTCAAGCTTTTCTGTGATCATACTGTGTAACAAACATCTACATCACAGTGGTCTTTAACAGCAGACATGTGTTTCCTGTTCATGAGTCGGCAGGTAGCTTGGATGAGCTTAGCTAGGACCCCAGGCTTTGGACTGGGTTTAGGCCTGCCTCATGAATCTTCATCCAGATTCCCAGGCTGAAAGGCAGCAGCCAGCCAGGGCGTGTTCTTCAACAGAAGCCTTCTTTCTGAACTGAGAAGCTATGACTTCTGCTCTTATGCTGTTGGCTGAAGCAGGTCACATGGCAAAGCTGACATCAATGAGTTCAAGTCTACTCCTCTCATGGAGGCCGAATAAATATTTGCTTAACAATAGTAGAACCTGCCACAATCATGTTTCTGATGGGGTAGGATGAGTCCTTGCAGGAGTAGAGGGTCTTTCTGGAGGGCACGGGTAAGAATCATGGCTTGTGATCCGTGTGGGACAAGTGGTCTCAGAGCAGAGGCTCTGGGTAAGGAGACCTGGTTTGAGATTATCATCTGGGCCAGGCAGTTCACTAACTGAGTCTCAGTTTCCTCATCTGGAAAATGGGAATAATTTGTCTTCTTTGGCGAGCTGCTGGGAAGCTCAAAGACATTCCTACATAACGAGGTGCTTTATACCTGTGATGTGAGGTGGGAAGTGAGAGACGATTGTCGCGATGATGATTTTTGTGCTGGAGCTGGTTTATAATTCTCTGAGCCATGATACCTGTAGCCAGTAGAGTGAGAGAACGTAGCGACGCCAAGATGAGACTGTGGGAGGGATAGGCCTGGGTTTGAATCCCAGCTCTCCCCGTTATGAGCCACGTGACCTTTGATCAGCTCATCACGTCCCTCAGCCTCAGTTTGCCTGTCTATATATAAAAGGGACACAGCATGCTTGCTTGTACCCATTAATGAAATGCTTGGCATCAGGTAGGTGATAACCAAGTGGTGGCTGTGAGGATTGGCATGGAACTAAGGAGTCCTGCTAGGGGCAGAATGAGGAATTCTGCAGCCCGTTCCCTTGGGAATACTGCAGGGACCATGGAGCCAGATTGCTTGGATTCTGATTCCAGCTCCATCACTTACCAACTGTGTGGCCTCGTGCAAGGCAATTAACCTCTCTGGGCCTCAGTTTCCTCCTCTGTAAACTGGGAGTAATGATAGAGCCTGCCTCATGAGGTCGATAGGCTTTAAAGATAGAGCCTGCCTCATGACGTTGACGAGCTATAATGTGTTAACACATAGTACCTGCTAATGAATTTACATGAGCCTTAGCTGATAGTTTTATGATTACTAGTATTATTATTAGTCTGTGGAGGACCAGAGAGGTTGTTTCCCTTCCTGGGAGCCACCAGGGCCTTGGGGAAAGGAGTGATGAACAGGGGATGCTTTTCGGCCCCTGCTTCTGAGCCGGTGTGCTTTCCCTCTTCTGTTGTGGCTGACATGGGTCACCCCAGAGCAGGCCTCCTGAGCCCTCTTGAGTCCTGAAGCAGCCCTGAGTGAGCCAGGGAAGAGTCACGGGGAGCTCTGATCTGAGAAATACTCACATGGCACCACTGTGAAAGCACTCAGTAAGCTTCCGGGTATCAGTAAGCTTATGAGTATCTGAGGAGGCCACCCGAGCTAGGTGCAGGGTTAGAGGTCACTCACTATCTCCTTCAGTTGTTCACTCCATAAAAATGTATCATGTGGCTGGGCGTGGTGGCTCATGCCTGTAATCCCAGTACTTTGGGAGGCCAAGGCGGGCAGATCATGAGGTTAGGAGTTCGAGACCAGCCTGTCCATCATTGTGAAACTCTGTCTTTACTAAAAATGCAAAAATTAGCTGGGCGTGGTGGTAGGTGCCTGTACTCCCAGCTACGTGGGAGGCTGAGGCAGGAGAATCTCTTGAAACCGGAAGGTGGAGGTTGCAGTGAGCGAGGATCACGCCCCTGCACTCCAGCCTGGGCAGCAAGAGCGAAACTCCATCTGAAAAAAAAAAAAAGTATCATGTATATCAATGGGCTCATGCCAAGTCTGGGGAGAATGAGAATCTCCTGGGTGTCAGGGGTAGGTTTCCAAAGTAAGATGGGTGGGGAGGTAGCATCTGGGGTGGCTAAGGCTTGGGCTCCCTGTGTGACCCTGGGCAGCTAGCTCCACGTCTCTTAGCGTTTCCTGTCTGTGCATTGGTCAGAAGGGCACTGTGTCATTGGTGGTGAGAAATGTCAACCCTTGACCTGTGTGGTGGCTTCTGCCTGGCCTCTTTGCCTTTAGAAGTTTGCAGAAGATAACCAAGGCTGCCTCTCATCTTAATGCAGACTCCGCTTTTGAGAATAATAATGTTATTTGTAATAAAACAAAAATATGTCTGGGCATGGTGTCACACACGTGTAATCCCAGCACTTTGGGAGGCCAAGGCAGGTGGATCACTAGAGGTCGGGAGTTCGAGACCAGCCTGGCCAATGTGATGAAACTCCATCTCTACTAAAAATACAAAAATTAGCCAGGCGTGGTGGTGCACATTTGTTACCCCCACTACTCAGGAGGCTGAGACAGGAGAATCGCTTGAACCTGGGAGGCTGAGATCACACCTTTGCACTCCAGCCTGGGTGACAAGAGTGAAACTCCATCTCAAAAAAAAAAAAAAAGAAAAACCAAAAGGGAGACTTCCCCCATAAAAAGAAGAGCTTAAGATTTTAAAAAACGTGTGTAAGTTGTCCAAAAGAATTGTTTTATAAATTATAATGTAAACTCTCCTTGTTTGTTGTGGTAGCAGAAATAGCAACAATAGCAGTAATCAAAAGTGAAAACGAAACATTGGCTCACTGCTTCTCCTAGGCCAGTTTCTCCTAGGCCACGAAATAAAATTTTGCGTGTTATTTTATAGGATCCTCATAACAACCTATGAAGAAAGATGCTAGTGTTATTCCCATTTTACAGATGAGGAAACTGAGACCCCAAGACGTGAAACGCCTTGCTTTTCCAGCCAGTGGCAGGCAGGGAGGACTAGAGCTTTGTTATGAAGACATGAGCATCTCATTCCAGTGCGATACCTCTGCCTGTTGGAGAAACAGCTGTATTTTCACAGGCCCCAGGCCAGGGCCAAGGTTCCCAGCTGACTTCGTGTTGATATTTCTTTTCCTTTTGTTTCACTTGCTGAGTGAGGAAAGCTTTTTTTGGGAGTCCTGTTTACCCACGGCATAGTGAGCACTGTCGAGGGAAGGAAACTTTGGAGTACAGGGCCTCCCTGCATAAGGGGAGCCCAGCGGGTGCACTGGGTGCCCTGAGGTCACGGTGCACTAACACCGCCCGGCCTGCCTGGACTCGAAGCCTGGGTCTTGGCAGGCACTACCCGTTCAGCCTCGCCAAGTGCCCTGGGCAGGGTTGGGGAGTGTCTTGGTTAGGGAACTCCCAGCGCCCTTTGGCCTGAGAAGCTGTCCGAGTTTGTCTTGCCGTTTCATTTTGGGGCCCAGCACTGGGAAAGCTCTTGTGTGTGTTTCTAGAATGATTGCTGACCTGCGTATCTTGGACTGTACTTATATGAAGTGATTCTAGGCCATGAGAGAGAATATAGAATGTATTAAAATGAGCCCCAGGCCAGGCATGGTGGCTCATCCCTGGAATCTTAGTGCTTTGGGAGGCCAAGGTGGGAGGATTGCTTGAGTCCAGACATTTGAGACCAGCCTGAGCAACAGAGTGAGACCCTGTTAAATTTTTTTAATTTAAAAAAAATTTAGGCCAGGCGTGGTGCCTCATGCCTGTAATCCCAGCACTTTGGGAGGCCAAGGCGGGTGTATCACGAGGTCAGGAGTTCGAGACCAGGCTGGCTAAGATGTTGAAACCCCGTCTTTACTAAAAATACAAAAATTAGCTGGGCTCAGTGGCACGCACCTGTAATCCCAGCTATTCAGGAGGCTGATGCAAGAGAATCGCTTGAACCTGGGAGGTGGAGGTTGCAGTGAGCCAAGATCGAGCCATTGCACTCCAGCCTGGGTGACAGAGTGAGACTCCATCTCAAAAAAAAAAAAAAAAAAAAAAATTAGGCGCAGTGGTGCACACCTGTAGTCTCAACTGCCCTGGAGGCTGAGGCATGAGGATAGCTTGATCCAGGGAGGTTGAGGTTGCAGTGTGCTGTGATTGTGCCACTGCACTCCAGCCTGGGTGACAGAGCAAGACCCTGTCGCAAATGAATGAATGAATGAATGAATGGGTTCTAGGCCTGACGTCAGACCTGAGTTTTAGTCTAGCTTCTCTGCTCTGTGTTATGGGGTATATCCCTTCTCCTCTCTGGGCCTTTTTTTTTTTACAGGAGGACAAGGAAATGCATAGGTAGATTCTAGAGCCTCTTATTTCTGTCATATATTCTGGAAAGAGTTAAAACCAGCCTTTTAAAAGAGAGGGCCTAGGAAAACCACAGTTTGCTGACAGAGCCTACTGCGTGCCAAGTCCCTTGTTAGGGAGGTACTGTGCTGGGTGCTTTCTTGTCAAATCCCCAGATTGATTCGGGCAGTTGGTATTACCAACCCCCTTCACAGTTGAGGGAACGGAGGCTCAGGAAGGTAAAGCCCTCAGCATTGTGAGCTTGGGGTAAGAGGCGGCAGAGCCTGAGTTTGAACTCAGGTCTTCCTCCTCCTGCAAAGCTCTGACTCCATCAGAAATACCTTCTCTCCCCTCAGAAGTTCAGTGCCATGTGTCCTTTCTTCTCTTTGGAGAGTTTATTATTTTCATCTTTGTTATTTGTTGAGCACCTACTGTTTACCAGGGCCTGTGCTGGGCCCTGGGCCTCAGAGCTGCCTGGGGCCTGGCCTCTGCCTCAAAAAGGACAGAGAAAAGGAGGCAGAGAAAAGCAGGCCTAGGACTCTGATCCCAGCCTCGGCCCCGTTATCCCCAGCGTTGAAGCAAAACCATTTCCCTTGATGCACTTAAGACTTGGATGAGACAGGATGATTTGGCAGCCAGCAGACCACTTTCTTGGAGAGGCAAGATGTGCCTGGTTACTGTCAGATTTAACTCGAGAAAGGCAGTGGTAATGCTTCCAAGTCCTGCTTTCAAGCAGATGTCTTAATCACAGCCCCTCTGCCTCCCTGTCGTTTAATTCATTAAAAGGTAGGGAAGCGGGACGGTGGGGCAGGGGAGAGGAAGCAAAAGGCATGGAGGAGTTTTTGGAATGCCCAGAATGCTGGCTGACCCAGCAGAGCAGGTGTGAGCCGTCTTCCCTGGCTTTGGCTGGAGTCTTTTGGGTATGCATGGAGGCTCTCTGGGTGCCATCCAGTTCCCGTCCCTGAGGCCCGAGTCACCCCTGAGACGCCAGCTCTCCTGTGAGTGCAGCTGTAACCTGTGGTGGAAGATGGCGCCTGGGTTCGGAGCCAGGCAGTCCTGGGTCACGTCCTGGCTCTGTTTTCTCCCCTGTCACGGGAACACTTTCCCATGTCCGCCCCAGCATCCACACCCATGGAATGGGGGTGTGATATCTGTCTTTCGGCCGCGCTGGGAGCTCTTAGCAGGGTTACACGGTGAACACTGGGACAAATGGAGTGTCCATGCGATCCTGTTTGGGGGGTGTGATGTTAAGTAAAGCCCCCACTGTGTTCATGGAGCTCTCTAGAGAACAGAGGCATTCCCAGACTGTTACTGATTATATAATCTTACCTTTTGGGGGACCCTTCTACTTACTTGTTTCCGTTTTCCAAACTGATGACTTGTATGCTCTTTTTATCCTTATTATGCAACAATACACTTTTACTGGTTTGTTAAGTCAGGGTCTCGCTCTGTCACCCAGGCAGGAGTGCAGTGGTGCGATCATGGCTCACTGCAGCCTCCATCTCTCAGGCACAGACACTTCTCCCACCTCAGCCTCCCGAGCAGCTGGGACTACAGGCGTGTGCCGCTATGCCAGCTAATTTTTCAAATTTTTTTGCAGAGACGGAATCTCCCTTTCTTACCCAGGCTGGTCTCGAACTCCTGGACTCAAGTGATCTGCCCACCTTAGCCTCCCAAAGTGCCAGCACTATGGGTGTGAGCCACGGTGTCTGGCCTGATTTTTGTTGTCAAACATTTCAAAATGTAGTTGTCCTTTAGTATACTTAGGGGATTGGTTCCAGGACCTCCCTTGGATACCCAAATCTGAGCATGCTCAAGTCCTTTATATAAAATGGGGTAGTATTTGCATATAACCTACGCATATCTTCCTGAATACTTAAATCATCTCTGGATTACTTATGATACCTAATCCAATGTTAAGTGCTAGGTAAAGAGATGTTCTACTATATTGTTTAGGGAATAAAGACCAAAAAAACCTGCATGTTCGTTACAGACACAGCCATCCATTATTTATTTATTTATTTTTGAGACGGAGTTTCGCTCTTGTTACCCAGGCTGGAGTGCAACGGCGCGATCTCGGCTCACCGCAACCTCCGCCTCCTGGGTTCAGGCAATTCTCCTGCCTCAGCCTCCTGAGTAGCTGGGATTACAGGCACGCGCCACCATGCCCAGCTAATTTTTTGTATTTTTAGTAGAGACGGGGTTTCACCATGTTGACCAGGATGGTCTTGACCTCTTGACCTAGTGATCCACCCGCCTCGGCCTCCCAAAGTGCTGGGATTACAGGCGTGAGCCACTGTGCCCGGCTCCATTTTTTAAAAACAATATTTTTCATCCAAGCTTGGTTGACTCCATGGATGTGAAACCCACAGATACTGAGGGCTGACTGTAAGATAAACAAAAAGGAGATAAAACTCATAATCCCACATTCTAAAGATAACTGGTGCTAATATTCTGGGCTGTGACTTTAGATTTGTTCATCCCACCCTGCATACATACATATTGATTGAGATTTCAGCTCTGTGTCTTGGGGCACATGTAGAACGCGGGCTTTAAACCGAGGTGGCTTATATTAAACCCTGGCTCTCTAACCGCTCGGCTGTGTGACCTTAGGCAGGTTACCACCCAATTCCAACTTCAGTTTCTGTTTTGTAAAACCGAGACCCTGTGAGGATTAAATGAGTTACAGTCCGTGCGCTGTTTAGAGAGGGGCTCCTTCTATGGATGCTATAATTGATAACGAGGGAATTTAGACCACAGGCTTCAGAGAAGACCCCCGCTCCCAGACATGGCGCAGAGGTGCTTTCTTTAGCTCCTGAAGTGGGAGCTGCTCAGAACGGGGCTTGCGCCAGGGAGTTTGACTCACACAAAGCACTCTGGGCAAACTCTCAAGCCAGTCCTGATCTTTATCACTCCAGGATGCTTCCTGTCCCTGCCGAGGCCTGGGCATTGTCCAAATTAAAGCCACCAGACGGTCCCAGCAGGCTGGGAGGTGGCCCCTGTAAAATGAGCTCACCAAGAACCCTTCCACCTCCCCCGCCGACTGAGCAGTGGCTTCTGGAGGACAGGCTCCAGGGGAGAAGGAGAAGGTCAGCCAGCTACCTCCAAGAAGCTCTGAAGCTGTTATGTCACCTGGACACTATGGGATCCCAGAAGGCCAGAGGGAGGGAAGGGCTGGGGGAGCCATAGGGCAGGGCAGGTCATAGAGCCTGGTTTTCAGAGGGGAGTTTAGGGTTGGAGACATCCGTAGGGAAGAGAAGGTGCCCTGTACTAGCTCTGTGACCTTGAACCAATCAATTGTACAACCTGGTCCATCCTTGGTTTCCTTCTCTATAAAATGAGGCTAATGGAGCTGTGCGTGGTGGCTCACACCTGTAATCCTAGCACTTTGGGAGGCTGAGGCAGGCGGGTCACCTGAGGTCAGGAGTTTGAGACCAGCCTGACCAATATGGTGAAACCCCATCTTAAAAAAAAAAAGGAGGCTAATGGTAGGGCTTGCCTAATAGGGTAGATGTGCCCTTATCATGTAGAGGCTCCCAGCACACCCAGGCAGATACCTCTTCCTCCTCCTCCTCCTCGTCATCTGGTACAGCGATCCAATCTTTTGGCTTCCCTGGGCTACACTAGAAGAAGAAAAGTTGTCTCAGGTCACACATAAAATACACTAACACTAACAATAGTTGATGAGCTAAAAAAAATCTCATAATGTTTTAAGAAAGTTTATGAATTTGTGTTGTGCTCGATTTAAAACTGTCCTGTAGTCTGCGGGTTGTGGTTTGGACAACTTTTATACATCACCGACAATACAGACTGAGCCAGACCCTGTGCTAACCACTTGCTATGCACTATCTCACTGAATCATCTAAATCAACTGTAGCCGCTGTTATTTATTTGTTTAGAGATGGAGTTTTGCTCTTGTTGCCCAGGCTGGAGTGCAATGGTGCAATCTTGGCTCACTGCAACCTCTGCCTCCGGGGTTCCAGCGATTCTCCTGCCTCAGCTTCCTGAGTACCTGGGATTACAGGCACGCACCACCACGCCTGGCTAATTTTGTATTTTTAGTAGATACAGGGTTTCACTATGTTGGTCAGGCTGGTCTCGAACTCCTGACCTCAGGTGATCTACCCACTTTGGTGGGCTCTGAGCTAACTGCTTTATTAACACTACTATTGGCTGGGCGCAGTGGCTTATGCCTGTAATCCCAGCACTTTGGGAGGCCAAGGCAGGCAGATCACCTGAGGTCAGGAGTTCGAAACCAGCCTGGCCAACATGGTGAAAAACCCGTCTCTACTAAAAATACAAAAAAAGTAGCTGGACTTAGTGGCAGGTGTCAGTAATCCCAGCTACTCTGGAGGCTGAGGCAGGAGAATTGCTGGAACCTGGGAGGCAGAGGTTTCAGTGAGCCGAGATTGAGCCACTACATTCCAGCCTGGGCCACAGAGCAAGACTCAGTCAAAACAACAACGACAAAAACCTGCTCTCTAGCTGTCTGATTCCCCATGGGAAGTGATCAGTGAAGTGGGTTACTGATATAAAAACAGCCATAGTGGGTTATTCCTGCTTTTGCTGGTGCTACCCAGAGCTGTCTGTGTGAGACATAGCTCCCTTGCCAACTCAATATCCACAAATTGGGAATTCTACCTTTTAGTAGAAGTGAGTCTTCTGCTGGGGCTGTTCTTGAGAAAAGCTCCCTTTTTTTCTTGTTCCTGACACCTCAGTGCCATGCCAGGTCGTCCTTAGTTTGTGGTCCCTTGAGCCCTGTTTATCGTCTTAGTTTCCCTGAAGGATGGCTGCTGAATCTTGGGGTTATCCCATGGGGTCCCCCAGTGTGAATGTTGTACCCACAACATGGGACATTCCCAGTGTCTCTTTCAGATTTGCGGTTTACATCTGGCAGTTGTGGGATGTGGTACTGAATCTGTACCCAGAAGTTGGTATTTTCTGGGGAGTCGTGGATGATGAAGGAAAGAGTTTGGCTTGTAGGCAGAAGGTTGGAAGGGTACCCAGGCTTCCCCTGTGTTACTGGCCTGGGCTGTGGCCTGAGTGCCTCCTCAAACAGGCTGGAATTCTTCATGTGCCACCGTTTGCAGAGAGGTTTGTTTAGCGGTGCATCCAAAGGGAGCACGAACTGGGGGGGATTTCATGTTCCAGGGTGTGTCTAGTGGGAGGGGCTGAGGGAGGGTAGGACCCTGGAATAGGCTAGTAGGGTTCCTTCTGGCGATTTCGTTTCCCTTCCACCTGGTCAGGGCTTTGAAGTTCTAGATCATGCTTGAGAGAGATGGGAACCTTTAAATATAACTGTTTCTTTGGTGTTTATTCGTAAAACAGTCAGGATCATTGCAGAACATGGAGGAAAAACAGGTAGGTAGGTAGGCAGGCAGACAGCAGACAAACGTTACGCAAAATGGTATCACCCAGATATGACAGTGGTTAATAACAGTGAAAATCATGGTCACAAACACAGTCAACGATGATTGAACACTTGCTACACATTTTACTTTATTTCACTACTCAGAAAGCAGTGCTCCGAGAGATCTGCATTCAGTACCCTGTGCTCATAAGCATATCATCTGAACTACCCATTCATTCTTCTGTCTGCCATCTATCTGCTCTTTCCATCCATTCTTCCATCCATCTCCGCATTTTGCATTCATCATCTACCTGACCATTCGTCCACTCCTCCATCTGTCCATCCGTCCGTCCATCCATCCATCCATCCACATATACATCCATGCATTTATCCATCCATCCATGTATATATCCATGTATCCATGTGTGTATTCATGTAACATTTCATTCATCTTTCCTTCTATCTACTTATCTATCCTTCCTTCCTTTTCCATCCATTTGTCCACCTACCTTCACTCTACTTATTCTTTCTTTTCCCTCTAGTTTTTTCTCTTTCTTCCCTCCCTCCCTCTTTTCCTCCCTCCCTCTTTTCCTCTCTCCCTCTTTCCTTCTCTCTCTTTCCCTCCCCCTTCCTTCCTTCCTTCCTTCCTTCCTTCCTTCCTTCCTTCCTTCCTTCCTTACTTCCTTCCTTCCATCCATCCATCCATCTCATTTAACAATATTTGTTAAGCACCTCCTCTGTGCCAGGCACTGTTCTGGGCACCAAAGATGCAGCAGGGTTCAGTGCCTTCATAGTCCTGACATTCTAGTGGGGAGAAGCAGGTACAAAAGTCAGTTCATAAACCAGAACTTTAGATAATGATTAAGAGAGATGGTGAAAATAAAAGAAGGTAATGTGGAAGACGGTGTCTGCTTTCGATGGGGCGGCTAGGGAAGGGCTCTGGGAGGAAGTGACCTATGTGCTGAGACCTGAAGGAGACAAGGGGCCATCTGAAGAGCCCAGGGGAAGGTATTGTAGGTAGCAGGACTGGCATGTGCAAAGGTCCTGAGGCAGGAGCAAGCTGGGCATCGTGCTGGAAGGCCCGAAGGCACAGGGAGCAAGGGGGAGAGGTTCAGGAGGCTGGGCCAGTGTAGGGCAATGTGGGGTTTATTTTAACTGCAGTTCCCTCTCATGGGAGGACTTGGTTTGGACTTTTGAAGAGTCCTGGCTGCCGAAAAGGGAATGGACTTGTGCTCTGGGGCAGGAGTGGAGGCCGGAGGGCAGTGAGGAGGCTGCATCTGTGCAGGTGGGGAGGGCGGTGGTACGCAGGAAAGGACAGCCCTCCCCATGTCCCTCCTATTCCCTGTTCTCAGTACAGACCCCAAACTCCATATGATTTTTTTTTTTTCAGGCAGAGTCTCGCTCTGTTGCCCAGGCTGTAGTGCAGTGGTGGGATCTCAGCTCAGTGTAACCTCCACCTCCCAGTTTGAGCAATTCTCCTGCCTCAGCCTCCCGAGTACCTGGGATTACAGGCATATGCCACCATGCCAGGCTACTTTTTTTGTATTTTTAGTAGAGATGGGGTTTCACCATGTTGTCCAGGCTGGTTTCTAACTTCTGAGCTCAAGTGAGCCATCCATCTTGGCCTCTCAAAGTGCTACGATTACAGGCAGGAGCCATCGCGCCTGGCCATTGCATATGGTTATTTAGACATTTGTGTCTCTAATACTGCCTGTCTCCTCTATGGAACTATGAAGGTCCAGGAGGACAGGGACTTTGCTTCCTGCCATGTCCCAAGTATGGTTCCTGGCACATAGTAGGGACACTTAATAAATATTTGTCAAATGAACGACTAATAAGTTCCCCCTGGCAAAATCTAGGTGAAAACAGTAATGATGCTTTATAATAGGGATGACTATATATTGATAATAATAGGTCTGGGCTTGGTGGCTCTGGCCTGTAATCCCAGCACCTTGGGAGGCTGAGGTGGGCCGTTCACCTGAGAGGTTGGGAGTTTGAGACCAGCCTGACCAACATGGAGAAACCTTGTCTATACTAAAAATACAAAATTAGCTGGGTGTGGTGGCAAGTGCCTGTAATCCCAGCTGCTTGGGAGGCTGAGTGGGACAGTCGCTTGAACCCGGGAGGTGGAGGTTGCAGTGAGCTGAGATTGTGCTATTGCACTATAGCCTGGGCAACAGGAGTGAAACTCCATCTCAAATAATAACAATAATAATAATGACAGTAATAAGAGAGCAAGCCTGTGTTGAATGTGCTGTGTAGACCCGGGCCTGGCCCTGCCCACCCTCTGCCCAGCTGCACCTCCTTTGGTGGTTTGCATGATGGGACTTTCACCAGCTCTGGGAGGCCCTGTCACCTGGCAGGCCCTCAGCAAATGACCAGCTGATTTGCAGGCTGTGCTCCCTTTCAGGAAAGGATTTATCAGCCGGACTTGGGTCTGGGTGGGGCCGGTTTGGGTGAGGCCTCTCAGCTATGGGAGGTAGAACTTCTGTGTAAGCTGAGGACTGAAGTTCAGGTTTCCAGCCTGACTTCTCCCGGCCTTGTGACCTTAGGCAGGTCCCACCCTCTCCATGAGCCTTTGTGTATGAAGTGATGATGGTGACAGGTAGCAATACTACCGTTTGTTAACCCCCTAGGATGTGCCAGGTAGTGTGTTAGGTCCTTTAGTTCTCATGGTGACACACTATGAGGCAGGAAGTATTCTTATTCTTATTTTCCAGATGAGGAAACTGAGGTTGAGAGAACTTAAGTCATTAGCCGGTGGTCAGTTGGCTAGAGGTGGTGGAACTGGGATTTGAACCCATGTAATGCATGAACTCAGTGTTTAAACTCCAAACTTCAGTCATTCTTCTATCACTGGGATTTTCATATGTGTATATAGCACCTGGGCTGTTTTTCAGTTAACGTATTTCTTGAACTTGTCTCTTTTCCAGTATAGTCGTATTGAGATAGAATTCACTTATCATCCAGTTCACTTCCTTCTTTTTTTTTTTTTGGAGACAAAATCTCTCTGTTGTCCAGGCTGGAGTGCAATGGTGTGACCTTGGCTCACTGCAGCCTCTACTTCCCGGGTTCAAGCAATTTTCCTGTCTCAGCCTCCCGAGTAGCTGGGACTACAGGTGCACTCTGCCTCACTCAGCTAATTTTCGTATTTTTAGTAGAGACGGAATTTCACAATACTGGTCAGGCTGGTCTTGAACTCCTGACCTCAGGTGATCCACTCATCTCGGCCTCCCATAGTACTGGGATTACAAGCGTGAGCCACCACACCCAGCCCAGTTCCCCTCTTTGAAGTGCACAGTTCAGTGCTTTTTAGCATATTCATAAATATGTGCAACTCTCACCATGACTGATCTTGGAACATTTTCATTACTTTCAAAAGGAAACCCCATACCCATTAGTGATGCCCTTCACCAATTTCCTCCCCAGCCTCGGATAACCACTAATCTACTTTCTCTATGGATTTGCTCATTCTGGGCATTTCATATAAATGGGATCATATAATGCGTGACATTTTGGGACTGACATTTAACTTAGCAGAATTTTTTTTTTTTTTTTTTTGAGATGGAGTCTGTGTCTCACTCAGTCTGGAGTATAGTGGCGCAATCTCGGCTCACTGCACCCTCCGCCTCCAGGGTTCAAGTAATTCTCCTGCTGCAGCCTCCCGAGTGGCTGGGACTACAGGTGCACGCCACCATGCCCAACTAATTTTTGTATTTTTAGTAGAGACAGGGTTTCACCTTTTGACCAGGATAATCTCGATCTCCTAACCTTGTGATCCGCCTTTCTTGGCCTCCCAAAGTGCTGGGATTACAGGCATGAGCCACTGTGCCCGGCTACTTCATTCCTTTTTAAATTTGTTTTGAGACGGGGTCCCACTGTGTCACCCAGACTGGAGTGCAGTGGTACAATCACAGCTCACTGCGCCTTCGACCTACTGGGCTTAAGCAATCCTCCTGCTTCAGCCTCCCAGGTAGCAGGGGTACAGGTATATACCACCATGCCTGGCTAATTTTTTTTATTTTTAGTAGAGATGGAGTTTTGCTATGTTGCTCAGGCTTGTCTAGAACTTCTGAGTTCAAGTGCTGGGATTACAGTTGTGAGCCACACTGCTCCTGGCTGTGACCAGCGCTTACTGCTCTCACATATGTGCTGCACCCATGCACATATTGAAATATGTGAAATTGACATTTTATAGGTCAAGAATGGCAGATACCAAAATTTCATAGGGTACAACCTCAGGATGACCCCATCAGATACAAATCAATACTGATTCTTTCTCCAGATGAGAAGACTGAATCTCAGAGAGAGAATTGACTCGACCGAGGAAACACAGCCAGGATGGCGCAGAGCTGGGATCCAAATTTCCTGTCCATTTCAGTCTGTTCCTCGGCCTCCCTTTGTACTTGGTGATGCTGCTGCTGACTCACCAGCAGGGGATGAGAGCTTTGGCTGATTTGTTCAGCAGCAGGGATGGGTTTCCCTGCACCATCCACACTCCCCGCCACCGTTCAGCATGGGCTTCGTGTGTGGCTACTGTATGCCTTGTGGGAAGGGGCGGGCATTGGGGTGGGAATGGGGACTGAGCATGTTTGTGGATTTCTAGTCTGTAGGGCCTCAGACAGCATGGTCCTCCCCGTCCCCACCCTGAGCCAGCAACTGCAGGCCCTTGACCCTGCTGCAGCTGGGAACACTGAGCCGGGCACATCCCCCTGGGAAGAACTGCTCCACATTCGGCAGTTCCCTGTTTATGGAGCAAGACAGCAGAACCCCCAGGGGTGGGCACTGAATCATAGCCCTAACAAGGCTGTCTGGATTTTTGTGCCTTTTTTTTTTTTGGAAGCTTTCTTTTTCAGAGGAGGGAACAAAAGGCTTAGAGAGGATGAGTATTTTGCTCAAGGTCATTCAGCCAGCAGGAGCTGAGCAGGAACAAGATGCTAGGATTTTGCTTCCCAATTTCTGTTTCTTTCCACCTGACATCCCTCTCTGCCTCCCCCACCCTTCCTGGGCCCCGCTGTTGTTGTATATGGGGGTCTGTCCATGCTGCCCCCACCCACCTTCCAGTGGGTATGAACTACTCAGGGGTGCTGAGGCCCAGGAACTGTCTGGGTGAGGCTTGAACACCCACTGGCCACCTGCCAGACTTGGACACTCCCACCTGTGACGCAGAGAGCCCACTGGGCTGGTCGCGACATGAAGATACTCTCGGCACCCAGCACCCTGGTGAGTGGAGGAACAGGTTTAGGCCCTTTCCCCACCTGCTCCCCACATACTGGGGCCCACCCCTAGCTCAGCCCATGGGGGACCTGTGTCTGGCTGGGCCTTGGACTGCAGGGCCCTGGTGCAAGAGACACATTGCCAGGCTGCAGTGCCTGGGCTGGGGACTCTGGCTTCTCAGGGACCTGCCAGTCAGGAGTTGGACCTTTTTTTTCTTCAGACTGAGTCTTGCTCTGTTGTCCAGGCTGGAGTGCAGTGGTGTGGTCTTGCCTCACTGCAACCTCCGCCACCCGGGTTCAAGTGATTCTCCAGCCTCAGCTTTCCGAGTAGCTGGGAGGAGTCGGACCATGTTATTGGGTCAGGGGAGGATAGAGCAAAGCAGGTAGGCTCCCGTGTCCTGTAAGCCGAGGTTTGAGTTCTCTGCTTTGCCACTTGCTGCCTGTGAGATTCTGGGAAATCCCTGGCCTCAGTTTCTCTGTCTGTACAATGGGAATGATGTTAATAGTAGAACCACCTCACAGAGCTGTCGTGAGGACCAGCTGAGAGGCTGCCTGTGAAGTTCTGAGCCCAGTGCGGGGTGTGTTGTCGGTAGCTGTTACGATGACTGTCAGTGTGCTAATCATACTAACGTTTCCATAATCAGCACCAGACACATTCGTGTGCGTTTACTGGTGAACTTGCAACATCAGAATTGCGTTTCTTTGAAAAAAGGGAAACTGACAGTGCAATGGAAGCAGGAGGTGGATCATGTGACCCTTTAAAAGCTCTTTGTGTCCAGCACTTTTGGATAAAAGGTTTGGTCCATTCCTGGGACCGTGAGCTGTTGTCTGCTCCTCCAGAGCCTTGATAAACAGGGCTGGAGGCCTGAGTGAAGCTCACAGGGGATGGTAGGAGGCTTCTTACCCCCCAGATTCCTCCTCGGAACAGCTTCCAGGTCTGGCCTCATAGAGCCTGTGCATCTGAAGCAGAAAGGCCCGAATGTGTCTGAGACCCTCTAACTCTGATCACCTGGGGAATCCACCTCCCCTGGCCCACCCTGGGGCTCCAGAGGGACCCAGGGGTCTGCTGTGCTGACATGCCAGGACCTTGGACTGGCTTCTTGACCTTAGATTCCCAGGGTGGGGGGTGGAGGGGCGGGGCCTGCTGAAGCCCAGAGCGGGCAGGGCCTTGGCCTGCGTCACCGCGCAAGTGGAGACAGTATTCTTGGCTCTGGGTTCTGGGCAGGGACATTTTATTTAGTGCTAAGTTGGCCTCTGTCCTCACAGAGTTTAATTTCTTAGTTTCCCCACATTCGTCACTGTAGTGTGTATTCCATAGTCATAAGTGGCTTCTTGTCCTAAACAAATCAAATCAAAAGGCCAAAAGTCTCCCTGGACCTGCATAGCTTCTTGTCAGTATCATTCAAAACCTCAGGGCTCCAGCAGGGCGTGGAGCAGGAAATGATCATCGCCACCACCACCACCACCATAATCATAGCAGTTAACGTACTGAACGAATGCTGTGAACTGGGCACTCTGCAAATCACTGTATACTGATTAACTCCTTCCATCTCCCAACAGCCCTGGGAGGCAGGTGATACGGTTTGGCTCTGTGTCCTCACCCACATCTCATCTTGAATCGTACTCCCGTAATTCCCCTGTGTTGTGGGAGGGACCCAGTGGGAGACAATTTGAATCATGGGGGTGGTTTCCCCCGTGCTCTTCTTGGGGGAGTGATTACCAGATCTTACACGAGATCTGATTGTTTTATCAGGGGTTTTCGCTTTTGCCTCTTCCTCATTTTTCTCTTGCCGCCGTCAAGTAAGAAGTGCGTTCGCCTCCTGCCATGCATGATTCTGAGGCCTCCCCAGCCATGTGGAACTATAAGTCCAATTAAACCTCTTTTTCTTCCCAGTCTCAGGTATGTTTTTATCAGCAGCATGAAAATGGATTAATACAGCAGGCATAATTACTTTTATACCCATTTTACACCTGAAGAAACTGAGGCACAGAAGCAAAGTAACTTCAAGGTGGGAAGCTAGCATGTCATAGAACTAGGTTTTGAATTCAAGCAGCTGGGACCCATGATTATGCCCTGGTGCCTGACTTGTTTAAAAAAAATCCCACTTTTGGCCAGGCATGGTGGCTCATGCCTGTAATCCCAGCACTTTGGGAGGCCAAGGTGGGCAGATCACGAGGTCGGGGGATCAAGACCATCCTGGCCAACATGGTGAAAACCCGTCTCTACTAAAAATACAAAAATTGGCTGGGTGTAGTGGCACATGTCTGTAATCCCAACTACTGGGGAGGCTGAGGCAGGAGAATCACTTGAACCAGGGAGTCGGAGGTTGCAGTGAGCTGAGAATGCGCCACTGCACTCCAGCCTAGATGACAGAATGAGACTCTGTCTCAAAAAAGAAAATCCCACTTTTAAAAATTGTGAAATACTAGATACAGTTTTACCATTGTAATCCCTCTCTCTTTCTTTTTTAAGGAGTCTTGCTGTCACCCAGGCTGGAGTGCAGTGGTACAATCTTGGCTCACTACAACCTCTGCCTTCTGGGTTCAAGCGATTCTCCTGCATCAGCCCTCCGAGTAGCTGGCACGACAGGCATGCACCACCATGCCCAGCTAATTTTTGTATTCTTAGTAGAGATGGGGTTTCACCATGTTGGCCAGGATGGTCTCGAACTCCTGACCTCAGGTAACGTGCCTGCCTTGGCTTCCTGCAGTGCTGGGATTGTAGGTGTGAGGCACCCCTCCTAATAAGCCATCTTACTCTTTTTTTTTTTTTGAGACAGAGCCTTGCTCCGTTTCCCAGGCTGGAGCGCAGTGGCGCAATCCTGACTCACTGCAACCTCTGCCTCCTGGTTTCAAGTGATTTTCCTGCCTCAGTCTCCCAAGTAGCTGGGGTTAAAGGTGACCGCCACCATGCCTAGCTAATTTGTGTGTGTGTGTGTGTGTGTGTGTGTGTGTGTGTGTGTGTATTTTTTCAATACAGACAGGTTTTTGCCATGTTGTCCAGGCTGCTCTTGAACTCCTGACCTTGGGTGGTCACCCGCCTCGACCTCCCAAACTGCTTAGGATTACAGGTGTGAGCCACCGTGCCTGGCCAGCCATCTTCATCATTTTTAAGTTTACAGCTTGGTGGCATCAGTACATTCACATGGTTATGTGACCATTGCCACCATCCCTCTCCAGAACTCTCTTTTCTTCCCAAAAACTGAAACTCTTCTATCCATGAACAGCCCCCCATGCCCCCTCCCCCAACCCCTGGCAACTACTGTTCTATGTTCTTTCTCTATGAGTTGACTACTTTAGGCATCTGATATAAGTGAACCATACGGTATTTGGCCCGTTGTGATCGGTATATTTCACTTAGCAAAATGTCTTCAAGTTTCACCTGTGTTGTAGCATGTAAGAACTACCCCCACTTTTTTTTTTTTTTTTTGAAATGGAGTTTCGCTCTTGTTACCCAGGCTGGAGTGCAATGGCGTGATCTCGGCTCACCGCAACCTCCACCTCCTGGGTTCAGGCAATTCTTCTGCCTCAGCCTCCTGAGTAGCTGGGATTACAGGCACGTGCCACCATGCCCAGCTAATTTTTTGTATTTTTAGTAGAGACGGGGTTTCACCATATTGACCAGGATGGTTTTGATCTCTTGACCTAGTGATCCACCCGCCTTGGCCTCCCAAAGTGCTGAGATTACAGGCGTGAGCCACTGTGGCCGCCCCCCCAACCCTGGCCTTTTTTTAAATGGAGTCTTGCTCTGTAGCCAGGCTAGAGTGCAGTGGCACAATCTCAGAATCTCAGCTCACTGCAACCTCTGTCTCCTGGATTCAAGTTATTCTCCTCCCTCAGCCTCCTGAGTAGCTGGGACTATAGGCACATGCCACGACGCCTGGCTAATTATTTATATTTTGTTGGAGATGTGGTTTCACCGTGGCCAGGATGGTCTCGATCTCCTGACTTTGTGATGCACCTGCCTTGGCTTCCCAAATTGCTGGGATTACAGGCGTGAGCCACTGTGCCCAGCCTTCCCTTCTTTTTTAAGGCTGGATGATATTCCATTTTACAGCTAGACCACATTCTTTATTCATCGGTGTACGCCAGGCTTGTTTCCGTGTTGTAGCTAGTATGAATAATGCTGCTACGAACAGAAGTGGACAAAATCAGGTCAAGTACCCACATTCAGTTTCTTTGGTTTTATACCCAGAAGTGGAATTGCTGGACGATATGCTAATCCTGTTATTTGTTTTTTTGAGACGAAGTCTCACTCTGTCAATGCCAGGCTGATTCTCCTGTCTCAGCCTCCCGAGTAGCTGGGACTATAGGTGTGCACCACCATGCCCACCTAATTTTGGTATTTTTAGTAGCAATGGGGTTTCACCACATTGGCCAGGATGGTCTTGATCTCTTGACCTTGTGATCCACCTCCTCAGCCTCCCAAAGTCCTGGGATTACAGGCGTGAGCTGCCGCACCCGGACCACTAATCCTGTTTTGAACGTTTTGAGAAACAGCCATACCGTCTTCCTCAGCGGCTGCACCATTTTACATTCCCAGCAGTGGTGCACCAGGATTTCAATTTCTCCACATCCTTGTCAACATTTGTTACTTTCTGTGTGTGTGTGTTTTACTATAGCCGTTGTTAAGGGTATGGCTGGTATGTGATTTAATTTGTGGGGGATTCGTAGGCTCTGTATTTGTTGGGCCTGTTTGTATGTGAGGTGAGGTGCTGGGCAGGGTCTGGTTCCCGTTAAAATGTTGGTCACATCATGCTGTGTTTTCTGGAAACACTTTCTTCTCCCTCACTGGACTGTGAACTTTCTGAGAACGTACCCTGGTGCCCCCATGGAGAGCTGGCCTGGGTGACATGGTGAGGAAATACTTAAGAACCCACTTCTCACTAACCCGGGGCACACCCTGGTTTGCGTCTTTGGTGGGAGAAACGCTTGAACCCTGCATTCATTCTTCCAGGGTGCTCTACACCTACTATGGAAGAAGAAGGCCCTGAGTGCTTGGGACGTGACTCTTAGCCCTGGATGCTCAGGAGAAACTCCCTGGAAAACTTCATAAAAATACAGATGCTGGAACCACCATCTAGAGACTCAGGCTCAGCTGGTCTGGGGCAGGACCTGGGTATCTGTATTCAAAGGGAAAATTCGGCCAGGTGTGGTGGCCCAGGCCTATAATCCCAGCACTTTGGGAGGCCAAGGTGGGAGGATTGATTGAGCCAGGAGTTTGAGACCAGCCTGGGCAACATGGCAAGACCCCATCTCTGCAAAAAATAGAAAAATTAGCTGAGTGTGGTGGCATGCGCCTGTATATCCAGCTGCTTGGGAGACCAAGGTGGGAGGATGGATTGAGCCAGGAGTTTGAGACCAGCCTGGGCAACATGGCAAGACCCCATCTCTACAAAAAATAGAAAAATTAGCTGAGTGTGGTGGCATGCGCCTGTATATCCAGCTGCTCGGGAGACCAAGGTGGAGGATTGCTTGAGCCTGGGAGGTTGAAGCTGCAGTGAGCTGTGATTGTGGGTGACAAAGCAAAACAAAACAAAAATGGAAAACTCCCCACGTGATTCTATGGCACCTGGCCTGAGAGGCTTAACCGTATATGACTGGACTCTGCCTGAATTAGCTGAGGAGAGACATGCGTATATGGGTACATCATGGGTAAAGTAAGTGAATGAATGAATTAATGAATGAACGAATGTAGAGTCCTCCCAAGCTCCGTCATCCAGTGATTTTTTTTCCACATCTTTTTACTTCCCATGTTATTATTCCCCTAACTCTTTAAAAAAACCACCCCGCCTAGTTGTACTCAAACAATTCTGTGTATTATTACGGTCAGTTGACGATACCAGCGATGCTGGCCGTCAATAGAAGATTACTTTAAAAACACAGACAAAGGAGCGAAACAGTGTCATCCGGTTCCCACTAAATAAATGCCGCTTTCACTACGGGTTTTTGCGCCAGAAGAGGTCTTATCCTCTCTTCACTGAAAAGCATGATTAGCAAGTGTTGCAGAAGTGTTAAAGACAGGCTGGCACCCCATGGAGACTTCCTCGTCGCTGGAACCCCTTTCCTTCCATGAGTCAGTGCTATTTAGTGTCCATTCCCTGGACTGTGTGCCTCCCACACTCATCAATGCAGAGCTAGGGAATGAGGCAGGAGCCAGGCGGGTGCAGGGTTGTGGATCTGCATGGGTGAGGGCCTGTTTTTTGAGTGGCCTTTGCTGGTCGCTGGCATCTGCCCTGTGGGTGCTGGGGTAATCTGAGTCCAGGGCATCCCTTGCCTCACAGCAGCGCCAGAACCTCAGGAGGACCCAAGAGGGTTTTATCTACAGGGTCATTGAGCTGGAATGTCCCTGCCAAGGTCATGGTATTGGCTGGGCACAGAGCCCAGAGGGCACAGGCCTGGGGGTTGGGACTCGGGAGGGAGAGGGAGCTTCTCCTGCAGGACCCAAGTCCTTGCAGGGTGAGTGCCAGCATCCTGGCTCCTTGCATCACTTGTGAGGATGCCAGTAGTCTGGGTGCTTGTTTCCCTGGCCTGCTTCCACCTGCTGTGTGACCTTGGATGAGTCCCTTGGCCTCTCTGAGCTTCATTTCAGGTATCCCAGGCCAAATCCATTTGGAAAGTACTCCTTTGATATCCGCTGTGGGCCAGGCTCTGTGCTGGGTGCTGCAGGGAGCCTTGCCGCTGAGATCCCTTTTCTCTTGGGGTCTGTAGGCTGGAGGGAGAGGCAGATATTGCAGGAGGAAGAAAGAAGACCAGGTTACATTGAAGAAAATGAAGGATGAACTTTAGCTGAGGGGACAGCTTAGGCTTTTCTGAGTGCGCCTTATCAAATTATCACAATGTGGGTGGTTTCAAACAACAGCAGTGTGTTCCCCGACATTCCCGAGGCTAATAGTGTCCTCAGAGCCACACCACGTCCGTGGCTATAAAGGAGAATCCCGCCTTTCTTCTTCAGCTTCCAGTGGCTTCCGACCATTGTTGGCCTTTTGTGGCTTCTAGCTGTGTGTCTGTGTCTTTTTTTTTTTTTGAGACAGAGTTTCACTCTTGTTACCCAGGCTGGAGTGCAATGGCGCGATCTCGGCTCACCACAACCTCTGCCTCCTGGGTTCAGGCAATTCTCCTGCCTCAGCCTCCGGAGTAGCTGGGATTACAGGCACACGCCACCAAGCCCAGCTAATTTTTTGTATTTTTAGTAGAGACGGGGTTTCACCATGTTAACCAGGATGGTCTTGATCTCTTGACCTCATGATCCACCCGCTTCTGCCTCCCAAAGTGCTGGGATTACAGGCGTGAGCCACCGCGCCCGGCCTGTGTCTTCTTTTTTTATAAGAACGCTAGTCACTGGATTAGGGTCCACTCTAATGTAAAATGACCTCATTCAGACCTAACTAATTATATCTACAAGAACTCTGTTTCCAAAGAAGGTCACATTCTGGGATTCCAGGTGGCCCTGAATTTTGGGGAGACACCATTTCTCCCATTACACTGTAAAGGGCCGTGAAATCTTAGACCTAAAGGCTGTGTGTATGGTGGGGGGTGGGGGGTGGGGGGTGGGTCAAGGTGGGGTTGTTTCAGCAGAGGGAACAGCTTTTGCAAAGGCTTTGTGGCACAGAGGCCTGTGTGACTGTGCAGTGGGGGCTGAAGCCAGGGGTCTGGGGGCCTGGCATCTGGGCCCATGGAAAGGTATTTGGATTTAACTCTGAATGCCCCTCAGGGGCTTAAGTAGGGACATGATGTGGTTGAATTCCCTTTTAGAAGAAGGTTACTTAACTAGGAAGGGGCATGACAGTGACTGAGGGTACATGCCTTAAGGGTTACCCTCAAGCACACTTAGGTTCCTCCAGTGTTCTAAGCCTCAAATCCCTTGCAGATAGGTAGGGAAGTACTATTATCTCTTGAGGAAATGCAAGCCCAGAGAGGTTAAGCAGCTTTCTCAGGGTCACACAGCTAGGAGAAAGAAAGCTCAAGGCTCCAGCTAACATCTTTAGTCTTGTAAGTTGTCAACACACCTGGAGGCAGGGGACCATCCTCAAATATAGCTGGGTATCCAGGACATGGGAAAGTCCCCAGAACAGGGAGCATTGATTTCACACCTGTTGGTGCAGGTGATGCATCATCTGCCCAGTCAAGAGACGGGTTAGCTACTGGGCAAGGGATAAGGTAGCTTCAGCAACTTAATAAGTGAAGAATTAATTCCCTTTTATCTGTGAGCTTCTGTGAATCTTCCCATTCAGAACAAAGCTTAGGACAGGGGAGAAAAAGCAGGCAAACAGCAGTCAGTGCTGAGCTGTGTGCACCGAGGAGCATGTTAGAGGGCTGTTACAGACCCTTAGGCCCAAGGCCCCGTGGCAAGATAATTCCAACCGTTCTGGAACCGTGGAGCTGCTGGGGCTCTGATTTTTTGGATATATATTCATGTGGAGAAGAACTTTCTTCTTATTGGGAAGTAAAAATACTTCTCTATTCAGATAAAGCATCTCTATTCACATTCCAAACTGGGAACATATCAGTTTTTCCCACACTGGGATTTAAAACATAAATTAGGTGCTGTCTCCGAGGTATTGAGGATGCTAATATCCTCTTCAGAGATAGCCTTGTTGGCTGGATCTGAAATTCCCCGTGGAGTGAAAGGCCCTTATTTCCTGCCCTGTCTCTTGTTTCTTTAGTTCCCTCTTTGTCTCAGTACCTTTGAGAGAGGAAGAGAAGGGGAGGGGGGGGAGAGAGAGAGAGAGTGAGAGAGAGAGAGTGTGTGTGTGTGTGTGTGTGTGTGTGTGTGTGTCTGGGGCGAGGAGAGAGAGAGAAAGAGAAAATGAGAGAGAGGAACTACTCTGATCTCCGGCCCCACCAGAAACCTCTGGAATAGCTCTTTTCCATTGAGGATTTTTCTCCAGCTGTGTTTTGAGAGGGCTGTGGGGTGGCCCTTGGGGAGAAATCTTCGTCAGTAAGTGCTGATGGCGTCTCCTGACTGCTGGGATGGGCTTCTTCCCCAGCAAGGTGGGGAGATGCTGTGTGTGTGCGCGCGTGTTATGGGGGGTGGGGACGTGTGAAAGACAGGAGTTAAATTTGGTCCCGGATCTGAACACAGGTTTCCTTCCTCTCCTGGTGAAAGGCCCTGTCTCGGATGAATCATGTCCCAGACGTGTTCAGCGTTCTGGGCCCACAGAATGGCAAGGCCAGTCTGGTGCCGTTGGAGGGATGCCTGCCCAGGGATGTCAGACTCTGGTTTGGGACTCTGGAGGGACTTCGGGCCACCCCAAGGGATGATGCCTGTGGCTTCGACCAGAGCATCTTCCCTATGCAGTCTTCCCTCTGTATCTGTGGGAGACTGGGTTCCAGGACCCTCCTTGGATACCAAAATCCTCAGAAGCTCAAATCCCTGATATAAAATGGTGTGTAGCCGGGCGCGGTGGCTCAAGCCTGTAATCCCAGCACTTTGGGAGGCCGAGGTGGGTGGATCACGAAGTCAAGAGATCGAGACCATCTTGGTCAACATGGTGAAACCCCGTCTCTACTAAAAATACAAAAAATTAGCTGGGCATGGTAGCGTGTGCCTGTAGTCCCAGCTACTCAGGAGGCTGAGGCAGGAGAATTGCCTGAACCCAGGAGGCGGAGGTTGCAGTGAGCCGAGATGGCGCCATTGCACTCCAGCCTGGGTAATGGGTGAAACTCCATCTCAAAAAATAAAATAAAATAAAATAAAATAAAATAAAATAAAATAAAATAAAATAAAATGGTGTGTAGTGTTTGCATCTAACTTATACACATCCTCCCAGATGCTTTCAGTCATCTCCAGATTACTTATGACAGCTAATACGATGTAAATACCATGTAGGTAGTTGCTATACTACATTGTTTATGGAATAGGACAAGAAAAAACACCTCTGTTCCTGGTCAATACTGATGCAGCCACCCTTTTTCTCCTCAAATACTTTATTTTCTTTGTTTTCCGAGGTGGAGTCTTGCTCTGTCATCCACACTGGAGCGCTGTGGCCTCCTAGGTTCAAGCAATTCTCCTGCCTCAACCTCCCGAGTATCTGGGATTACAGGCGCCCACCACCGAGCCCAGCTAATTTTTGTCTTTTTAGTAGAGATGAGGTTTCACCATGTTGACTAGACTGGTCTTGAACTCCTGACCTCATGATCCATCCGCCTCGATCTCCCAAAGTGCTGAGATTACAGGCGGGAGCCACCACGCTCAGCCTGTTTCCCAAATATTTTCAATCAGTGATTAATTGAATCCGTAGATGTAGAGCCCATGGATACAGAGCGCTGACTGAATATTCATTTCATTCACCCACTCACTCACCCACCCACCCATGCATCCGTCGCAAACCTGATGCACAACTCTATGCTGAGGGCAGGGCCTCATGTTAATCATTCACCCACCAATTGTTATTTGAACATCTGTCAAGGGCCTGACCCCTTTCAAGCCTAGGGAGCATCCATAGAAATGAAGGACAATGCCCCTCACCCTCTAGAGGTCACAGCCTAAAGCAGGGGTCAGCCAGCTTCTCCTGTAAAGTCCAGATAGTAAATATTTTCAGCTTTGTAGACCGTCACACCTCTGTCACACCTGGTGACCTCCGCGGTCAGCTAGAGACAGGATGTAAACGAGGGGGTGTGGCTGTGGTTTGACTCCAATCACAAGTTATTTATAGACACACACATCTGATTTTTTTTTTTTTTGATGATGAGAGAGTCTTGCTCTGTTGCCAGGCTGGAGTGCAGTGGCGCAATCTTGGTTCACTGCAACCTCCACCTTCCGGGTTCAAACGATTCTCCTGCCTCAGCCTCCCGAATAGCTGGGACTACAGGCGTGCTCTACCATGCCCAGCTAATTTTTCTATTTTTAGTAGAGATGGGGTTTCATCATGTTGGCCAGGATGGTCTTGATCTCCTGACCTTGTGATCTCCTGCCTTGGCCTCCCAAAAATGCTGGGATTACAAGTGTGAGAGAGAGACACAGAGAGAGAGAGACAGAGAGAGAGAGAGAGAGAGACAGACAGACAGACAGAGACAGCGACAGAGACAGAGACAGAGACAGGCTGAGTGAAGGGGGAAGAGCCCCTTATAAAATCATCAGATCATGACTCACTGTCATGAGAACTGCATGGGGGAAACAGCCCCCATGATCCAGTCACCTCCCACCAGGTCCCTTCCTTGACACATGGAGATTATGGGAATTACTATTAAGATGAGATTCGGGTGGGGGCACAGAGCCAAGCCGTGAAGCTGGCTGTGCATTCCAGTCCCTCTACCTCCCCGACTTGCACTTCCCAACCCTGGATGATCCCTGGCATCTCTCTGGGAGTTATTACAAAAATGCTCATGGCCTGGGCATGGTGGCTCACATTTGTAATCCCAGCACTTTGGGAGGCTGAGGTGGGTGGATTGTTTGAGATCAAGAGTTCAAGACCAGCCTGACCAACATGGTGAAATCCTGTCTCTACTAAAAATACAAAAATTAGCTGGGTGTGGTGGCGTGTGCCTGTAATCCCAGCTACTTGGGAGGCTGAGGCAGGAGAATCACTTGAATTTGGCAGTGAGCTGAGATCGTGCCACTGCAGTCCAGCCTGGGCAACCGAACAAGAAGACTCTGTCTCCCCCCCCACCAAAAAAAAGCCCATGTCTGGGCCCCACCTGCAGAAATTCTGATTTCCCCCAGTACTCCCTCTGGTTGTATGTATTGATCCAGTCCTCCTTCTACCTTGGAATGGTGAGGGCTTCTGTGTTAGTTCTCTGTGGCTGCCACAACAAATTACCACAAACTTAGTGGCTTTGAACAACTATCCTGTAATAGTTCTGGAAATTGCAAGTCCAATGTCAGTTTCCCTGAACAGAAACCAAGGCATCAGCCGGGCTGTGCTCTCCCCGGGAGCATGAGGGCTCTTCCCAGCTGGTAGAGACTCCCGCATTCCTTGGTGCAGGGCCCCTTCTCCATCTTTGAAGCCAGCAGCACAGTGTCTTCGAGTTTCTCTTTGCCGAGGTTGTCACGTGGCCTTTTCTCGTCTGTGGTCACATCTCCCTCTGCTTCCCTCGTGTAAGGACATGGGATTAGATTTAGGACGATCTCCCCATCTTAGGATCCCTAATTTAAACACATCTGCAAAGCTTCTTTTTTTCCACATAAGGTCACATTCACCAGTTTAGCTGTTGTTCAGCCCACCAGAGGGTGGCATCATCCTGGTAGTCCTGAGAATGCATTTTCTGCATCTCTGGCCATGCCAAGCACGCCCTGACAGCAAATTAAAAAAAAAATTTTTTTTTTTTTCCTTGGAGACAGTCTTGCTCTGTTGCCCAAGCTGGAGTGCCATGGTGTGATTATAGCTCATTGCAGCCTCAAATTCCTGGGCTCAAGTGACCCTCTTTCCTGCCTCAGCCTCCTGGCTAACCAAGATTGCAGGCACACGCCACCACACCTGGGTAATTATGTTATTTTTTGCAGTGGTGGGGTCTTGCTGTGTTGCCCAGGCTGACCTCAAACAATCCTCCCACCTCAGCCTCCAGAATAGCAGAGATTACAGGTATGCACCACCACCCCTGGCTAAATGACAGCTAATTTTATAGATTGTCGCTAGATCGGTCATATTGTGTGTGCTTTGCAATTGAGGATACTGAGACATGGGGAAGGAGAATTACTTTCTAAGCAGAACGTACGTTTGAGCCCAGCCTTGTAGCCTCTGACCCCTGTCATGTCTGCCTTCTCTCTAGTCGTCTCCAGAGCTCTGCCCTGGGGTGGGAGGTTCCATCTACAGCATCACAGGACTGTCAACACTCCTGCCCAGATCCCAGCCCCGCAAACTGGAACACTTGTTATTTTTAGGGTATCGCTATTCTGACCCCCCTCCTCAGTGGGAATGATCCCCATTTTTGCTTCATATGATCCTTTGGACAGAAAATCACTATATTAGTTCTTCAAAAATGGGTTTGAGGCTGGGCACAGTGGCTCACGCCTGTAATCCTAATCCTTTGGGAGACCGAGGTGGATGGGTCACTTGAGGTCGTGAGTTTGGGACCAGCCTGACCAACATCGTGAAACCCCATCTCTACTAAAAAATACAAAAATTAGCTGAGCTTGTTGGCCAGGGTCTGTAGTCTCAGCTACTTGGGAGATTGAGGCAGAAGAATCACTTGAACCTGGGAGGCGGAGGTTGCCATGAGCCAAGATGTCACTACTGTGTCCTGGGTTGAAGTGATTGTCCTGCCTCAGCCTCCTGAGTAGCTGAGACTACAGGCACCCACCACCACACCCGGCTAAATTTTTTGTATTTTTAGTAGAGACAGGGTTTCACTATGTTGGCCAGGCTGGTCTCGAGCTCCTGACCTCGTGATTTGCCTGCCTCAGCCTCCCAAAGTGCTGGGATTATAGGCGTGAGCCACTGAACCACCATGATCTATTGCCTTCATAGCCCTGGTCAGCTCTGAGCTCAGTCTCCTCACTACTGTAACAAGGGAGCTAGGGCTTAGTGGCCTTTAAGATGAAAACTTTGAATTTCTAAGCCCTAGTAATTCAGGGCTGGTCAGGGATCTGGGATGAGGCACTGGCCCAAGGCAAGAGTGGGAGAAGGATTGACCCTGAGCCACAGGAAAGGGAGAGTCCCTGGGTGGGGAAGAAACTATTTGGGATGAGTTCCTGAAGCTTAGCAAGAGCTCAAGAGCCCCTTTCCCCACCACTCCCCGAGAAAACACGCACTATTGTCTTAGCTGCAGTTTTGGTGCTGGGAGGGTGCGCGGGGTCAGTGTCCGCCTGGCAAAGGGACTTCTGCCAAAGGGACTCTTGTTTATTTGAGATCTGAACAAAAAAAGTCTGTCCTCTTAAAACCACAGTTCAAGAAACCTTGCTGGGGCTTTGGGATCAAGGCGGAAGATGGGAGGAAGCTGTTTCTGGCTCCTTGTTAAACATTAGAAACGTATCTTTTGATAGAACATTGTGAATACCAGACAGCAGGAAGAAGTATTCAGAAGCCCATCATCACTGGGCAAGCACCGTGAAATTTTGGCAGGGTAACTATTTTGTTTTTTCTTTTTGAGACACGAGAGTCTTGCTCTGTCACCCAGGCTGGAGTGAGGTGGCACAATCTCAGCTCAGTGCAACCTCCGCCTCCCAAGTTCAAGTGATTCTCCTGCCTCAGTCCCCCAAGTAGCTTGGATTACAGGCACCCGCCATCATGTCCGGATAATTTTTGTATTTTTAGAAGAGACGGGGTTTCACCATGTTTCACCTGCTTTCGAATTCCTGAATCACCCGCCTCGGCCTCCCGAAGTGCCGGGATTACAGGTGTGAGCTACCGCCCCTGGCCCGCAGGTTGATTTTTGTATTTTGGGGAGTGCGTTTCTTTTTCCTGCGGATGGATTACCTTGGTTACTTTTTTGTTGTTTGTTTTTGCAAAGCTCCCTGAGGCACACAATTTTAGGTTTGTTTTTTCCACATCACATCACGCCATTAGCCAGTTTGTAAACTTTGTTTCATCTGTGCTTGTAAACTTTATTTGGAACATTTGTGTAAAATGACAACCAAATAAGAGAATACCAAGGTCTGTGTACCTGACCCTCAACCCGTGGACTAGGCTGTTTCACCTCAGTCACTCCATCATCTCTCCAGCCTCCCGTGCCTGATGCCACCCCACCCTCCACCCCAGCTTTCTTCCCCAGAGGTGCTGTGCATTTTCAGTCTCCCCCTCCAAGTGTCTCTCATGCCTCTGGACTTTTCCATAGGCTGTTCTTCTGACTGTCCCTCCCCTCTACTTTCTTTTTTCTTTTTAGAGATCTTGCTCTGTTGCCCAGGCTGGAATGCAGTGGCGCCATCACAGGTCACTGCAGCCTCAACCCCTCAGGGTCAATCTATACTCCTATCTCAGCTCCAGAGTATCTGGGACTCCAGGTGTGTGCCACCACACCCGGCTAATTAAAATTTTTTTTTCTTTTTTGATACGGAGTGTTGTTCTTGCTGCCCAGGCTGGAGTGCAATGGCACAGTCTGGACTCACTGCAGCCTCTGCCTCCCGGGTTCAGGCGATTCTCCTGCCTCAGCCTCCTGAGTAGCTGGGATTACTGGTGCCCACCACCACACGTGGCTAAATTTTTTTGTATTTTTAGTAGAGATGGGTTTCACCATGTTGAACAGGCTGGTCTCTAACTCCCGACCTCAGGTGATCCACCCGCCTTGGCCTCCCAAAGTGCTGGAATTACAGATGTGAGCCACCATGCCCGGCCATTTTAGTATTTTTTGGTAGAGATTAATGTGGCCATGTTGCCTAGGCTGGTCTCAAACTCCTGGCCTCAAGCAATCCTCCTACCTCAGCCTCCCCAAGTGCTGGGATTATAGGTGTGAACCACTGTGCCTGCTTCTTATACCTTCCCGATCTGCCCCTTTTACTCTCATTACGGTTCATATCGGAACCTTCCTTGAGTTTCTCTTGAGTTCTTCCCATCTTCCCATCCCCAGACTGTGTGCTGCCTGGGGTAGGGACGTGACCTGCTTACCTGCCTGCTGTTTGTCGCTGTTACCTCGGGACTCCGAAGGGGACAAAGGAGTCTTGGTTTCATGCCTCTTAGATGTTCATTCTTGTTTTGTGAAAATGGGGCCTCAGCTTTCTTCCTCTTCTAACCGGATGAGTGGGGGCGGGTGAGCAAGTTTTATGATAGGGTTGGAGAATAAACTTTTAGTCCCCAAACATGAAGCGAAAACGAAATGACCCCACAGATACATGCCCCCTCATCAGGTTCCTCCCGTGACGTACCACATGCATATGGATCTGTGTAATGACGGCGGTTACCATGGAGATTCTGAGCTGTCATGGCCGCCGTGAGAATAATAGGAGCTGCTCTTTATTGAGCCCTTACTATGTGTCAAGCACTGTGCTGGTGCTTTTCATGCATTTACTCATTTCATCCGCACGGCAGCCTCTGAGAGAGATGCTATCGTTATCCCCATGTTACAGATGAGGAAACAGAGGCTCAGAGAGAGAGTCATTTGCCCAGGGTCACATAGATTGTAAGTGGCTGGGGCAGGATAGAAATCCAGATGGGGCCTGGCGCAGTCTCTCACGCCTGTAATCCTAGCACTTTGGGAGGCTGAGGTGGGCGGATCACAAGGTCAAGAAATCGAGACCATCCTGGCCAACACGGTGAAACACCGACTCTATTAAAAATACAAAAACTAGCTGGGCGTGGTGGCACACGCCTGTAATCCCAGCTACTCGGGAGGTTGAGGCAGGAGACTTGCTTGAACCTGGGAGGTAGAGGTTGCAGTGAGCTGAGATTATGCCACTGCATTCCAGTCTGGGTGACAGAGCAAGACCGTCTCAAAAAGAAAAAGAAGAAGAAATCCAGATGGGATGGTTCTTCCAGGTTCTGTGTCTCTAACCACAGGTTCCCCGACCCCTCACACACCCACACCTAGGCCTCTCTGTGCAGCCACAGCCGCTTAGACCTACAGCCACACACCCAGCTCTCAGGCCCCCACCCCAGCCCCCGTCCGTTCTCTGTCCCTCACCTTCACACAGCCAGGCTGCCACACTCCCTCCGACCCTTCACAAGCACCAGGTCGCAGCTCCCAGCCCTACAGGCAGAGCTGACCAGAGAACATGTGTCCTGTCACCGTTCACTGTCTAGTTGTTGTTATTTTTTTTTTTAGTTAAAGTCTTGCTCTGTCGCCCAGGCTGGAGTACAGTGGCAGGATTTCAGCTCGCTTCAACCTCTGCCTCCTGGGTTCAAGGGATTCTCCTGCCTCGGCCCCCCGAGTAGCTGGGATTACAGGTGCTTGCCACCATGCTGGGCTAATTTTTTTATTTTTATTAAAGACGGGATTTCACCATGTTGGCCAGGATGGTCTCAAACTCCTGACCTTAGGTGATCCACCGGCCTCGGACTCCAAAAGCTCTGGGATTCCAGGTGTGAGCCACCTCGCCTGGCCCGTTACTGTCATGTGTGCTCCTCCCTAGGCACCTCCCACACATGACTCAGTACCCCCAAACATACACACACATACCACGCCCACCCTGCCTCCTGGAAACATGTTCCCTGCCCCCCCCACCCATGCTCACACGTGTGCGTGCCCAACGCGCGCCCATGCCAGTAGCAGCCGTTCATGGTGGAATTGGGTTTGGGTTGCAGAGCCGCTACCTCCAACCCAGCCCTGGTGTGGACAGGCCACCTCTGGAGTGTCAACATGTGGGACACAGCAGGCACCTGCTCACACCCTGGCCTTGCCCTTCCTTGAAGGGTGGAGCAACCGTGGCCCTACAGTGACCTGGCCTGCGGGTGGGCAGCTTCACGAGTGCTGGTCTGGGATTCCTGCCAGAGGCCAGAGGCCCAGTCTTCCCTCCTCATCAGTAGGAAGGGCCAGGGCTCAGTGGGTGAGCCAGACACTGAACTAGGTCCTTCTCGCCCAGCCGGGGAAATTGAGGCTGGGGTGCCATGGCCAAAGTCATAAGCTAGGACCAAAGGCTTCTGCTTGACCACACTGCCCCACTTCTGGCCGAGGGCTGGCCCAGGCAGCCCCTGTCACCCAGGCCTCCTCTGGGGACCCTTCCTTCCTTATTTCATTTTATTTTTTTTGAGATGGAGTCTTCCTCTCTCACCCAGGCTGGAGTGCAGTGGCCCCATCTTGGCTCACTGCAACCTCTGCCTCCCAGGTTCAAGCGATTCTCCTGCCTCAGCTTCCCAAGTAGCTGGGATTACAGGTGCCCACCACCACTCCCAGCTAATTTTTTTGTATTTTCAGTAGAGATGGAGTTTCCCCACGTTGGTCATACTGGTCACGAACTCATGACCTCAGGGCGATTCCCCCCACTTTGGCCTCCCAAAGTGCTGGGACTACTGGCATGAGCCACTGCCCCCAGCCCCTCTTCCTTATCTTTAGGATTGTCCCCTCTCTTTCTTTCTGCCAGTCCAGCAGAGCAGATCAGCCTTGTGGCTCTGGAGTTTGACAAGATGAGTGACCTTGGACAGACAGTTCATCTCTTTCAATCTCACTTTCCTCCTTTCTGATGCAGGGAGAATAACAATCTCCGTAGTCACTGAGTCATTGTGAGGGATCATGGCCGTAATCTCCATTCCGAGTTAATTTCAGAGCCGGGGGTGTGTATAACCAGCCTGGTGTGTGTGCTTGTTTTCTCCTTGAGGTTATTTCCTCTGGCGTTGGGGACTGGGCTTTGCCCTGTCTCCTCCTGTCTCTTCCTGTCCCCACCTTGGCATGGCTACATTAGCATTTTTGGGTTTGGGCCTGGAGGACCCCTCCTCCCATTTGTAGAGCAGGCGGGACATGACTCACCTCTGCACTGGCAGGCACCACCCTTGGCGTAATTGGCCACACCCAAAACTAATGTCCTGAGAGATTGTCTCTGGGGCTTATGGATGTCACCTTCCGGGCATTGGGGCAGAGGATGGAGTTTGGACCCTGTAGGAGCTGAGTTAGCCTAAAGAGCTGGATTCCTTAAGGATGTCCATGCCTGGGGCTCTGCCAGGAGATAGGAGTCTTAACTTTCAGGGTTCACATGGTGACTGGTAGGCTCTGGGCTTTCACTGGGGTCTCAGATGGAGGGAATGTACCTACCATGTGCCTGTAAATTTGTGTCTGTTTGCCATTCCTGAGCTCTGTAAATACTGTATTTCTTCCCCTGCTTGACTGAACACTGGCCCTGTCTTGTTCATACCTGTATCTCCGGCTCTTAGGACAGCACCTGGCACTTAGTAGGAGACTGCTAAAAGTTTAATCAATAAATGAACAATGGCTGGGTGTGGTGGCTCACACGTGTAATCCCAGCACTTCGGGAGGGCGGGTGGATCTCCTGAGGTCAGGAGTTTGAGAGCAGCCAGACCAACATGAGGAAACCCTGTTTCCACTAAAAATACAAAAAATCAGCCAGGTGCGGTGGCACATGTCTGTAATCCCAGCCACTTCAGGAGGCTGGGGCGGGTGGATTGCTCAAGGTCAGGAGTTTGAGACCAACCTAGTCAATATCAACATGGTGAAACCCCCTCTCTACTAAAAATCCAAAAATTAGCCAGGCGTGGTGGGTGCCTGTAGTCCCAACTGCTCGGGAGAGTGAGGCAGGAGCATGGTTGAACCTGGGAGGTGGGGGTTGCAGTGAGCCAGTGCACTCCAGCCTGGGTGACAGAGCAAGACTCGCATCTCAAAAACAAAAACAACACAATCGCTTTTTTTTTTTTTTAGACGGGGTTTCTCCATGGTGGTCAGGCAGGTCTTTAACTCCTGACCTCGGGTGATCCACCCGCCTCGGCCTTCCAAAGTTCTGGGATTACAGGCGTGAGCCACCTCGCCCAGCCTGCCAAGCACTTTTTGATGTATGTTCTTAGCAAATTAGCTACTATTTGATGTATGTTCTTATCAAATAAGCTACTATTCAAAGCAGATAGGATGGTTTAATCTATCTGACAGGTGGGGAAACTGAGGTTTGGGATGTTGAGAAACTTGCCCATGCTCATAGAGGTAGGATTTGAATTTGAGTCTTCGCACTGTTGACTACCAGCCAAAGCTCTCTCCCCACTGAGACTTGCAGTTGCCAGGTGCTGATCTCTAAGCCAACCTCTCTGCCTTTCCCTCTGCCTTGAAGCCAGCAGTTCTCACCTGGATGCACAGGATGGAGGATGCTGACATGTGAGATGCTGCCCCCCCACCAGGAGTGGAGACTCAGTGAGGCTCCTGGCAGGCAGGAGGTAACTCCACCCTCTCCCGCTCAGGAAAGCAGATTGGAGTGCTGGGAGGCAGGGCAAGGGAGGTGATTCTGGGTGACCTCAGAGTCCTGCCAGACCCTGTCCATTGTTCTCTCTCCAAACTCAGCCTGTGCTATATCATGCTACTCTAGCTGTGCAATCAGAAATTTCTTTTTTTTTTTTTTTTTTTTTTTTTGAGATGAAGTTTCGCTCTTGTTACCCAGGCTGGAGTCAATGGCACGATCTCAGCTTACCACAACCTCCGCCTCCTGGGTTCAGGTAATTCTCCTGCCTCAGCCTCCTCAGTAGCCGGGATTACAGGCATGCGCCACCATGCCTAGCTAATTTTTTGTATTTTTAGTAGAGACGGGGTTTCACCATGTTGACCAGGATGGTCTCGATCTCTTGACTTCGTGATCCCCACCCGCCTCGGCCTCCCAAAGTGCTGGGATTAGAGGCGTGAGCCACCGCGCCCGGCCCAATCAGAAATTTCTATTCCTTCCATGCCTCAAGCGCTTTTCTGACTCTAGACCTCATGGCTTTCCTTTGGCTGGCTCCCTCTCACTGTAAGTCATTCAGCTGAAATGTCACCTCCTCCAGGAAGCCTTCCTGATCGCCCAGTCCAAGCAGCCAAGCTGTGATTCACATCACAGACCCGGTTCCCTTCACCTCCCTTGTCACGTGCTACCATCTTCGTCTTGGTGCGTGGCTTATCCACTGCCTGTCTTTTCCACCCTCCACCCACTCTAAACTCCATGAAAACAGGAAATGCTGTTTATCTGTATCTATCACCAAACATGGGGGATGGCACATAGTAGGTCAGTACATCTTTTGGATACATTGGTAAAAGAGCAGCTTTTTAAAACTCAGTAAGTGTTAGAGCCTCATCATCTTGGTGGTCAGTGGTTTGCTGACACATTTCAAAATTGGGTGCGTCTCCCCATTGCCACTGTACCTTAGGAGAGAACTTGTATTCCAAGCCAGTCCTTCCATTGTGAGTCAGTGATTCTAGGAAAGAGGAGGGTCATAGGTTGGGTTTCCCCAGAAGCAGAGTCTAAGTCAAGATGCAAAGGCATCAATGTGTTTGGGTGGCAGTGTACCTTTAGGGCGAGATAAGGAGCAGGTTCCGTTTCAGGGCAGCTGGGGCTTAGCTGTGCTGGGGACATGCCATTAAATTATCTGACCTGAGTGCTAGGGAGCTGGGGTATTTATCCCACAGCTGCAGAAAGTTATCCAAAAGTGCTGAGAGGATTTGGGTGGAGTCCAGCAGTATTTGCTATGACAGAGCCGGCCCTTCCCAGGCACCCCGTGGTGCCTGGGGTGCCACACCTCTGATGAGGACCTGGCTGGCTCCAGCAGGAAGAGGGTTACTGTGGCTCAGGTGAACCAGCGCATGAGGTCAGAGGCTCTGACAAGGGAGTGGCTTCCCTGTTCCTGCTTCTGCCTGAGATCAGGGCTGTTAGCAGAAAGGTGCCTCTTTGAGCATATGAGGATCTCTGAGGCCAGAGAGGTCATTTTCTTCTGGTCTCCTTTTAAGGATGAGTTGTATCATCATCACAGCTGCTGTATACTGAGCATGTGCTGTATACACTCTCCAGGCCTCTTTGCTTCCTTGTGTCCTTTGGGATGGAGTTGGAGGGATCCACTCTATCCCCTTGGGATGGTGGACAAACCGTGTCCCTCTTTATATTTTCCCGCATTTGTGCAGAAGCTGTGCAGCCTAACTCTGCAGGCTCCTTCCTTATCCCAGTCTCTGTTGTATGTAAGGTTTTTTTTTTTTTTTTTGGCAGGGGACAGGGTCTCACTCTGTTGCCCAGGCTGGAGTGCAGTGGGACAGTCATAACTCACTGCAGCCCCACTCTCCCTGTCGCAAGTGATCCTCACACCTCTGCCTCCCTGGTAGTTGGGACTATAGGCAGGTGCCACCAGGCCTGGCTAATCGTTTCTGTATTCTGTGTAGAGACAGGGTTTAACCATGTTGCCCAGGCTGATCTCCAGCTCCTGAGCTCAAACAGTCCACTGCCTTGGCCTCCCAAAGTGCTGGGATTATAGGCATGAGCCACCGTACCCAACTCCAATCTCTTTAAATAATGAATAATAATAGTGTTATGAGGACAATTACTGATGGAGGTGTTGACCATTATGTGATCTCATTTAATCCTCACAAAAGCATGTGAAATACCTACCCTTCCTTTTTTTTTTTGATGGAATCCCACTCTGTCTCCAAGATCTTGGCTCACTGCAACCTCCGCCTCCTGGGTTCAAGCAATTCTTCTGCCTCCACCTCCCAAGTAGCTGGGACTATGGGCACCTGCCACCCACCCAGCTCATTTTTGTGTGTGTATTTTTAGTAGAAGCGAGGTTTCACCATATTAGCCAGGGTGGTCTCGATCTCCTGACCTTGTGACCCGCCCACCTCAGCCTCCCAAAGTGCTAGGATTACAAGCATGAGCCACCATGCCTGCCTGCTTCCATTTTATGGATGAGGCAGCTGAGTCTCAGAGAGGTAGAGTGAGTTGCCCAAGGTCATACAGCTAGTACAGGTGGAGATGGCTGGCTCTGGAAGTCCCTGTTCTGAATAGTTGTACAGAGGGACACAGACAAAGAGAGGAGACTTGGGGCCCCCAGCTGCCACTCCTGCATGTCATGCCCTGACCGCAGTGTCCTCTGAACTCCTAACTGGTGATTATGCTGGGTAAAATTGGGATCTGGGAGAAGTGAAGGCAGGTGGTATTTTCTGAATTTAGGAGATTGTAGAGCGTTTTTCTCTAATGAGGCCAGGTAAGTCTTCTTCAGGGGAGGAGCCCACAGGGACTCATTTGGGAACCAACCCCTGTGTGTGCAGGTGGCTGTGCTGAGAGCTGGTGATAGGGCAGGGTGACTCAGTGGAAGGCTCCCTCTCGGACTCAGAGGCACATTTTAGAGCTTCATTGCTGGAGGCTGAAAAGCACAGCCTAGGTCCTTCTGTGTATCTTGCAGAGATGAAAGTAAGGGGCATTTCGAACCAGCAGGTAGACCCTCCCCACATGTGCACACGTGCACCTCATGGATTACATGTCCCCTTACAGCCTGGCCCCTGGGTTGGCCACTGGAATTGCCATTCCTTTTTAGACTTAGATTTGGGAGGCAGTGTGTCAGTCTGGAATGAGGGCAAGTACATGAAAGCCTTAAGTTCTGTCTTATGTTGGGTTCCCTAGAAGGAGAGCTTGAGACAGGAATTCTGAAAGTGATTGATTTAGCTGGGCATGATGGCTCACACCTGTAATTGCAGCACTTCAGGAGGCTAAGATGGGTGGATCACGAGGTTAGGAGTTTGAGACCAGCCTGACCATTATGGTGAAACCCTGTCTACTAAAACTACAAAAATTAGCCGGGCGTGGTGGCACTCGCCTGTAATCCCAACTACCCAGGAGACTGAGGCAGGAGAATCGCTTGAACCCAGGAGGCAGAGGTTGCAGTGAACAGAGATCTCACCACTGCACTTCAGCCTGGCGACAGAGCAAGACCCTGGTGACAGAGCATCAAAACAAACAAACAAAAACAAAAGGAATTGCATTTAATACTCTGATAAATGTATCACTTATTGTAAAGTTTAAAAACTGTAGGGCCGCGCGGTGGCTCAAGCCTGTAATCCCAGCGCTTTGGGAGGCCGAGGCGGGTGGATCACGAGGTCAAGAGATCGAGACCATCCTGGTCAACATGGTGAAACCTGGTCTCTACTAAAAATACAAAAAATTAGCTGGGCATTGTGGTGCGTGCCTGTAGTCCCAGCTACTCAGGAGGCTGAGGCAGGAGAATTGCCTGAACCCAGGAGGTGGAGGTTGCGGTGAGCCGAGATCACGCCATTGCACTCCAGCCTGGGTAACAAGAGCGAAACTCCGTCTCAAAAAAAAAAAAAAAAAACCAACTGTAAGTGGAACCATCACAAATGAAACCATCCTATGTTGGAGACTATTTTTGCAGTTTGTTTATTGCTATATTGTAAGCTATTATGTGAATATGCCACAATTTATGTATCAAGTGTAGTGCTGATGGACGTCTGATGGTTTCCAGGTTCTGACTATTAAGGAGGAAGCTATTGCAAACATTCACATATAAGTCTTTCTTAGATCCAAGCATTCATTGCCATTGAGTAGATACCTAGGAGTAGAATTGCCAGGTCTTAAGTTAGGAGTAGAGATTCAGCTTTTTTTTTTTTTTTTTTTTAGACAGAGTCTCACTCTGTCACCCAGGCGGGAGTGCAGTGGTGCTCTCTCAGCTCACTGCAACCTCCGCCTCCCGGGTTCAAGCGATTCTCCTGCTTCAGCCTATCGAGTAGCTGGGATTACAGGTGCATGCCATCACGCCAGGCTAACTTTTGTATTTTTTTAGTAGAGACGGAGTTTCACCATCTTGGTCAGGCTGGTCTCGAACTCCTGACCTCATGATCCACCTGCCTCGGCCTCCCAAAGTGCTGGGATTACAGGCATGAGCTACTGCACCTGGCCAAGATTCAGCTTTAATTGTCCTGCCAGTCTTCCAAAATGTTCGTGCCAACTTGAAAGCAGCTTTAGTTCCACATTCTTGTCACCACTTGGTAATGCCAGTCTGTAATTTTAACCATTGTGGAAGACGTGGAGTAGTATAGTATTTTATAATCTATATGGTGTATAGTGTACACACACACACACACACACACACACACGCAGAATGCGCGCACATTAGGGTCTTGCTCTGTCACACAGGCTGGAGTGCACTGGCGCAATCATGGCTCACTGCAGGCTTGACCTTCTGGGTTCAATCCATCCACCTCAGCCTCCTGGGTAGCTGAGACTACAAGCATGCACCGCTATGCCTAGCTAACTTTTTAATTTTTTGCAAAGACAGGGTCTCACCATATTGCTTAGAATCGTCTCAAACTCCTGGCTCAAGTGATCCGCTCTCCTCAGCCTCCCAAAGTGCTGGGATTGTAGGTATGAGCCCTTGCACCTGGCCTTGAGTAGTATGGTATCTCATTGGATTTGCTTTGTTTTTTTTAATGTAGCTTTTGTTTTGTTTTGTTTGAGACAAGTCTGGCCCAGGCTGGAGTGCAATGGCACAATCTTGGCTTACTGCAACCTCTGCCTCCCGGGTTCAAGCGATTTTCATGCCTCAGCCTCCCAAGTAGCTGGGATTACAGGTTCACGCCACTATGCCTGGATAATTTTTGTATATTTAGTAAAGCTGAGGTTTCACCGTGTTGGCCAGCCTGGTCTGGAACTCCTGGTCTCAAGTGATCTGCCTGCCTCAGCCTCCCAAAGTACTGCGATTATAGGCATGAGCCACTGCTCCTAACCCTCCTTGTATTTTTGTGTTTTTCCAATGACCAGTGAAGTTGAGCTTTTTTTTCATGTCCTTATTGGTCACATGGACCTTTTTTTTCTCTCTCTGTGTGTGTGTGTGTGTGTATATATATAGTGCTCATTTGAGTGTTTTGTGCTTAAAAGAAGAAAATAAAACTGAGTTATCTTTTTTCTTACTGACTTGTGGTTCTTTATATTTCTGAATAGAGTGCTTTGTGAAATATGTGTATGTATGTGCATGCAGGTGTGTATATACATGTATATACATGTATGTGTGTGTACATATATGTATCTATGTCTATGTATATGTATATACTTTTTTTTTTTTTGAGATGGAGTCTCACTCTGTCGCCCAGGCTGGAGTGCAGTGGTACCATCTCAGCTCACCACAACCTCTGCCTCCCATGTTCAAGCAGTTCTTCTGCCTCCGCCTCCCGAGTAGCTGGGACTACAGGCATGTGCCACTATGCCCGGCTAATTTTTTTTTTTGTATATTTAGTAGAGGCGGGGTTTCACCATGTTAGCCAGGATGGTCTCGATCTCTTGACCTCGTGATCCGCTCGCCTTGGCCTCCCACAGTGCTGGGATTACAGGTGTGAGCCACCGTGCCAGGCATATATACATATTTTTAATCCCAGTCTATGACTTGGTTATGTCATTCTTAATGGTGTCTTCTAATGAACAGAAGTTTCACTTAAGATGAATCTATTCCGTGTTTTCCTCTAGAAATATTGTGAAGATTTTCACTGAAAGATTTTTGTGTAGGAGATGAAATGTTTGCAGTCGCATTTTGGAAAGTTGGTGCCTGCCCCAGTGTGGATGTGGCCATGGGGGAGGCTGATAGAGTCCTCCAAGCAGAAGGTGGTGGTCTGGACTGGGGTGAGGGGAGACTGGCCCAGGGAGTAGATGGAGGGAACGGGGGATGTGGAGAGATATTCAGAGGCGGACTGAATAGGATTAGAGTGGGGCATGATCTCTTAGAATCCTTCAGGGCACTTTCTATTTTAAAAAATGCTAACTCAGGAGTCCCTGGAGCAGAACATCTTGCCAGGCCTGTCCAGCCTGTCTCCCACACTGGGCAGGCCTGAGCGGCTGTTGGTTTTCAGATAACACCTGCTGTGTGGTCCTGTTGGCCCGTAACACAGGATTCCTGTAGCTGGGAGAACCTGCATTTATAGCATCCTCGGACTAAAGCAATTTTTATATTATGTAAATAAGTATATATTTTTATGTTATATAAATATCCAATATAAAATACATAATCATATATGAGTATATGCATTTCTATACATATACAGACATACATACATATATATACACACACATATTGCATCGTGAATCAGGAACTCTAATTCTAGTGGTAATTCTGACTGGCAAGTGTCCCACCTCTGGTTAGGAAAACCATTTCTCCTATTTCCCATTGTCCTGCCCTAAAAAACAAGCAGGCTTGCCTTATTTTTGGAGTTAGCATTTGTCACGGAGGTGCTGTGGTTTAATGGTCCAGGAAGAAAACCACTTAGGAGTTGTTGCTCCTGGTAACCGTTGGTAACCTGTGGGGAGGGGAAGCTAAGCATGTTCAGCTGTTTTAGGTTGGGCTCCCCCAGAAGCAGGCCCAGAGGCAAGGATGGAAACCTGAATGGCTTTTTCGGGAGCTGACCCCAGCAGCACTGTTGGATGAGAATCGAAAGTGAGACAGGGAAGCCAAGAGGCCATACAGGGTGTGTTACGAAAACCACACACCTCAGGCTTCTCCCCAGAGGAGGGAGGGAGCTGGGGTGTTGATACGCCAACTTCCTTCATCTTTGGTGGAGGGCTGCTCTGGGGCATTAATTGGCTGCAGTTCTGTCCCGAGCTGCTCCCACAGCCAAAAACCAAGCCTTCAGCCAGAAAAACAGCAGATGTCCTTGGGCCATCTTCTGCTTCTAGAGGTGAAGACTGCAGTGTTCTTAGGTTCCCTTCTGCATCTAGAGGTGAACGCTGAGGGCAAAGGGCTGGGCACCAGTGGCAGCTGCAGAACACTCCTTGAGAAACATTTGGATGCTGTGACATTTGTATGTTTGAAAATTTAGTCCGTTGAACTTTATGTTTTAACTTCATGGTCTTTTTTTTTTTTAGACAAGGTCTCACTCTGTGACCCAGGCTTGAGTGCAGTGAGGCCATCTCAGCTCACTGCAACTGCCCCTTCTGGGGATCAAGCGATTCTCCAGTCTCAGCCTCCCGAGTAGTTGGGACTACAGGCACAAGCCTCCCACGCCCAGCTAATTTTTGTAGAGATGAGGTTTTGCTGTGTTGCCCAGGGTGGTCTCGAACTCCTGAGCTCAAAGTGATTCACCTGCGGCGCCCTCCCAAAGTGCTGGGATTACAGGCCTGAGCCAGTGTGTGCGGCCCCTTTGGCATTTTTAAAAAAACTTTCTTTTCCCATCTTACTACAAACACATTCATTTATCAGAAGGCAACACAGCAAAGGAATCAAGAGAGTGGCTTCATGGTCTTAGTGTCTCTGAGTCTCAATTTCCTCATCTGTAAGATGGGAGTAAAATACCTCCAAGGTTGCTGGGAGAAATCATTTTTTTGTCTGTGAAGCATTTCACATAGAAACTGGCTACATATCCAAATACAAATACTTCTCTTGTTATCATTACATAAAACTTATAACTACACGGGCCAGGCGCGGTGGCTCAAGCCTGTAATCCCAGCACTTTGGGAGGCCGAGGCGGGTGGATCATGAGGTCAAGAGATTGAGACCATCCTGGTCAACATGGTGAAACCTCGTCTCTACTAAAAATACAAAAAATTAGCTGGGCACGGTGGCGTGTGCCTGTAATCCCAGCTACTCAGGAGGCTGAGGCAGGAGAATTGCCTGAACCCAGGTGGCGGAGGTTGTGGTGAGCCGAGATCACGCCATTGCACTCCAGCCTGGGTAACAAGAGCGAAACTCCGTCTCAAAAAAAAAAAAAAAAAAAGAAAAAGAAACTTATAACTACACAAAATCAGCCATAGCCTTACCTTTTTTGGAGATAATTTTTGTAAACATTTTCACACGTGTTCCTCTAAGTCTTTCAGCATCCATACATTCAAATTTATACGCCCATCCTTCTGCCTCTATATAAAATGGAAAATAGGATTTTTTTTTTTTTTGAGACAGGGTTTCACTCTGTTGTTCAAGCTGTGGTACAATGGTTTTATTGTAGCTCACTGTAGCCTTGAACTCCTGGGCTCCAGTGATCCTCCCACCTGAGCCTCCCGAGTAGCTGGGTCTGCAGGTGCACACCAGCACGCCTGGCTAATTGCTGTATTTTTTGTAGAGATGGCGGGGTGGGTCTCACTATGTTGCCCAAGCTGGTCTTGAACTCCTGGCCTTAAGTGAGGGCTTGGCTTCCCGAAGCACTGGGATGACAAGTGTGAGCCACCATGCCCAACTGAAATGGGCTCTTCATGTTCATATTGTACCTCTAAATGTGTTACATTTAACTTTTATTTATTTGGCTAGCTAATACATTCGATTCAAAGTGAAAAGACGCCAAAGTGTGGACACTAAAAATTCTCTCTGCCGTCTCTGTTCCTCCATCTGCCCATTTCCCTGCCCTTCAGGGAACACATTTAAAACTTAGTTTTAATTTATTTTACTTCCCCCCAAACTCTTTGTAACAGCTTTTAGCTGAAAGCGTAGAAGATTTGATTGTACTCATTTTTTTTGAGACAGAGTTTTGCTCTTGTCACCCGGGCTGGAGTGCAGTGGCACAATCTCAGGAGAATTGCCTGAACCCAGGAGGCAGAGGTCGCGGTGAGCCGAGATCCTGCCGTTGCACTCCAGCCTGGGTAACAAGAGCAAAACTCCGTCTCAAAAAAAAAGAAAAGAAAAGAAAAAAAACACTCTTAAAATTGGCAGTTGAGTGCTCTAGTTGCACAGGTGTCACTTCAAGTACTCCACAGGCACACGAGGCTAGGTACCCCACTGGAGAGCATGCAGAGTTCTCCTGGACAGCACTGTATTACCCCATTATACAGATGTGAAACTGAGGCTCAGAGAGAGAGAGTCACTTGGGTGGGAAAACTTAGATCTTGGTGCTCAAAAGTTAGATCTTCTAGCTGCATTCTCTGCCTTCTCAAAACAGGAAGACACAGGGCTGATGGTCCAACCCCAGACCCAGCCTTCTTTCTTTTTTTTTTTTTTCAGACAGAGTCTTGTTCTGTCTCCAGGTGCCAGGCTGGAGTGCAGTGGCAGGATCTCGGCTCACTGCAACCTCCGCCTCCCTGGTTCAAGTGATTCTCCTGCCTCAGCCTCTCCAGTAGCTGGGACTATAGGCGTGCGCTACCACACCCAGCTGACTTTTGCACTTTTGGTAGAGATGGGGTTTCACCATGTTGGCCAGGATGGTCTCAGTCTCCTGAGTTCATGATGTACCTGCCTCGGCCTCCCAAAGTGCTGGGATTACAGACGTGAGCCACCACGTCCACCCTCTTTTTTCTTCTTTTTCTGAGGCACAGTCTCCCTCCGTCACCCAGGCTGGATGGAGTGCAATGGCATGATTTTGGCTCACTGCAAACTCCGCCTCCCAGGTTCAAGTGATTCTTCTGCCTCAGCCTCCCGAGTAGCTGGGACTGCAGGTGTCCGCCACCATGCCTGGCTAGTTTTTTGTATTTTCAGTAGAGATGGGGTTTCATCATGTTGGCCAGACTGGTCTCAAACTCCTGACCTCAGGTGATCCACACACCTCAGCCTCCCAAAGTGCTGGGATTACAGGCATGAGCCACTGCGCCTGGCCTTTATGTCATTTTAAATGAACTGATATTTAAATTTTAGTAACTACATGGGAAGTACAGTACCAGGACCTACTTCCCAGGACTTGATGCTGTTAAATGCTTAACAATTAGCAATGGGAGAATTGAGGTGTCTGGTGGCCCTGGGGGGCTGACTTCACGAGCTGTGGGCTTCAGGGTTATTCAGGTAGCTATTATTCAGCTCAACACTGCCTCCTTCGGGAAGCCCTCCCTTTTATCCCCAGCCAAGTTAAGCTCTGTATTCATTTCCTATGGTGCTGTAACAGATTCTTACAAATGAGTAGTTTAAACAAATTTCTTACTTTACAGCTGTGGCGGTCGACATGAGTGTGTCCCTTCTGAGGCTCTTGGGGATAATCCAATCCTTGCCTCTTCTGGCTTCTGGAGGCTGTGTCATTCCTTGGATTTCGGCCTCACATCCCTGTTTCTGTCCTTACATCCTCTCTGACTCTGCCTTTCCTGCCTTTCTCTTATAAGGACCCTCGTGGTGACACTGGGCTCAGAGGATCCAGGATAATCTTCCTGTCTCAAGAGCCTTAACTTAATCACATCTGCAAAGTCCCTTTTCCTGTGAAGGCAGTGTATCTGTGGGTTTTGGGGATTAGGACACAGACATCTTTAGGAGGCATTAATTCTGTTTACTGCAGTCTCTCCTTCCTGTGGGTTTTATTCATGCCTCTGAGCCCCACACTGCTGCGGTCACCATCTGTGGCCATGCCTGCCTCCTGGACCGGACCATGCCTCAAGGACAAGGACGTTCTGCCCCCAAAACTTGCCAGAATACCTGCTCTGAGCTGGGTGGGACCTGTGCTACCCTGGAGTTAGAAGGTCGGCTAGTGTTGAGGGAGGAGGCGGGACTCGACTCTGGAGGTGGGGCTCAGACTCTGGACCAGCCTGAAACAGGGAACAGGCGAAAGCCCCTCTCCATAAGACATGTCTACCAGTGCAGTGTCCGTTTATTGTTACCATGGCAACACAGTTGTTATGGCCCCTTTCCATGGCAACTACCTGATGACCCGGAAGTGAGCATTCCTTTTCTAGAAATTGTTGCATAATTTTCCCATTGACTTGCATGTAATTAAAAGTGGGTATAAACATGACTGCAGAACTGCCTCTGAGCTGCCACTCTGGGTGCACTGCCTATGGGGTAGCCCTGCTCTGCTGCTGTACCCTACTGCTTCAAGAAAAGTTGCGGTTGGCCGGATGTGGTGGCTCATGTCTGTAATCCCAGCACTTTGGGAGGCCGAGGTGGGTGGATCATCTGAGGTCAGGAGTTTCAACCAGCCTGGTCAACATGGTGAAACCCCGTCTCTACTAAAATTACAAAAATTAGCCACGCGTGGTGGCAGGTGCCTGTAATCCCAGCTACTCGGGAGGCTGAGGCAGGAGAATATCTTGAACTGGGGAGGTGGAGGTTGCAGTGAGTTGGGATTGCGCCACTGCACTCCAGCCTGGGAGACGGTGCGAGACTCCATCTCAAAAAAAAGCAAATGTAACGCCATTGGCTCCCCAGTTCTTTCCCGGACAAAGTCAAGAACCTGCCAGGCCAAACCCCAATTTTGGGGCTTGTCTGCCCTGCCTCAGCTCACTATGTGGTTGGCCACTGTAAATCACTTTGCCTTTCCAAACCTCAATTTACCACCCTGTAAAATGGGGTTAATAATAGTATCAACCCCAGGAGGGTCATTGAGGGTATTAACAGACATGTACGTAGGGCCTTTGGTATGTCACCGGCACTTGGATAGCACTTAATAACACAGCAACTATTTTTTTTTTTTGAGATGGAGTTTCACTCTTGTTACCTGGGCTGGAGTGCAATGGCACGATCTCGGCTCACTACAACCTCCACCTCCTGGGTTCAGGCAATTCTCCTGCCTCAGCCTCCTGAGTAGCTGGGATTACAGGCACACGCCACCATGCCCAGCTAATTTTTTGTATTTTTAGTAGAGACGGGGTTTCACCATGTTGACCAGGATGGTCTCGATCTCTTGACCTCGTCATCCACCTGCCTCCCAAAGTGCTGGGATTACAGGCTTGAGCCACCGCGCCCGGACAACACAGCAACTATTGATGCTTCGCAGATGAACAGGGTGGGATTTAGATTGAGGCCACCTGCGTTCAAACCCTGGCTCCACCATATGGGCCACTTGCTACACCTCCCTTGTGGTCCTTATTCATGAAATGGGCCTCATCATGAGACCCAGCCTCAGAGGGTGGGTTAAATGGGGAGATTCATTTAATGTGCTGTCTGGAACAAAATCAGTGTTAATGATTTAAGGATGATAATGACTAATACCAGACTTTCCCAGGACCCGGCACTTACGGATCTAAGGACAGTGCAGCCAAATAAACTTGGAATGGTTCACTGAGTTCCCTTTTTGTGGTTAGGGCAAGTGTGTCTCTTCAGCTGGATGGAGGCCTGGGAATGGGCCTGTTGTCATGCTCCGAGGCTGGCGGTGCCAGGCCCTGATGGGTTCATGGAGCCTTGGACTTCGGTGTGGGAGGAGGAGGAGCCAGACGGTTGCCTGAAGGATGTGGGAGGCTCAGAGATCCTCCTGGGGAAACAAGGAGAGGACCTGTCAGCTGTCACTTTGTCATTTTGGGTTTATTGGTGTAGATGGCACAGAAACGGAAATGGGGAGTGGAGGGGAGGGTGCTGTGTGCTGCAGACAGAGATGGAACCAAGACATAGCACCAGGACATGGGCTCAGTCTCAACTACCCTTCAGGCTTTTCTTGCCTCCTGGCTTAAGGGGATGTTGTTTGGTGTTTATATTTCTTGGCACCTTCCCTTCCCTAGATTTTTTTTTTTTTTTTTGAGACAGAGTCTTACTCTGTCACCCAGGCTGGAGTGCAGTGGTACAATCTCACCTCACTGCAACCTCTGCCTCTCCCAGGTTCAAGTGATTCTCCTGTCTCAGCCTCCCAAGTAGCTGGGATTACAGGCATATGCCACCACACTTGGCTAATTTTTTGTGTTTTTAGTAGAGATGGGGTTTCACCATGTTGGTCAGGCTGGTCTCGAACTCCTGATCTCAGGTGATCTTCCTACCTCAGCCTCCCGAAGTGCTGCAATTACAGGTATGAGCCACCTCACCTGGGCCCCTTCCCCACTTTTAATCAAGACCTGTACAGGTGACAGACTTGTATGGATCCCAGGCCAGACCTACCCAGTTGAACAACATCCACTTAGCAAATTGTCCCTCATCACCCCCTCCCTAGCTGTGAAATGACACGATTCAACAGTGGATAAAGGCAGACTTCTGGGCCGGGCGCGGTGGCTCATGCCTGTAATCCCAGAACTTTGGGAGGCCCAGGCGGGCGGATCATGAGGTTAGGATATCGAAACCAGTCTGGCTAACACAGCAAAACCTTGTCTCTACTAAAAATAGGCTGAGGCAGGTGGATCACGAGATCAAGAGATTGAGACCATCCTGGTCAACATGGTGAAACCCCGTCTCTACTAAAAATACAAAAAATTAGCTGGGCATAGTGGCGCGTGCCTGTAATCCCAGCTACTCAGGAGGCTGAGGCAGGAGAATTGCCTGAACCCAGGAGGCGGAGGTTGTAGTGAGCAGAGATCGTGCCATTGCATTCCAGCCTGGGTAACAAGAGCAAAAATCTGTCTCAAAAAAAAAAAAAAAGCCAGTTGTGGCACACACCTGTAGTCCCAACTCCTCAGGAGGCTGAGGCAGGAGAATCGCTTGAACCCGGCAGGCGGAGGTTGCAGTGAGTCAAGATTGCGCCACTGTACCGCTGCCTGGGTGACAGAGTGAGATTCTGTCTTAAAAAAAAAAAAAAGGTGGATTCCCTTGAATTACTGCCTCTCCCAGATTGTTTCGTTAGAAAGCTACTGCTTCAGATCTTAAACTAGACAGTTCCCCTCTTCCTGCACCCCTGCAATTTCATCAACTCACAAATATATCTGCGAGTCTTTATATTCTGTTTGCACATTCATTGCGCATTTGTAGAGACCCGTTATGTACCGAGTCTGCTGGTAGATGTTTTACACGCACTATCTTCTTTCATCCTCAGATTTGAGGTAGGTGTCTTTGATGTCACTCATAAAGAAACTGGTTTTTGAGAAGTGCAGTGGCTCCGTTAAAGCCACCACAGCCACTCTGTGCACTTAGAAGACATCTGCCCGCTGAATCCATCTGCACCAAACTCCCTGTGTCCATTAGGATTATTTTTGCCTGCATGTAATAGAAACTCAAAGTAACAATGGCTTAAGTGGGTAGAGTTTATTGTTTTTCACATAAAAAATTGAGAGGAGAGCAGTTCAGAGTTACATTAGTGGTTTAACTATAATATATCAGGTTATTTTCTGTGTCACTATCCTTAAACAGGCTTGTGGTCTCTTGGTCCCAAGATGTTTGTCATGACTCCAGGCATCATATCCTTGTTCCAGGTAGGAATGAGAGGCAGTATCACAAGCTGCATCTGCCTGGATTTTTTTTTGTTTGTTTGTTTTGAGACAGTTTCACTCTGTTGCCAGACTGGAGTGTAATGGCGCGATGTCAGCTCACCGCAACCTCTGCCTCCTGGGTTCAAGCAGTTCTCCTGCCTCAGCTTCCTGAGAAGCTGGGACTATAGGTGTCTGCCACCATACCTGGGTAAATTTGTATTTTTAGTAGAGACAGGGTTTCACCATGTGGGCCAAGCTGTTGTTGAACTGCTGACTTTAGGTGATCTGTCCACCTTGGCCTCCCAAAGTGTTGGGATTATAGGCGTGGGCCACTGTGCCCGGCTCACATCTAACTTTTAATAGCAAAGCAAAAACCTCCCTAGAAGTCTTCCCCATTTGCCCTTAAGATCTTAAATATTTTTTAAAAATCAAAATTGGGTCACATGGCCACTTTTAGCTGCAAAGGAAGCTGAAAAAAGCAAGTCTCTGGCTTGTTAGTTTTAAGGAGGGAAGCTGTCAGAGAGCGTGCATCTGTACTGTGGACGCCAATGTCATGTTCTTTCCACTTTCCTGATGATTTCCCTGTTCAGATTAAAGAAACAAAAACCTCATTAGTCACTACCGTGTCCACTTAACCCCTGTACTGTTGTGCTTTATTTTTAAACCTTTCCTTTTCGTTTTTTTTGGAGACAGAGTCTCACTCTGTCGCCCAGGCTGGAGTGCTGTGTCATGACCTCAGCTCACTGTAACCTCCACCACCTCCTGGGTTCAAATAATTCTCCTGCACCCGAGTAGCTGGGACTATAGAGATGCATCACCATGCCTGGCTAATTTTTGTATTTTTAATAGAGACAGGGTTTCACCATGTTGGCCAGGCTAGTGTCGAACCCCTGACCTCAGGTGATCCACCTGCCTCAGCCTCCCGAAGTGAAGTGCTGGGATTATAGGTGTGAGCCACCATGCCTGGCCACTTGTCCCTTTCTCAAAAGTTAAATATATTTGTTTTAAAAGGAACCTTTCCTAAACTCTATTGTAAACAGAAAACCAGCGTTGCTTGTTGTAAGTAGAAAAATAACAGTAAAAAAATAAATACAATAAAAAAATCAGCTGCTACTTACTACAGCAGCTAATGGTCTGAGCATGAGGCTGTTTTCTTCTGTTAAATTGGGAGATGAGCAGATGTGGAGATACAGGTGTTAAAGCCATAGTGGCACCCAGCAGAGACTGCCTAGCAACTTCTGAAAGCTCCCATGAGGATTAGAAAGGCAATCAGGCATTTGAGAGCCGTGCCTGGCTATTAGAGCCTCCTAAAGCCATCTTGTCTCCCAGGAACCCAGCCCTATCCCACTCAGTCTATCCTGTGCCAGGCACTGAGTAGGTTCTAGGAAGGGGAACTGAGAGTAGAGGGTTTTATCCTCTGGGTAGAGGGGGATGGCGTTGGATGGGTGATGTCAATCTTGTTAGAGCGAGAGCCTCAAGCTCTTCTGGGATGCAAGGCATTTTGATCAAGTCAATTACCTGGGAGGGTTGGAAGTCATTTTGGCCCAGGAAATCAGCATAGGCTTCCTGGAAGAGGCCTCCTTTAAACTGCTCTGAAAGGATGGGTGGTAATCAGGCTAATGGACGTTGTAGTGGGGGTAAAGGGCTGTCTATGAAGAAGGGATAGGATGAAAAAGACACTCAGCCGGGTGTGGTGGCTCAAGCCTGTAATCCCAGCACTTTGGGAGGCCGAGGCGGGTGGATCACGAGGTCAAGAGATTGAGACCATCCTGGTCGACATGGTGAAACCCCGTCTCTACTAAAAATGCAAAAAATTAGCTGGGCATGGTGGCGCATGCCCGTAATCCCAGCTACTGAGGAGGCTGAGGCAGAAGAGTTGCCTGAACCCAGGAGGCGGAGGTTGCGGTGAGCCGAGATCATGCCATTGCACTCCAGCCTGGGTAACAAGAGCGAAACTCCGTCTCAAAAAAAAAAAAAAAAAAAAGGACACTCAAGTCATTGTATTTGTTTGAGAATGTGAGACTGTGGTCAGGGTCTGTAGTATTGACTAGGTTGATTGTTTTGGTGGGGGGGTTGGGGGTTGGGGAAGCTTCAATACCTTGCCCAAGGCAATGGACAGTGGGAACCATTGATGATTTTAGAGCTGGGGAGTGATCAGACCGTCCCAGTATTTGGAGCTTTGCACATAAGGCAGCATTTGGACCAGTGTAAGCTAATTCTTTCAGAAATCTGTTTTTGTGCCTGGAGGGAATTATTTCTTTATTTTTCCTGTAATGCAATATGCACATCTCAGCCTCCCTAAGGAGAGCGCGTGTTATGCTTAGATTTTTCTGAGTCAAGCATTGTGCTGCTGTGTTTTATGTTGAATTGAGCTTCAGGATTGAGTTTCCTCTGCTCCAAACACCAGTTCCGGGGCTGGGTCTTCCTTCCTGCCCCGTCTTCCTACACCAGGCTGGACACACAGCTGCTGGGCTGGTCCCAGACTCACTTGTCTCTGTGAACTCTTCAAACTGCCCTTGGAAACCTAGTCAAGTTTATGATGATCCTGCCATAAAGCAGAGCCAGTAAAGCTCCAGGTGAGGGCAAGGCCTGGTTTACTGCTCATTAGATATCTTCACTGAGTCTGCCCCAGGGGAGGGATTGAGAACCCTGACCTCCTAAGCTTTGAACTGTGTCACCTTAAGTGTGATTCTGCATATATCCAAAGTTCCACAAGTAATGTGCTCCCTTTGAGCAGAATAGTCCACTTCTAGGCAAAATTTCACTTGGGAAAATAACTGTATGCGTACGTTCCATGCAATGTTGGTTTTAATGTTCACTGATTGGCAATTTGACTATTAAGGATCCAGCGGTGGGGGATCGTTATCTAAAGGAATATGATGGGAGCTGTAGAAACTGCTATATAGGGCATAAAGCTATTGTCCTGAAAGATGGTCATGACATAGTTTGAAGTGAAACAATAACAACAAAAAACAAGCTTCTAAATAGGATACATGATCTAATTCCATTTTATTTATTATTATTATTTTTGAGACGGAGTCTCACTCTGTCACCCAGGCTGGAGTGCAGTGGCACCATCTCTGCTCTCTGCAGCCTCCACCTACCAGGTTCAAGCGATTCTTCTGCCTCCGCCTCCAGCGTAGCTGGGACCACACCCAGCTAATTTTTTTGTATTTTTAGTAGAGACAGGGTTTCATTGTGTTATTGGGGATGGTCTCGATCTCCTGACCTCATGATATGCCCACCTCAGCCTCCCAAAGTGCTTGGGATTACAAGAGTGAGCCACCGCGCCTGGCCCGATTCCATTTAAATTTTGACCACGAGTTCCTGTTTTTATTGGACATGTCAATGTTGTACATCAGAATAGTGGGATTTAGGAATTTTTTTCTTTTTTTTTTTTGAGATGGAGTCTGGCATTGTCACCCAGGCTGGAGTTCAGTGGCGCGATCTCGGTTCACTGCAACCTCCACCTCCCAAGTTCAAGCAATCCTCTTGCCTTAGCTTCCCAAGTAGCTGGGATTACAGGCGCCCGCCACCACGCCCAGCTAACTTTCATATTTTTAGTAGAGACGGGGTTTCACTGTGTTGGCCTGGCTGGTCTTGAACTCTTGATCTCGTAATCCACTCGCCTTGGTCTCCCAAAGTGCTAGGATTACAGGCATGAACCACCATACCTGGCCCGAATTTTTTCTTTAAGTAAAGACAGGATCTTACTCTGTCACCCAGGCTGGAGTACAATGGTGCAGTTATAGCTCACTGCAGCCTCAACTTCCTGGGCTCGAGCAATTCTCCACCTCAGCCTCCCAAAGTGCTGGGAGTATAAGCATACACCACCATGTCCAGCAAATTATTTTATCTTTCTTTCATAATGGATCTTGCTATGTTGACCAGACCAGTTTCTAACTCTTGGTCTCAAGCTATTCTCCTGCCTCAGCTGCTGAAAGTGTTGGGATCATAGGTGTGAGCCACCATACCTGGCTGGATTAAGGATTATTAAAAACACTTTTGCTGGGTATGGTGGTGGCTCATGTCTGTAATCCCAGCACTTTGGGAGGCTGAGGTGGGTGGATCACAAGGTCAGGAGTTCGAGACCATCCTGGCCAACATGGTGAAAACCTGTCTCTACTAAAATACAAAAAATTAGCTGGGCATGGTGGCGCGTGCCTGTAATCCCAGCTAATTGGGAGGCTGAGGCTGAAGAATTGCTTGAACCTGGGAGGGGGAGGTTGCAGAGAGCTACGATCGTGTCATTGCAACAGGTGTGTGCCACCAGGACCTCATGACCTGACCAGCCTGGGGACAGAGCAAGACTCTGTCTCAAAAAACAAAAACAAAAACACTTTTGCTCGTATTTCTGAATTTTTTTGTTGTTTTCATGTGGAATACCTGAAAAAATCTAGTGGCGGGGTAAGTTGGAGTCAAGAGCTTTGGGTATTTGAAAGAGAACATCCTACTCTTGGGGAAGTCCAGTCTCAGGAGACTAAGATGTCCCGAATCTAGAGCAGGGGTCAGCAGATTTTGTCTGTAAAGAGCTATAGTAAATATTTTAGGTTTTCTGGTCCATATGACCTCAACTCTGTCACTAATTCAGAGCCTTAGATAAAGGCTCTTGATTGAAGGAAGACATAGATAGTCTGCGCAACATGGTGAAAGCCTTTCTCTACAAAAAATTAAAAAAAATTAGCAGGTCGGCCAGGCAGGGTGGCTCATGCCTATAATTCCAGCACTTTGGGAGGCCGAGGCAGGCGGATCACAAGGTTAGGGGTTTGAAACCAGCCTTGGCAACACAGTAAAACCTCATCTCTACTAAAATACAAAAAATTAGCTGGGTGTGGTGGCAGACACCTGTAATCCCAGCTACTCAGGGGGCCGAGGTGGGAGAATCACTTGCACCCGGGAGGTGGAGGTTGCAATGAGCCGAGATTGTGCCACTGCACTCCAGCCTGGGAGACAGAGTGAAAAAAAAAAAAAAAAAATGAGCAGGTCATGGTGGTGTGTGCCTGTAGTCTCAGCTAGTTAGGAGGCTGAGGTGGGAAGATTGCTTGAGCCCCGGAGATTGACGCTTGCAGTGAGCTGAGATGGTGCCTGGGACACAGAGCACCTTGTCTCTTAAAAAAAAAAATAAGAAGAAGCCATAGATAATATATAAATAAATGGCTATTTCTGTGTTCCAATAAAACTTTATTTGCAGAAACAGGCAGTGGGCTGGTTTGGCCTGTGGACTCTAGTTTGCCAATTTCTGATCTAGAGGAAAACAAGGTGGGAGGCCGGGAAGCAGCTTAATTAATGGTTTCAGTGAATGGTCAGCCAGTCCAAAAATAACACAAATTGTAGGAAGGAACAGGCCAATGAAAACTGAAAAGGCGGATGTTTAAGCAGAGAGGTAAAAATAAGTTGTAACATTGTTTCTTCCAGATCAGCAGTTGCACCTGGACAAGGGGCCTGGGAGAGGCAGTTTGGATTACGCTTTAGAGGGTCTAAAAGGCAAATCATATTACAGGCTCTGGAGAGTCCTACTGGAAAGACGTCTGTTTACCATTGTTGAACACAACATTTTCCACAATATTTTTTTTTTTTTTTTTATGTGACGGAGTTTCACTGTTGCTACCCAGACTGGAGGGCAATGGCATGATCTTGGCTCACCAAAACTTCCGCCTTCTGGGTTCAGGCAATTCTCCTGCCTCAGCCTCCTGAGTAGCCGGGACTACAGGCGCGCACCACCATGCCCAGCTAATTTTTGTATTTTTACTAGAGACGGGGTTTCACCATGTTGACCAGGATGGTCTCGATCTCTTGATCTCGTGATCCACCCACCTCGGCCTCCCAAAGTGCTGGGATTACAGGCGCGAGCTACCGCACCTGGCCAATTTTTTATTTTTTTATTTTACAGAGACGGGGTTTCTCCATTTTGGTCAGGTTGGTCACAAACTCCCGACCTCAGGTGAGCCGCCCGCTTCGGCCTGCCGAAGTGCTGGGATTACAGGCATGAGCCACCTTGCCCGGCCCACAGTATTTTAATATACCACAGAATGCTTTTGTGGGTGTGAGTGTGCCCTATGCACATCCCATGGTCCCAGGGAAGTTTGGGGAAAGCTATCTCAAGTTGTTCCCCTGAATTCCAGAGTCAGAAATGCCAGATGTGCCAAACTCTAATGATGGAATTTACACAGGAGTTGAGACTTTGCTAATTATGGCAATTCTTACAGAAACCGTACACACTCGGTAAGAAAATTAGCTCTGCCACTCCTGTCATTTCAAAGTAACAGTTTCATTTGACCCCCCTCAACAGTTCTTTATGGAGCACTGACGTTTTAGGGAATCACAGGGGCTTCCTTTATAGAGACTAAGAATACACATTTCAGAATCCAGAAAGTTGTTCTCCATGGGAGAATGTGTCAGTTGCAGAGAGAAGTGGAAAACAAAGAACTGATGAGTCTTGAGGTTGAGCTGAATCAGAATCATGGAGTCTGACAGGAAATTTGGCCGGGTGAGGTGGCTCACACCTGTAATTCCAGCACTTTGGGAGGCCAAGGTGGGTGGATCACGAGGTCAGGAGTTCGAGACCAACCTGACTAACATGGTGAAACCGCATCTCTACTAAAAATATAAAAATTAGCTGGGCGTGGTGGTGTGTGCTTATAATCCTAGCTACTCAGGAGGCTGAGGCAGGAGAATTGCTTGAACTCGTGAGGTAGAGGTTGCAGTGAGCTGAGATTGTGCCACTGCACTCCAGCCTGGGCAACACAGTGAGACTCCATTTCAAAAAAAAAAAAAAGAAATTTAGCAAGCCCTGTTCAGCTTCTTGTGTCTGAGGCCCAGACTAAGGCAGGGCTTGCCCAGAGCCATCACTGCAAGCTCCTGGAGGAGGTGGGACAAAAACTAGGGCAAGGGACATAGATTCCAGTTTTACAAAGTATCTGGAAATGGCAAATACGCAGAGATAGAAAGTGGATTAGTGGTTGCCAGGGGCTTGAGGGAGAGGGGAATGGGGAATGATTAGAGTATGGAATTTCCTTGGGGATTATGAAAACATTTCGGAACTACATAGGGGTGCTGGTTGTGATGCACTATAGGCAAGCCCCAGAATTGGGGCTTAGCCTGGGACTGTTCTTGGATTTGCCCAGGAAGGAATTCAGGTGAGCCAGTGGTGTTAAACAGCAACTGTGGCCGGGCGCGGTGGCTCATGGTTATAATCCTAACACTTGGGGAGGCTGAGGCGGATGGCTCACCTGAGGTTGGGAGTTCGAGACCAGCCTGGCCAACACAGTGAAACCCCCATCTCTACTAAAAAAATTATCTGCTTGTGGTGGCAGACGCCTGTAATCCCAGCTACCTGGGAGGCTGGGGAAGGAGAATCGCTTGAACCCAGGAGGTGGAGGTTGCAGTGAGCTGAGATGGCGCTACTTCACCCCAACCTGGCCAACAGAGTGAGACTCCATCTCAAAACAAAACAAAACAAAAAAGCAGAAAAACCCCAGCAACTGTTATTGAGGCAGCAGCGTACAGCAGTTGCAGAGTTGCTGCCCCTCGCAGAGCAGTACTCACCTGTAGGCTGTGTTCCCGGTCAGAGGCAGTTCTGCAGTCATAGTGATACTCACTTTTAATTATATGCAAATTAAAGGGTGGTTTATGCAGAACTTTCTAGAAAAGAGATGTAACTCCTGGGTTGTCTGTTGTTGCCTTAGAAAGGAGTGGTAACTTGTGGATGTTGCCATGGCAATAGTAGACTGACAGCAGGTCTTACAGGGAGGTACTTCTGCCCTGACCTGTTTTAGCTAGTCCTCAATTTGGTCCGGTATCTGAGCCCTGCTTCCAGAGCTGAGTCCTACCTCCTACCTCAGTTGCGTGATATAAATGTACTAAAGGCTGCTGCGTTGTGAACTTGAAATGGTTGAAATAGTAAATTTTATGTTATGTGATTTCTACCCCAGTTTTTTTTTGAGACGGAGTTTCGCTCTTGTTAACCAGGCTGGAGTGCAATGGTGTGATCTCGGCTCACCGCAACCTCCGCCTCTTGGGTTCAGGCAATTCTCCTGCCTCAGCCTCCTGAGTAGCTGGGATTACAGGCACATGCCACCATGCCCAGCTAATTTTTGTATTTTTAGTAGAGATGGGGTTTCACCATGTTGACCAGGATGGTCTCGATCTCTTGACCTCGTGATCCACCCACCTCCCAAAGTGCTGGGATTACAGGTGTGAGCCACCATGCCCAGCCCAACTCCAGTTTTTTTTTTTAAAAGGAGGATGATTGAATAATTTCTTGACCAAACCTAGACATCTTAGAGAGTAAAAGCGGCCTATCCCAGGTAAACCAGAAGGTGGGGTCACCCTGACTAAAACCATCTTGTTCTGGCTCCTAAGCCAGGGCTCCTTACACCTCGATGCAACCTGGACTCAAGTTAACAAAAGTGTTTTCAGGGTAACCAAAGTGTTACATTCTGCTGCATCGGGACACCTTCCATTTTTAGAAAGTCAGATGTCTCCAGAGCCCACTTTCCCCCACAGAAGGTAAATGAACAGTGCTCCGGACCATCTTTATCCCATGCCTTTGGGTGTTTGCATATGAATTTGCTCTGCTGACACCAACCTCCTTCTCCTCTGCTTGGCTGACTTCTCTCCAGTCTCAGGTGTGATACCTTCTCTTCCAGGAAGGCTTCCCTGACTACCCTTTCTTTGGGCTTGTGTAACTCCCATGTCTGCCCCCATCAAGGCACCTCCCAAATTTCAGTGTTTCCTTTTCACCTCCCCTGCTCCCGTGTGTCACCACTATGATCAGGAATGATCGCGTTCCCTGGCCAGGCATAGTCCAGCGAAGACTGTGAGGGCTTTTAGTAGAGATTCACATGAAGGACATGGACCTCCATGAGCTGGGTCACGTGGTAACTAGGTCACGTGGTAACTAGGGCTTAAGCATTTGGTTCCCTTTATATTTGCTTTTTGGTTGTTTATAGGTTTTTGGGTTTTTTCTTTTTTATTGTGGTAAAATACACATCACATTAGATTGGCCATTTTAACCATGGTAAGTGTATAGCTTGGTGGTGGTAAGTACACTCCCACTGTGTGATGCTCATCACCATCCGTCTCTAGAACTTTTTCATCTTCTCATTTTGAAACTCTGTACCCATGAAACAACTCCCCATTCCCTCCCCCCCAGCCCATGGCAACTACCATTCTACTTTCTGTCTTTATGAATTTGCCTACACACCTCATATGAATGAAATCTCACAGCATTGGACCTCACATGTCTGGCTTATTTCACTCTGACTTACTTCACTTAGCATAATGTCTTCAAGGGTCCTCCACCTTGTAGCGTATTGTAGAATTTCCTTCCTCTTGAAGGCTGAGTAATATTCCATTATACGGATAGACTCCATTTTGTTTATCCATCCATTGATGGATATTTGCTTGTTTTCACCTTTTGGTTATTATGAATAATGTTGCTTCGAACATTGGGGAACAAATATCTGCTTTCAATTTTGGGAGGGTATCCTCTTAGGAGTAGAATTTCTAGATTCTGTGTTTAGTTTTTTGAGGAACTCCTGTAATGACTCCCACAGCGGAGGTGCCATTTTATGTTCCCACCAGCAAGGTGTAAGGTTCCCGTTTCCTCATATCCTCTCCAGCAGCTGTTTTCTGTTTTTGTTGTTATTGTTTGTTTTGTTTTACTAAGTAATAGCTACTCTCAGGGTGGGAAGTGCCTTTTAATTTGAACGCCATTAACAAGCGGTTGTTTTAGTTAAGGCCATGTGGACTTTGCTAGAACTCTGATAGGAAGGGAGGGTGGGATCACAATTCCAGCCACCCACGAGCAAGTCAGAGCGCTCCAGCTCAGTTTACTCACCTGTAGAGGGAAGTTGTGACAGGACCTGCATCTTTGGCTTGGTAAAGGGATGAAGTAATCCTTCTAAAGCATTTAGTGTAGTGTCTGGCACATGCTGTGAGCTTAATAAACGATAGTTACTTTTTGTTCTTGTTTTTTGAGACAGAGTCTAGCTCTTGTCTCCTAGGCTGGAGTGCACTGGCACAATCTAAGCTCACTGCAACCTCCGTCTCCTGGGTTCAAGCGATTTTCCTTCCTCAGCCTCCTGAGTAGCTGAGATTACAGGCATGCGCCACCACGCCAAGCTAATTTTTGTATTTTTAGGGGATTTTATTGTGTTGGCCAGGTTGGTCTTGAACTCAACGACTTCGTGATCCGCCTGCCTCAGCCTCCCAAAGTATTGGGATTACAAGTGTGAGCTACTGCACCCAGCCAAACAATAGTTATTTTTATGCTTCACTTCTGAAAGTGGGCAGGAGAGAGTCTTAGTACCTGTACCTTTCAATTTGATGATGATGGAAAGAACACAGCTCAGAGGAAAACCTCTGGTATTGAAATGTAAAAAAAAAAAAAAAAATTCTTTGCACAAACAACATTCATGGACATAAAAATAAATTTTAAAATTTACCAACAAGTCTATTCCAGGTCTCCAACATTTTTTTTTTTTCAGTTTGCCCCTGTTCTCTTCCAGACCTTGGGTCATTTGTATAAAAAACCTTTGCTATTGTCTTAGCCTTGAATACAAAAAATAAAAAGTATCCCTTCTGCTTCCCCTATCAATTATCCTAAATGCTTCCAGCTTTCCTGTGCATACCCCCAACCATCTCTTTCAGTGGCAACATAGTAGCCCCTTCCCTTTGGCTGAGATACACTTTTTCAAAGTTTCCCTATCATTGTTAAGGCAACCATCTTTTCTGATTCCAGACTTGTGGTGTGATGGGATTTTTGTGCCGGCTGGGAATTGGAGGTCTGCTCTGCCTTCTGACAGGTTGCAGCTTTTGTGACCTTTCAAATGCTGATGAGTGCTGGGTTGTTTCAACTAGGCATTATTGCCAGCGGTCTATTCTTGCTGTGTTTGGTTAGATAACACTGCAAAGGACATCTTTGTGCATATAACTTTTCTTTTGGATTACTTCCAGAGGATCAGTTTTTAGAAGACGGATTACTGAGTTGAAAAGAAGTTTATGTGTTTTGCCAGGGTGAGGGGAAAATATTTTATTTGGAGTCAGAAGACTTGGATTCCAACCCAACCTCTACCCCTCTCTAGCAGTGGGGATTTGAACTGGCTCTTTCTGGACCACATTTCTTTCTCATCTGTTAGAATGGTGGTAATAGCTTGAACAGCACAGTTGTCAAGAAGATGAATGGGAGAAGGCAGAAGATGCACAGAATCATTGAACATGGTGCCTGACTCTTGATGTGGGTCTCAAAAAATGTTAGTTGAAAGTGAATATTGCCCAATTGCTTTTGTAATTTACATCGTCGCTAGGAGCAGATAAGCAAATCCGTTTTCCCACACTCACGTCTACATTGAATATTATTATTTTCTTCTCTTTAGGTGTTTTTTGCATACTGACTTAATGGCCCTTATGGTTCAGACTCTTAGATACAGCCATGAACAGGACCCAGGACCCTTCTTACTAGAAGCTCATAGTCTAGTGGAGGAAACAGAGGTAGTCAGCAGGTATTCCTCAGTGTTGGGCAAGACGGAAGCATCAAGTGAGATATTGTAGCACAGGAGCTCCCTGAACCAGCCCCAGCCCTGGAGCATCAGGGGAGGCTTCCTGGAGGAGGTGGCATTAAGATTAGGTAGGCAGTGAGGTAAGGGTGGTACAGAGGCATGAAGTCGAGAAAGTGTACTCTGCCTGTCTGGGTTTCATTGTGCTGGTATTTGAGTGTGTGTGACAGACAGACAGATAGGGTGAGGTCAATCATTAGGCTGAAGCTGGGGAGATGAAGACGATCTGGATCCTACAGAGCCTTGGGGAAGAAGTCTGGTCTTTATTCAGAGGGCAGCAGGCAGACCCGAGGGCGGTGAGCAGGGGAATGACATCCTGGCTCGTGCTAGGTGAATGGATTGGAGGAGGCCACAGCTGAGGTAGGCTCCTCAGTCAGGAAGCTGATTTTAAGACAGGGTCTGGCTTTGTCACCCAGGCCGGAGTGCCATGGTGTTGTCCTGGCTCACTGTAACTTCAGCCTCCTGGGCTCAGGCAATCCTCAGCCTCTTGAGTAGCTGGGATTACAGGCACACACCACCACACTGAGCTAATTTTCATACTTTTTGGTAGAGGCGGGTTTTTTTTTTTTGCCATGTTGCCCAGTCTGGTCTTGAACTCCTGGGCTCAAGTGATCCTCCCACCTCAGCCTCCCAAAGTGCTGGGATTGCAGGCATGAGCCATTGCCCCTGGCCAAAGGCTGATTTTAAATGTCCTCTCTCAGTGAAATCCTCCCTAGCTAGCCCTTCTCACATTCCCTCTAGTTCTGTCACTTATGTAACATTCTGGAGATTGTCCTTATGTTGTTGTTTTTGTCTTTTTTTCATCTTCTTGAATGTCTATTCCATGGGAACAGGGTTTTCTATTTGTTTTCTTCACTGCTGTATCCCCAGCGTGTGGCCCGGAACCTGGTATATAGATGATAATTGCGTATCGGAGGGAGGGAGGGAGGGAAGGAGGGAAGGAACGAAGGAAGGAATGAGCACGTTCCGCAGTCGTGGGGACAGAGAGGATGCAGGCACTCCAATGATACTTGGCGTTTCGATTGGGCCCTTTCTGTGACACCCACAGAGGGCAGACCTCCCATGCACAGCAGCCGTCCTCCTCTGGGAGGGCACTAGCCTGCACTTTGCCAGTCCATTCCTGGCACTTTCCATGGCTCACTGCACAGGATGGATTTGCAGATTTGGGGGCTAAGGTCACATTCCGGAAGATACTGGAAGGTGTCAGGACCAGCCCACGCCCTTCGCCAGATGGTGGCATTCCCAGGAAGTGGCAGCCAGAGATGGCTGAGCAAATGACTAATAAGCTCTCAGATGGAATTTAAGGGTGTAATTATGAAAGATCTTCAACAGCTATTAGAATGAATCAACACCTCTGAATCTGGGAGAAAAGCTGCCAAACTGTTTGGTTTTGAATGGAAGTACTTTTCTCGCCTTCTCTCTTGTGAATCACTCGGATTCCCCCAGGAGGCTTCAAGCTCCGTGGCTTTGTCCCCAGCACCAAGCACGGAGCCTGGTGCTTGGGAGGGAGGCAGTGAGCATTTGAGGAAGTAGGGTCAGAATGGTGGGCAAATGAATGCTTTCCAATGATCCTGTTGCTCTTGGGTGACTCCCTTCTCAGATAATTGATTTTTTCCTGTACCAAAGGCAGAAAATGGGAATTTTGCACTTTGCAAATTAAGCTTGGGGAGATCAAGTTTGTGGACTTGGCAGGTTCAGCAGCAGTAGAGAAACACTCATTGCTAGCCCACTGCCTGGAGTCAGACTGATGTCCCCTCTGTCATGGTCCTGCCACAGCCTCCTGACCTTCCCAGATGGATGCCTTGTTCTCTATCTGTTCCCTGTGCTGCCCTCTGTGATAATTTACATATTTATGAAGCTAGAGGTCGCTCACACTTGTTTCCCTTTTGTCTTTGGGTAGTTCTTGTTGACTTGGCTTTGGTCATCATGCTCAGCTAATATACTATTTAAAAAAGAGGCTGGCTGGGCATAGTAGCTCATGCCTGCAATCCCAGCACTTTGGGAGGCTGAGGCAGGCAGATTGTGAGGTCAGGAGTTCGAGACCAGCCCAACCAACATGGTAAAACCCTGTCTCTACTAAAAATACAAAAATTAGCTGGGTGTGGTGGCGCATACCTGTAATCTCAGCTACTCAGGAGGCTGAGAGGCAGGAGAATCACTTGAACCCAGGAGGCGGAGGCTGCAGTGAGCCAAGATTGTGCCACTGCACTCTTGCCTGGGTGATAGAGCAAGACTCCGTCTCAAAAAAAAAAAAAAAAAAAAAAAGGAGAGGCTGGGCAGCTGGGCATGGTGGCTCACGGCTGTAATCCCAGCTCTTTGGGAGGCCGAGGCAGGCAGATCACAAGGTCAGGAGATTGAGACCATTATGCCTGACACGGTGGTGAAACCCCATCTATACTAAAAATACAACAAATTAGCCAGGAGTGGTGGCATGCGCCTGTAGTCCCATCTACTTGGGAGGCTGAGGCAGGAGAATTGCTTGAACCTGGGAGGTGGAGGTTGCAGTGAGCTGAGATTGTACCACTGGACTCCAGCCTGGGCTGCTACAAAGTGAGGCTGTTTAAAAAAACAAATAAAATAAATAAAAAATAGTGAACACATCCACCCCAAGAATAAATAGCAGCTGGCCTCTCTGCAAGTGGGCTTCAGAAATGTTTGGAAGAGACTACAATCCCTTAAATCAAGTGTAACATATGTGATACATTTAAAGGAAGGTTTTTAAAGCATACAGTTAAATTGGTTTCCTTGTATTTTACAGTAGGTTAAATGAAAACCTGAGAATCATGGGTTTCTAGGGTTGAGTACGACTAAAATATTACAGAACCATCTACTATGGATTTTAAAACTCCTTTTACGTCCAGGCGCAGTGGCTCACGCCTGTAATCCTTAGCACTTTGGGAGGCTGAGGTGGGTGGTTCAGGACCAATCTGACCAACATGGAGAAACCCCGTCTCAACTTAAAGAAAAAATACAAGATTAGCATGGTGTGGTGGCACATGCCTATAATCCCAGCTACTCAGGAGGCTGAGGCAGGAGAATCTCTTGAACCCGAGAGATGGAGGTTGCGGTGAGCAGAGATCGCACCAAGAGCAAAACTCTGCCTCAAAACAAAAAGAAATAAAACAAAAACTCCTTTTACTTTTCTTTGTTCATTGATTTATTAATTACTTCATTGACTTATTCATTGATTTATTAATTCGTTCAATGATTTATTAATTCGTTCATTGACTTGTTAATTCGTTAATTACTTATTAATTCGTTCATTGACTTGTTAATTCATTCATTACGTATTCGTTCATTGACTTGTTAATTCGTTCATTACTTATTAATTCGTTCATTGACTTATTAATTTGTTCACTGACTTATTAATTAATTCATTGGTTAATTCATTGATTTATTTGTTCATTGGCTTATTCATTCATTGATTTATTAATTCGTTCATTGATTTATTAATTTGTTCATTGATTTATTAATTCATTTATTGACTTATTTGCACAACCGTATTTACATACCAGGCATTTGCAGTGGTAACTTGGTAGGTAGTCCAAGACATAAAACAGACAACGGGTCAGAGAGGGACTGTTTGATGCAGAGGACTGTGGATCAAGGGACTTAGTTTCTCTTGTCCTTTCCCATTTCCTTCCATGCAGTATAGTCACTGAGAGGGGTTCAAGGATCCCAAAGTAGGGTGACATTTGTGTACCATTGAACCTCATTCAGCAAACGGTTGCTCTTGGTGACTCTCTTTTCCCAGGAAAATTCGTGCAGAGAAGCATTCATTCCACATTTGGGCAGGTGAGCTGGCGTGACAGTGTGAGGTTGATGTGGATGCAGCAGGTGCCTGCCCTCGGGGTGGAGCTTTGCTGTGTGGCCCGGTGAAACTGATAGGGGTCTCTGGGTGAGGAATGGTGGATTGAGCTTCTGGCTGAATACTTTGCAGCTCTTTGGTTCTGTCATCCAGCAGCCACAGCCACAGCTAGAGGAACTCATCTTAGGTCCCAGATTGCTTAAGAGTCGTTTGGCATGAGGTTCATGGTACCTGGACTCACTTAGCATCTTAGACAGTGGGCAGCAGGGGCAGAAGAATATTTCTTCATTCATTTACTTTTTCACTTAACAATGATTTATTTCTCTGTTCAATAATCATGTATCTGGTGCTTTTCTGTGCCAGGCTGCTGTGCTAGCTGCTAGGGATTTGGGGTGTCCTCAGTGGGGCTTACCCTAGAATGGGAGAGGCTGATGTGATGGATGATGTCCTATTAAATGTAGCAGTGCAGCTATGCTGAGTCCTGCCAAGCCTTCAGGTGTATGTGGTGCTCCTTGAACAGGTAGGAGGGGGTTGTACTAGGTTGAAGGGGGACAGAGATGTCTGAGGGGTGTGTCTGTATCTGTGAGCAAGATGGTTGTCCCACGGAGCAGGCGTCGCATGTGTGAAGGCCCTGAGGTGGTGTTTGGATGGCTTCAAAGAAGTGCAATGTCCAATACTGCTGATGAGCAGAAGCAGCTCCCAAATGAGTCGGCACCTTGAATGCTCAGTAGGTATCTCCTCTAAGTCAAGTGAGTTTTCCAGGACCACCAGTTCCAGTTCTAAGCAATTAATCCTCCTCTTTGCCCCCACATCCACATTAAAGAAGTGACATTTGGGCCGGGCACGGTGGCTCATGCGTAATCCCAGCACTTTGGGAGGCCGAGGCGGGTGGATCACGAGGTCAAGAGATCAAGACCATCCTGGTCAACATGGTGAAACTCCGTCTCTAGTAAAAATACAAAAAATTACATGGTGGCGCGTGCCTATAGTCCTAGCTACTCCGGAAGCTGAGGCAGGAGAATTGCTTGAACCCAGGAGGAAGAGGTTGTAGTGAGCCAAGATTGCACCATTGCACTCCAGCCTGGGTAACGAGCGAAACTCCGTCTCAAAAAAAAAAAAGTGACATTTGTTACCCAGTTGTACTTGCTTATGTGCGTGTGTGTATGTGTGTTTCTTACAGAAGACTATGAGTTCCATGTTTGTAGGGGATGTTTCATGCTCATCTTTGTATACACCACAGGTGCTCAGTAAACACGTATCAGAGAACAGGGATGATTTTTACTGAGCATGTACTGTGGGCTCCGCACTATTTATGCATACGTACATATAAGGCTACAAAATCAAAAAGCCAAAAGGAGCATACGTTTTACAAGCTGGAGTAGATGCCAGCTGGATGCATTTGGAGCTTGAAAGCTTTTGTGCCGTCTGTTCCCATACTGCCAGAACTCCGGAACCGAGGCTGTCATCCTGTGTCTCCCCAGACCTGCTGAAACTCAGCCTGCTGGGACGAGTCCGCTTTCCCCCGTCCTGTTTCTGCCATGGAAGTGTGTGGACAGCCCTGTTGACGATGACATGTGACAGACACCATTGGCTTTCCCTGGCAGTCACGCCCCCTGACCCACGGCCTGCCAGCTTGGGTAAGTGGGGCCCATGCTTGACCCGAGGTTGAGGGCTAGAGCGTCAGGGTCGTGGAGATCGCCTGCGGGTTCTGCCAGAGAATTTTCTCTCTGTCCTTTGAATCTTGTCATTGTTTCATGTCTCATGTTCTGGCTATTACGTCTGCATCCTAGATCTGGGTTTCCAGAGGTCACAGGGGCTGGCCCTAAAGGCAAATGGCCCTGATTATGGGTGGGATTCTGGAGCCGTAGAACTCTGACTGTGGTCTTTGTGGATGGAAATTCTCCAGTTCTCAGAGTCTTCATATCTGCCTCTCCGTTCTACCTCTAACCGTGTCTAGACAGCGTTCTCCAGTTTGGAGAGATGGAATCTGTTAGCACCATCGAGTGTGTGAGGAAGAGAAAATATCAAAATCTGTCTGCCTTTCTTTCCTGGAGGCTGCTGAGTGAGTCAGAGCCGGGGGAGCAGTGTGGGGCCCCAAGAAAGGGAAGTGGAGAGGCTTGTGTTTAACTAAAATACCTTCGACTTTTTTAGTCCATCTAGGTGGGGGCCAGCGGGGGCAGTTTCACAGGGAAGGAAAACACTGGCATGAAGGGGGATCGAGAGCAGCAACTTACCTGGCACTTTTTAAGACTAGAAAGGAATAAAAAATAATTTTTAAAAAGGCAGAGCTGAGTGGGTGGTGAACTTGGGGTTAGGTTTCAGCTGGATGATTGTAGGCAAGTCTGCGACCTCTCTGGGCCCTTCCCCTTCATCTCTGGGAGGGAGATAACGATCATTCCTGGAGGATGAATGAGAGAGGAGGGGCCCTGCTTTGAGAAAACCTCTGCTAGCAGGGTGAACAAGAGGCTTCTGGGGTCTCCTTATTATACCCACTAAAGAATGTCGTGATGAGGATGAGAGTTGTAGAACACAAGAAGCACGTGGCGTAGCTCTAGATCTTACTTATGGGAAGCCCTCACTGTTGGATGTTTCTCTTATTATTATTCTTATTTTGGGGGATGGAGTATCGCTCTTGTTGCCCAGGCTGGAGTGCAATGGCGCGATCTTGGCTCACTGCAACCTCTGCCTCCTGAGTTCAAGTGATTCTCCTGCCTCAGCTTCCTTAGTAGCTGGGATTACAGGCGTGCGCCACCATGCCTGGCTAATTTTTTACTTTACTTTAGTAGAGATGGTGTTTCACCATGTTGGCCAGGCTGGTCTCGAACTCCTGACCTCAGGTGATCCACCTGCCCCAGCCTCCCAAAGTGTTTGGATTACAGGCATGAGCCATTGTGCCCGGCCAGATGTTTCTCTTTTTATTAAGAATGTGGGCCGGGCGCGGTGGCTCACGCCTGTAATCCCAGCACTTTGGGAGGCCGAGGTGGGTGGATCACGAGGTCAAGAGATTGAGACCATCCTGGCCAACATGGTGAAACCCCGTCTCTACTAAATCCAAAAAAATTAGCCAGGCATGGTGGCACATGCCTGTAATCCCAGCTACTTGGGAGGCTGAGACAGGAGAATCGTTTGAACCCAGGAGGCGGAGATTGCCGTGAGCCGAGCATGCACCATTGCACTCCAGCCTTGGTAACAAGAGCGAAACTCCGTCTCAAAAAAAAACGACAACAAAGAATGTGAAGGCGGTCAGCATAAAATGTGTTTTCATAAAAAAGAACCACAAAACAAACAAGAGCAGGTTTAGTGAGAAAAATCAGAATGGCTTTTTTAAATGGCAGCTGGAAGGGTGAGGGATGGGAAAGAAAAGAGACTAAAGGATGATTGGGTGGGGTTGGTGGCAAGGGCATGGGTTCAGGTCACTAACCAGCTTTGTGCTCCCAGACACTCCTGAGCTGCACTGCTGTGTGGCCTGCAGCAGGTCACTTGCCTTCTCTGTGCTAGATGCTTAGCACACGCTTGTGATGAGGATCACCTGGGATGTGGGCAGGCTCTGCAGTGGGAAGACAGGGTAACAGGAGTGAGGGAATGTGAGGACGCTCCCACTGAGGCTTTTGCAGGGAGTGTGTGTGGTGTGAGTTTGGCGTCAAACCTGGTTTCAAATCCTGACTACAGCTCTTGTTTCCTGGGTGACTCCAGGCCAGTTACTTGGCCTCTCTGAGCTGGTTTCCTTGTCTGTATAGCAGAGATCACTGCTTTTTGCCTTAGTGCTGGCCTCTAGATGTGCTGAGTCAGGGAAAAGTCCTCCAGCCAGTGTTGATGCCTTTTCTACACTCTCGGAGCTGGAGCGCACTTCAGGGATGGGCATTTAGTCCACTTCCCTCCTCCAGAGCTCAGAGATGGGGAGAGGCAGGCCCAAGCCTGCCCAGTGAGGTCAGCGGAGGGCTGTCGTATGGAATCTGGGCTCAGGACTCTGAGGACTCTGTCCCATGCCTCCAAACCATTCTGCTTCAACCCAGACGCTGACTGTTTGCCAAATGTACTTTCTTGTTTGTTTCGTTTGTTTAGCAATTGCCTCTCCGTTCTCGACGTTCCTAAGCCCCATGGATGCACGACTGTAGCCATGGCCACGCGGGTGGAGGTGGGCTCCATAACGCCCTTGACGGCGGTGCCAGGCCTGGGTGAGATTGGCAAGGAGGACACCCTGACGAGGACCTACTTCCTCCAGGCTGGCGATGCCTCTGGGGCTCCCCCAGCCCGGATCTTGGAGGCGAAGAGCCCCCTGCGGAGCCCGGCCCGCTTACTCCCTCTGCCAAGACTCACCCCCAAACCCTTCTCGAAGGAGCAGGACGTGAAGTCTCCTGTCCCATCCCTGCGGCCCGGTTCAACTGGACCTTCTCCCTCTGGGGGGCCCTCTGAGGAGCCAGCAACAAAGGATCTGGACAAGAGGATGCCCGGCTTGGTGGGGCAGGAGGTGGGCAGTGGGGAGGACCTGAGGGCAGGCTCGTCCCTCTTCAGCAAGGCTGTGTTCCTGGGTCCCGGCTCCAACACCATGATTCTCTTCGAAACCACAAAAAGCGGCCCCACTCTGGGGAAGGTGGTCAGTGAGGGGGCTGAGGAGGCCAAGCCGGGTATGTCGGGCTCCCGGCCCGAGGTGGCCACCAAGCCCGCCCTGCCCACCCGAAAGCCTGTGGGGACTCTTCCCCGGTCAGCTCCCCCTTCACGGGACATAAAGCTGCCTATACCCCAAGAGGATGCAGGCCAAGACCAGCCTCCCTCCAAGGCCAGCAGTGTGGAGGACACAGCACAGCCCACTGTGGAGCCCAGGCCTCGCCTGAAGAGAAGGCCCGTGTCCGCCATTTTCACGGAGTCCATTCAGCCTCCAAAGCCAGGCCCCAGCGCGGTGGCCACGGTGGGCAAAGTGCCCCCCACCCCTCCGGAGAAGACGTGGGTGAGGAAGCCCAGACCCTTGTCCATGGACCTCACGGCCCGCTTTGAGAACAAAGAGGCCTTGCTGAGGAAGGTGGCCGATGAGGGAAGTGGCACCACAGCAGGGGACACGGCTGGGCTGGAGAGACCCAGAGCAGAGCGCAAGCTGGACCAAGAGTGTTCAGTCAAGGCAGAGGCTCCTCTTCATGATCCTGATTCGGACTTCTTGGAGGTGGCCAAGAAAATCCGTGAACGGAAAGAGAAGATGCTTTTGAAGCAGGAGACGGGCAGCCCCAGAGCTCCGGGGGGCTCCGCCAGGGTCACCCCCAGCAATGACCAGCATCCCTGGGAAGAAAAGGCCAAGATGGACCTGGAGCCAGAGAAGGCTGCTGAGTCCCCCTTGCCCAGGCTGGGAAGGGGCCTAGAACTCGCTGAGGTTAAGAGCAGGGCAGACGATGGGGAGGCCCCGGCTCCGGCAGGGGGAGAGTGGGTCTCCAGGGGGAGTGTCAGGAAGTGCATCAGCCTGTTTCGGAAGGACAGCACCTCGGCCTTGGCAGTGGGGTCTGAACCCCCTCTGGCTACCCCTGCATCCCCATCAGTGGCACCAGAGATGGAGAAAGGGGTTGTGAGCGTCCAGGAACGGATCAAAGGCTGGGCTGCCGAGAGCTCCGAGGCCAAGCCTGAGGTCAGGAGGAGGACATTCCAGGCTCGGCCGCTGTCGGCAGATTTGACCAAATTGTAAGTAGGCACATCCCACACTCCTGTCTCAGTCACCCACCCAGAGCCCCTGAGGAAGAGGAAACCAGGCTCCCTGCTGGGCACCTGCCGCCCCCCTCAGTTCACCCGTAGCCCAAGAGGAGGTAGCGGCAGTGTCCATTTCTCAGATGAGGAAGGAGCGACACAGAGAGGCAGTGTAGCTCCCCTCTGGGTGTGGCCAGCCAGGGGGCCCAGAGCTCAGTTGTCGTGGCTTTTCTCAGCTTCAGATGTACTGTGTGATTGAAGGCGGAGCTATGTGCCCACGTCACAGAGGCAGAGCAGAAGGGCGAAGTACCGTGAGGAGGTGGGAGCTGGACGTCACTCCAGCCCAGCCGTAGCTAAGCCTTTCTTCTCTAGAGTCAGAGAGAACACTTAAGATTAGGCCTAAGCCTCTGTGAGTGGCCCAGAAAATAAACTCAGGAGTCAAGGTAATTTGGGCAAGTCAGTTGGTTCATGATGATATTCTATGGCGGTCGGTTAGTGATGATACTCTAAGTCAGTTCGTTAATAATGATATTCTAAGTTTCTAAGTCAGTTGGTTAGTAAATGATTTTGTTTTGTTTTCTTTTTTGTGGTTGTTGAGACTGGAGTTTTGCTCTTGTTGCCCAGGCTGAGTGCAGTGGCACCGTCTTGGCTCACTGCAACCTCCGCCTCCCAGGTTCAAGGAGTTCTCCTGCCTCAGCCTCCCAAGCATCTGGGATTGCAGGTACCTGCCACCACGCCCAGCTAATTTTTTTTTTGTATTTTTAGTAGAGACGAGGTTTCACCATGTTGGCCAGGCTGGTCTCAAATTCCTGACCTCAAGCGATCCACCCGTCTCAGCCTCCCAGAGTGCTGGGATTACAGAAGTGAGCCACCATGCTTGGTCTATGATATTCTAAGTCAGTTGGTTAATAATGGTGTTCTAAGCTTGGCCCACCTCCGACATCTCTTCTTTGTTTTCCCACAAGTGGCCACAACAGAGAGATGCCACCGGGCATGATTGACCGGCTCTTAATGGCATGCATGCCACTGGCATACTTTGTCCGGGGTGGAGCTTGCAAAGGCAGATTGCCCTCCCCACCCTGGGAACCAGGACAGCCAGCTGGGCCAAAGCTAGACCACTGGCCCTTAGCACATTAGAATAACCCAGAAAAATGCCAATGCCTGGGTCCCACCCCTAAAGATTCCAATTCACTTGGTCTGGGGAGGGTCTCACTCATATTTTGGTAGGTTTTAAAAGCTTCCAAGTCAACCTTATGTGCAGCCAGGCCTGAGAACCCCTGAGTTAAGATATCAGAAAAGGACACCTGTGCCAGGGTCCTCATGCTTCCTCTCACTATGTCCTCAAAGAGCCTTGGAGAGGCTGTGTGATTATCCCCATCTGACAGATGGGGAAACTGAGGCTCTGAGTTTGCTCGACATAACTCATCTCAGCCTCACACATCCCAGGAGGCAGACCCTGGGTTGCAGAGTGTGGGTTAAATTTTAGTGGTTGGATTTCTCTCCCTTTCCTTTTCTTCAAATTTCCCAGCTTTGAACTAAGCACGTGCTACATCTTCAGGTATTTATGCCAGAGAGCTCTCCGGAGATGGAGATTCTAGCTCTACACCCTCTTCCCCCCCCTTTTTTTTTTTGAGACGGAGTTTTGCTGTTATTACCCAGACTGGAGTGCAATGACACGGTCTTGGCTCACCGCAACCTCCGCCTTCTGGGTTCAAGCAATTCTCCTGCCTCAGCCTCCCGAGTAGCTGGGATTACAGGCGCGCACCACCATGCCCAATTAATTTTTGTATTTTTAGTAGAGACGGGGTTTCACCTTGTTGACCAGGATGGTCTCGGTCTCTTGACCTCGTGATCCACCCTCCTTGGCCTCCCAAAGTGCTGGGATTATAGGCGTGAGCCTCCGAGCCCGGCCCACCCTCTTCCCTTTTAAAGGTGGGGAAAACAAGGCCCAGAGAGGGATAGCAACTTGGCCCTGGTGATCCAGAGAGGCAGAGATGGACCTGGGCCCCCACACATTCCCTGATGGCCCATTGCCCTTGAGTCTGGGGGCTGCTCTGAGGTGGGGCTGCTGTTCTACTTGGCATTGCTAACAGCAGCCATTCATTATCCCTCTTGGGGCATCTTCACTCTTCCCTAAACGCCCTCACGTAGCTATTAGGGCCTTAAGTAGCCTCTTATCTGCCCTGTAAAAGGGATGGGGAGGTGTTAATTATCCCCTTTTGATAGATGAAGAAACAGAGGCTCAAGTAAGGTCACAAGCCTAACCCAAGTTCCCTCAGTGAGGAGGCAGTAGAGCTGGCACTAACCCGGGTGTCTTCCCCCAGCCTGGGGCTCCTTCCACCCTGATCATGCTGTGTTTAAGGTAGGCTCTCCCCACTGGGCAGTTTTCCTTTCAGTAAGTGGAAAGGAAATGTCCTTTCTGAAAGTTAATTGGCCTGGGCTCCTGAGCTGGTGTGTGGGCTGGGGGGAATAACAGCTTCTAGCTCCAGACAAGTAACTTGGATCTCTGTACCAGGTTTTCAAGTTCAGCTTCAAGCAACGAAGTCAAATATGAGAAGTCTGCTGAGCTGAGCGGGGAGCTTCCTAAGGAACCGAGAGAAAAGGTAAGGAGTGGCTGTGTGGCACATGTCTCATTAACCAGCAGGCAGTTATGGCTGCTGGAAGAAGAGCCTCCATCATCTCCTAGACTCAGGAAAGAATCAGAAACATGTCATGTACACGATAAAACATTTTTTATTCTAATGTTGGGACTTTGAAGTTTATTCTGGCATGAAGACTTGTGATTCGCACTCCCAGATGTTAAATGCTGTTAACTAATGTATCAGGTATTTTTTTCTTTGCAAAAAGGCAGAGGGGCATGACTTTCTTATATAGGAGTGCCTGCTTTATTAAGATACTAAAATTTAGGTGTAAGATGTTAACAGAAACTCCCTCAAGGTCCTTTGCAATGGTTCTTACTGCCTTCCCCCTACTTACCACCTAGCCACAGAAGGAAGAATTAGGTGGCTGGACACAGTGGCTCACATCTGTAATGCAGCACTTTGGGAGGCTGAGGTGGTGGGAGGATTGCTTGAGCCCACGAGTTTGAGACCAGCCTGGGCAACATAGTAAGACCCTATTTCTAAAAGAAAAAAATATATATTTTAAAATTAGCTAGATGTGGTTGTGTATGCCTATAGTTCTAGTTACTCCAGAGGCTGAGGCAGGAGGATTGCTTGAGCTCAGGACTTTGAGGCTGCAGTGAGCCATGACTGTGCCACTGCACTCCAGCCTGGGTGACAGAGTGAGGCCTATCTCTGAAAAATAAGAATATAAATTAAAACAGAAAGAAGTAGGTTACCAGCAATTAAATTGCTTGAAAAGTATTATTATTTCATCAATTTAATAAGAGAAAGCTCATAAAATAACTGCTAGCTATAACCAGTTTGTGATTGATGCTTTCTGCAGTCTTAGTTTTTTTTTAAAACAGCTTTAATTGAGATACAGTTGACATATAGTAGAGAGCACAGATTTAAAACATTAAACTTGACCGGGCGCCATGGCTCACGCCTGTAATCCCAGCACTTTGGGAGGCTGAGGTGGGTGGATCACGAGGTCAGGAGATCGAGACCATCCTGGCTAACATGGTGAAACCCCGTCTTTACTAATAAAGTACAAAAAAAAAATTAGCTGAATGTGGTGGCACATGCTTGTAATCCCACAGCTACTGGGGAGGCGGAGGCAGGAGAATTGCTTAAACCTGGGAGGCGGAGGTTGCAGTGAGCCAAGGTGGTGCCACTGCACTCCAGCCTGGCGACAGAACAAGACTCCATCTCAAAAAAAAAAAAAGAAAAAAGAAAAGGAAAAATGTACACATAACATAAAATATACTATTTTAACTTTTTTATTTTTTGAGGTGGAGTCTTGCTCTGTCGCCAGGCTGGAGTGCAATGGCTCGATCTTGGCTCACTGCAGCCTTCACCTCCTGGGTTCAAGCGATTCTTCCGCCTCAGCCTCCTGAGTAGCTAGGACGACAGGCGCATGCCACAACATCCAGCTAATTTTTTTTTTGTTTTTTAGTAGAGACAGGGTTTCAACGTGTTGACCAGGATGGTCTCGATCTCTTGACCTCGTGATGCCCCCGCCTTGGCCTCCCAAAGTGCTGGGATTACAGGTGTGAGCCACCGCGCCTAGCCCTATTTTAACTATTTTTAAAGAAAAATCATGAGTTTTCTGAAATTTACAAAATTTATAGTTTCAAACATTCACAGTCTAATATATATACGTATATATAAATAATACAACAAAGAGAGAGTTCCAAAAGACTCTTCAAGGATCATAACCCATTGGTAAGAGCTGTTTTCCAGGAAGGGGGACTGGTATTTGAACAAGGGAACAAAAAAGATTTGAATTTTGGCTGGGCACAGTGGCTCATGCCTGTAATCCCAGCACTTTGGGAGGCTGAAGTGGGCAGATCACAAGGTCAGGCGATCGAGACCATCCTAGCCAGCATGGAGAAACCCCATCTCTAATACAAATACAAAAAGAATTAGCCAACGTGATGGTGCATGCCTGTAATCCCAGCTACTCGGGAGGCTGAGTCAGGAGAACCGCCTGAACTCTTGAGGCGGAGGTTGCAGTGAGCCAAGATTCCGTGACTGCACTCTCTCCCAGACAACAAGAGTGAAACAGACTTTGTCGTATTGTTTAGATTTTTTTACAATCAGAATGGATTCATATATTGTTTATGTAAAATTTACATATTAAAATAAACAGGCTGGTTGTGGGGGCTCGTGCCTGTAATCCTAGCACTTTGGGAGGCTGAGGTGGGTGGATCACTTGAAGTCAGGAGTTCAAGACCAGCCTGACCAACATGGTGAAACCCCGCCTCTACTAAAAATTTAAAAATTAGCTGGGTGTGGTGGTGCGCACCTGTAGTCCCAGCTACTCGGGAGGCTGAGGCAGGAGAATCGCTTGAACCTGGGAGGCGGAGGTTGCAGTGAGCTGAGATCGGGCCACTGCACTCTAGCCTGGTGACAGAGCAAGACTCCATCTCAAAAACAAAACAGACAAAAAAAACCCAAATATGTATATTAAACTCTCAAACACTGTTCAGACCAAATATATATTTATATATATTTTAGAGCCCTTCAATGGCATTCCATCATTTATAGCAGGGGTTAGCAAACTGGCCCTGCCCTTATCACAGCCATATTAGTGCACAATTGAGTGGCGTTAAGGATATTTTCAGTGTTGTGCAAGCATTTCATTTCAGAATTTTCTGTCATCCCAAACAGAAACCTTGTGTCCTCGCCCCCATTCCCAGACGTCCACTAATCCACTTTCTGTCTCTATGGATTTACCTATGATATATATATGTGTATATATATGCTGTATATAATTGGAGTCATATAACATCTGGTTTCTTTTGCTTACAAATATATGTGTGTGTGTGTGTGTGTGTGTGTGTGTATATATATATATATTTTTTTTTTTTTTTTTTGAGGCAAAGTCTCGCTCAGTTGCTAGGCTGGAGTGCGGTAGTATGATCTCAGCTCACTGCAGCCTCTGCCTCCTGGGTTCAAGCAATTCTCCTGCCTTAGCCTCCCAAGTAGCTGTGACTACAGGCACACATCAGTACACCCAGCTAACTTTTATTTTCAGTAGAGACAGGGTTTTACCACGTTGGCTAGGATGGTCTCAATCTCTTGACCTTGTGATCCACCCTTCTCAGCCTCCCAAAGTGCTGGAATTCTGGGTGTGAGCCACTGTGTCAGGCCAGTTTTTCAAAATTCATTCTGCTACATAGCATGAATCAGTATGTAATTCTTTTTATTGATTTATTTTTTTGAGACCGAGACTTGCTCTGTTGCCCTGGCTGGAGTGCAGTGGCGCGACGGTGACTCACTGCAAACTCTGCCTCCCAAGTTCAAGTAATTCTTCTGCCTCAGCCTTCTGAGTAGCTGGGTTAACAGTCATGCGCCACCACAGCCGGCTAGTATTTTTAGTGGAGATGGGGTTTCACCATGTTGGCCAGGCTGGTCTCCAACTCCTGACCTCAGGTGATCCTCCCAGCTTGGCCTCCCTAAGGATTACAGGCGTGGGCCACTGCACCCAGCTCCACCTGCTGCTTTCTGTGGTAACAGATGCCTGTGCAGGAGTCCGTGGTTTGGGATAGGATAGCAAGCTTTGGCCAGTGCCCTTCAGTGAGCATTCGGGTTGCTTCTGTGTTCTGCTTGCACCAACAGGGCTGTCTCAACTCTTGTTGGTGTAGACTTGTGCTTGTGGGCAGAGTCCTGGGAGGAACTTGGCTGGATAAAAGGAAATGAGTATTTTTTTTTTTTTGAGATGGAGTCTCGCTCTGTAGGCCAGGCTGGAGTGCGGTGGCGAAATCTCGTCTCACTGCGACTTCCGCCTCCCGGGTCCTGGTTCAAGCAATTCTCCTACCTCAGCCTCCCAAGTAGTTGGGATTACAGGCACGAGCCACCATGCCCAGCTAATTTTTGTATTTTTTAGTAGAGACAGGGTTTCACCATGTTGGCCAATCTGGTCTTGAACACCTGACCTCATGATCCACCTGCCTCAGTCTCCCAAAGTGCTGGGATTACAGGCATGAGCCACCTCGCAGGGCCAGAAATGAGTATTTTAACATCAGGATAGATACACTACATTGCCCAAAGTTGGGTCCTTTTATGTTCTCTCCAATCGTATCTGAGTGTCCATTTCTCCACATCCTCACCCACACTGGGTATATTCATTCTTTTCAATTTTATAGTATTTAATTGTTTTAATTATGCAAACGGCCCTTTCAGTCACCTCACTGTTTCCTTTCCATCTCAAATCCTTTAACACTGAGATACTTCTTTCTGTTTTTGTTTCTTTCCAGCAAAAGGAGGGGCATGGTTTGGATAAAACGTGCATCCTGAGAAGCCCCTGGAAGTGTGGGACACTCCAGGAGAAGTCCAGGTGGACGGAGCAGACGGTTAGCTCTAACCAAGACCCTGGTAGCCGTCGTGGTAAAAGCTCAGTGGAGGCCCCGTGCCCTTCTGACATCGCTCAGGAGGAAGATGGCCAGAGCTTCCAGACTGTGCGGGCCACCGTGTTTGAGCACCACGTGGAGAGACACACAGTGGCTGAGCAGTCAGGACGTGGTCTCTCCACAATCCCTGGTGGCACAGCCGATGCCCGTGTCTCAGAACACAGGCCGAGGCCTGAGATGGGTTCTTGGCTGGCCAGGGACCCACCAGACATGACAAAACTCAACAAAGAGAACTCCAGGGGGTTTGACCATCCTGAGATGGAGAAATTGGGAAGAACTGCCCTTTTGAACGGTGAACTGAGACCGTATCACATGCCTCTCCGGGAAAAATACCTTTTGGCTGAAAGACTCAGTAATGACCCCTCAGTCAAGCCCTTGGACAACCCTCCCACTTCCCAGAGGATTGAGCCCAAGTATGATGTTGTGCATGCAGTGGGGGAGCGTGTGCACAGTGAGGCTGTCTCACCAGCACCGGAGGAGAAGGCGGTCACGCTCCGCAGCCGCAGGTCCTGGCTGAAGGACAGGCAGCTGTCCCAGGAGGTCATCCCTGCTGACCTGGAGTGTGGTCTGGAAGGTCAGGCAGGGTCTGTCCAAAGGGCCAGTTTGATTTGGGAAGCTCGAGGGATGCCTGAGGCCAGTGGCTCGAAGTCACCCAAATGGATAGGTGGGGCGGTGGTGAGCTCACACAAGGCCACTGCAGTGGGTGGCGAAGAGCACTGTGCTCCTGGTGCCGCCCCCGGCAGGGCTGTCAAGGCTGCCATCTGGGAAACCCAGCATGAGGGGCCAGAAGGGGCCAGAAGCAAGCCAGGGGCCGGAGCAAGGGGTCTACCCCAGGGATGCCTCCTGGATCCTCCTTCTAGGGCGACGAGTGGGCCTTCTGACTCCCAAGCACGAACACATACAGATGCATTTTCTGTGCAGAAAGGGCCCTTTGTTGTGGCCGCCAGGGAGGGTGATCCAGGGCCAGCCCTCGTGCCACAGCCTGCAGTCAAAATGCGGAAAGCCAGCCCCACGGACCAGAGAATGGACAGATGGCGGCGGCGGACTTTACCCCACAACGTGAAATTTGACACATTCAGTTCTCTGGTTCCAGAGAACTCTTCACAGGTGGGACACAGACAGACAGAGTATGTGAGCCCCAGTGCCTTAAGAAAACCTCAGCTATCCCACTCCAGGGTGGAGACCCAGGAGGTGAGCCCAGGCGCTTCATGGGACCAGACCTCCCTAGCAGTGAAGCAAGGGTCACCTGTGGAACCTAAGGCGACATTTTTTGCAGTCACCTATCAGATTCCCACTACTCAAAAGGCAAAGGGTGTGGTTCTGTCAGGGGCTGAAAATTTGCTGGAACATTCTAGAAAAATCACTCCACCCTCTTCTCCTCATTCTTTCACATCGACTTTGGTTCCTCTTGGCCATGAAGAGGCATTGGAGATGGCAGGTAGTCAAATGTGGACGAAGGGACGAGAGCATGAAAATGTAAGCGTTTCAAAAACTCTGAAGCCAACAGACCATCCATCATCCCTTGGGGCCAGGATTCTGGACCCTTTCAGTGGAAGAATCATTGATGTGGATGCCTTATGGAGTCATCGGGGATCAGAAGACAATCCTCATCTTCAGAACGATCGCAAGGAAAGTGGGAACAAGGTGTCCCCCAGCGGTGAAACTCCCCAAACCACCCCGACTCTGAGGAGTCGTCCCAAAGATCTCCCTGTGGGAAGGAAGACTGATGTGATCAGTGAGACGTTCCCAGGTAAAATCAGAGACGGCTACAGATCCAGCGTTCTCGACATTGATGCCCTGATGGCTGAGTACCAGGAGCTGTCGCTGAAAGTCCCGGGGGAGGCTCAGGAGAGGAGGAGGAGTCCCACGGCAGAGTCCAGCACGTTGCCTCGGGAGAGGCCAGGCCAGCCAGGCAGGGTGGAGCAGAGAAGGAGGAGCCTGAAGGAGATGCCTGATGCTGGGGGTCTCTGGAAACCGGCCAGCTCTGCTGAAATAAACCACAGTTTCACTCCTGGCCCAGGCAGGCAGCTGGCAGAGACCCCAGAAGCAGCCATGGCCACCAAATCTAGCCCTCCCTTCTGGGCTCTGCCACACTCGGCTCCTTCTGAAAAGTATCCAGGGGTCTCTGTCTCTCCTATCTCTGCGGATCCCAGGAAAAAAACCTTGGGGTTTGCTGAGGATGACAGAAAGGCCTTTGCCAGTAAACACCACGTTGCAAAGTGTCAGAATTACCTGGCTGAGTCAAAGCCCTCTGGTCGGGAGGATCTAAGCAGTGGGGTCAGGGTGTCACCCAAATTGTCCCCCACTGACCAGAAGAAAGGGACCCCAAGAAAATCCACCAGGCGGGGAGAGGAGGGCAGTGTGGCCCATTGGGGTGACCACCCACATGACTGTGGACGGGGGCCGCTGGATATCAAGAGGGCCTACTCGGAGAAGGGGCCCCCCGCCAACATCCGAGAGGGCCTGTCCATCATGCACGAAGCCAGGGAGAGGAGGCGAGAGCAGCCCAGAGGGAGGCCCAGCCTTACTGGAGAGAATTCGGAGGCCAAAATGGGACCCTGTTGGTGGGAGTCAGGGACTCGAGACAGTCAGAAGGTAAGTACCAAGGCTTTTTAACATTTTGTCAAACATGGATTAAAGATAGAGTCCAGGGGGCCGAGACTCAGATTTTGTGTGGCTCACATGGGTACATAAATGAGTGGAGTCAGGCTGGGTATGAGGCTCCAGGGAGTGGTGTGGATTGCGGCAAATGGAGAGCTCATGCCCTATCTGTCCAGGCTGGAATGCAGTGGCACAGTCATAGCTCACTACGGCCGTAACCTCCTGGGCTCAAGCCATTCTCCTACCTCAGCCTCCTAAGCAGCTGGGACAGCAGGTGTGCACCACCATGCTTGGCCAGTTTTTTATTTTTTGTAGAGGTGGAGTTTTGCCATGTTGCCCAGGCTAGTCTCAAACTCCTGGGCTCAAGTGAGCCTCTTGCCTCAGCCTCCCAAAGTTCTGGAATTACAGATATGTGCCACCACGCCTGGCCCAGCTGGTTTTTCATAGGTGGGAATGGTGGCCTTGAGATGGCAGACCTTATTTATCAAGAGAATCTGAAAATCTCGATATTTATGTGTAATCCTCACATTAGGAAATGAAGAGAACTATTTTTCTTTTTTGTTTTGTGATAGAGTTTCATTCTTGTTGCCCAGGCTGGAGTGCATTGGTGCAATCTTAGCTCACTGCAACCTCTGCCTCCTGGGTTCAAGCGATTCTCCTGCCTCAGCCTCCCGAGTAGCTGAGATTACAGGTGTTGCACCACCACGCCTGGCTGATTTCTTTGTATTTTTAGTAGAGACGGTGTTTCACCATGTTGACCAGGCTGGTCTTGAACTCCTGACCTCAGGTGATTTGTGCACCTCGGCCTCCCAGAGTGCTGGGATTACAGGCATGAGCCACCTCGCCTGGCCGAGAACTTATTTTTAAAATCGCTGTCAGCCCAAACAAGACTTGTCTGCCAACCCCATACGGCCCGTGGGCCAGCTGTTTCACACTTCTGTCCTACAGTGGCGATAATGATAGTATCAATGGTAGCTTTATTGTGCTCCTGCTTTTGCTAGTGTGTTGTATCCTGTTCATTATTATATCCCCAGAATTCTGTATCATCCTTGACATATACTGAATGTTCGGGAACCATTTGTTGAATGAGTGGACAAGTGATCTTACGTGAGCCTTGAAAGAGAGATCGTCATGGTTTTGGGTTCCAACAGAAGCAGGCCCTTGTAAGCACTTTTTAAGGGGGTGATCCCAGGAAGAACCAGCAGGGGAGAGAAGTGAGGCAGGTGCTCCAGGTGCCATGGTACAGCACTGAGGCTCAGCCTCACTGGGGATCCTGGGAGGAAGCATGGAGCACCTCTGGACATGTCGTGTCTATGGGGCAAGGGACCTGGGGTGTGTATTTTCCAACCCCTCTGTCCTTGCCTGAGGCTGTTTGTGGGGTCATAAACTGAAATTCAGGCTTTTCGATCCTGGCTGGCACCATGCTCCGTGGAAGAAAGAAAATCCAGCTCCCTTTCTTCAGTGAAGAACAGAGAGAAAGAAAGAAAGAGGTGGAGGAGGGTGGGTGGGGAGGGAAGGAGGAAGGGATCACTTTAATTTCAAGCACACTCTTTTCGGGGTACATAAGCAGAATGGCTGCGAGGAAACCCTTGCGCGAGGAAACCCTTGCACAAGGAAGCCACCTCGTTTCCAACACACAAATTTAAATCCACCCAAATACCCATCAGTGGAGCTCGAGAGTGTTGGCAGGGCCCCTTCTCTTGATCTTTGGCATTTGCTTGAGCGTCGGGAAGGGTGCTGACACTCCCTGCTGTTGGTGTGATCATCTTCCTGTACAGATGGGAAAAAAACCCACGAAAACCGGAGGCTCCGAGAAGTGAAGTAACTTGTCCCAGGTCACATAGCCGTAAGTGGCAAAACTGGTATGTGAACTGAAATCTGGCCTATTACCCAAAAGGTAGAGGCCCATGTTCTAGGAGACCATTCTGGTGAAGAACTATGAGGGTGGGGAGAAATCTGAGGCACAGGGACCACCTTTGGAAGCTTCTGATCTCTGTAGGGAGATTGGACATTGTGATCCAAGACTGGGGAGTGACGGGGTGCAGAGGGAGGACTGGGGAGAAGGGCCGCAGACCAGCTCGGGGCATGGTCGTGCATTTGGTGGGCTCACGGGGGGAGGTGAGGGCATTCTCAGCAGGGTACGGCATGGACAAAGGTTTGGAGGTAGGAAAAGCGTGGGATGTTGTGAGGAGCACGTAGAAACTGGCTTAGCATCGTCCTGTGTGATGTGGCATCAGCAAACCAGGCCCCAGATTCTACCTTTGCCACGTGCAGACTGAGCGATGCAGGACAAAACCTTTCACTTCCTGTGCCTGAGTTTTCTTTTTTTTTTGAGACAGAGTCTCGCTTTGTGGCTCAGACTGGAGTGCAGAGGCACAATCTTGGCTCACTGCAACCTCCACTTCCCGGGTTGATTCTTCTGCCTCAGCCTCCTGAGTTGCTGGGACTATAGGCTCCTGCCACCATGCCCAGCTACTTTTTGTATTTTTTAGAAGAGACAAGGTTTCACCATGTTAGCCAGGCTGGTCTCTTTCTCTTGACCTTGTGATCCACCCACCTCGGCCTCCCAAAGTGATGAGATTACAGGCGTAAACCACTGCGCCCAGCCTGAGTTTTCTCGTCTGTAAAGGGAGTAGGTGACCAGTCTGGAAGTGGATGCTGCAGAAAGGAAACTCTAGGATACTGTCAGCAACGGCTGTGCAGTGAGGATTTGCCTCAAGTTACGAGTGGTAAGTCGGCCAGGTGTGGTGGCTCATGCCTGTAATCCCAGCACTTTGGGAGGCCGAGGCGGGTGGATCACGAGGTCAAGAGATCGAGACCATCCTGGTCAACATGGTGAAACCCCGTCTCTACTAAAAATACAAAAAATTAGCTGGGCGTGGTGGCGCATGCCTGTAATCCCAGCTACTCGGGAGGCTGAGGCAGGAGAATTGCCTGAACCCAGGAGGCGGAGGTTGCGGTGAGCTGAGATCGCGCCATTGCACTCCAGCCTGGGTAACAAGAGCGAAACTCCGTCTCAAAAACAAGAGTGGTAAGTGGTGTAGTCAAGCTTTGAACCCATGTGTGTTCCCAAGAGGCCAAGCTCTCTAGTCCGGAATCACGTAGACGTGGCGTCTGAGTCTCCATGTTGCTTCTTGCCTGCTGTGTGTAAAGCAGTCTCTTGGCCTCCCCTAGCCTCAGTTTCCATGCCAGAGTTAACAGGGATTCCAGCCCCGAAGCACCGCTGTTAGACTGAATTGAAATAAAGCACCCAGCTTAGGCCATCCCCGCTTCCGGAGATGAGTTTCATCTGTCCCTATCCACAGGCTGATATTGTAGCAACAGTGGAAGAAGGAAGAGGCCAAGGAAATGCGACACTTTGTCTGTTTGCCAGCAGCTTGCTGCGGGCCCGCTGGTGGTGGGGGCGTCGGGATGTTGCGGAGTGGGGAATTCTGGGCTCAGCTCTGTCCCGAGGCCCAGCCTTGGATGCCCGCCTGGGGCACTCAGGCCCCAGCAGTGCTGGTTGTCAGGGGATCTGTTTTCTCACCAAGGGATTGGGAAACCTTGGACCAGCTTCCCAGTTTCTCTGTCTCCTGCCCAAAGATATTTGGTTCTTGATTTTTAAAAAAACAAAAATAAAAACACACCAACACAGAAGGAAGAAATGTTGGTGGTTAAAATTTCAAAGCTTACAGGGGCATAGAAAATAAAAGGTGAGTGCTCCCGGTAGACAGCCACCATTCCCCTTGTTCATGTCCTTCTGGACTTCGCTCCGTGGACAGCCACGCAATCACATACATGTGCATAATTGGCATGCTTTTCAACTCGATGCTTGCATAAAATGTGAAATACTATAGAGAGATCTTTAAATACTGGGCGTGGTGCGCAAACCAGGGAACACCCCTCCAGGCCCATTAGTGGTTTTTAACCATGGGCGGTTTCGCCCCTGGGGCATATTTGGCAGTGTCCGGAGACGTTTGTTTTTTCCTTGTTGTTGCCACAGCCTGGGAAGAGGTTGCTGTTAGCATCTGTGGGCAGAAGCCACACGTGCTGCCCAACTTCCTACAAGGCACAGGACAGCCCCCACTGCAAAGACCGATCCAGCCCCAAGTGTTTGCAGTTTGTAGGTTGAGGGGCCCTGGTCTAGACACAGACACAGATATAGGGAAATACATAAGCTTTCTATAGAAACACAACAATCTACAGACAATCTTGCAGCTTACTGATTTTCCTTGATAGTTATTGTGCATAAATAATCCCCTTCTTGTTTTTGTTTTTTTTTTTGAGATGGAGTTTCGCTCTTGTTGCCCAGGCTGGAGTGCAGTGGCACGGTCTCCGCTTACTGTAACCCCCACCTCCCAGGTTCAAGTGATTCACCTGCCTCAGCCTCTTGAGTAGCTGGGATTATAGGCGTGCGCTACCACGCCTGCCTAATTTTTTGTATTTTTAGTAGAGACGGTGTTTCCCCATGTTGACCAGGCTGGTTTTGAACTCCTTGCCTCAAGCAATCCACCCTTCTTGGCCTCTCATAGTGCTAGGATTATAGGCATGAGCCACCGTGCACAGCCTCCCCTTCCTCTTTTTAATGGTTGCAAAATACTGTATTATGTGACTGAGCCCAACCTGTTTTCACCTAGACCCTCATTGATGGGTATTTGGGTGGATTTGAATTTTTGTGTGTGTGAGAATCAGAGGTTGTACTGGGCATGGTGGCTCACGCCTTGTAATCCCAGCACTTTGGGAGGCCAAGGTGGGTGCATCACTTGAGGTCAGGAGTTGGAGACCAGCCTGGCCAACGTGGTGAAACCCCGTCTCTACTAAAAATACAAAAATTAGCTGGGCATGGTGGCACGCACCTATAGTCCCAGTTACTCAGGAGGCTGAGGCAGGAGAATCACTTCAACCTGGGAAGCAGAGATTGTAGTGAGCCAAGATCAGGCCATGGCACTCTAGCTTGCGCGACAGAGCAAGACTCAGTCTCAAAAAAAAGAAAAAAAAGAAAAAATAAACAGGGTTGCTTCCTTGGGCGAGGGTTTCTTGATTTATAGCCAAAAAGAGTGTGACTGTAATTAAAAGGACCCCTTCCTTTCTCAATCCTCTCTCTGCTCTTCACTTAAACATTTGTAGAAACTGTTTCCCAGACCCAATTGTAGTATTTCATTTATTTAAATTATTTATTTCAGTTTTAAGAGAGATTTCACACGGCTCCACTCCAAAAATACTTAAAAACATAAAATAAAAATTTCCTGAATACCTGCCATGCTCACATTTCTTCCCCCTGGTAATCACTTTTACTCCTTTTTTGGGTCCATATTCTTTTGGGGCTTCTTTGTGAAAATATAAGCAGATACAAACACGTATTTTCTTTCTTTCTTTCTTTCTTTTTTGAGACAATGTTTTGCTCTTGTTACCCAGGCTGGAATGCAACGGCGCGATCTCGGCTCACCGCAACCTCCACCTCCAGGGTTCAGGCAATTCTCCTGCCTCAGCCTCCTGAGTAGCTGGGACTACAGGCACGCACCACCATGCCCAGCTAATTTTTGTATTTTTAGTAGAGACGGGGTTTCACCATGTTGACCAGGATGGTCTTGATCTCTTGACCTCGTGATCCACCCGCCTCGGCCTCCCAAAGTGCTGGGATTACAGGCGTGAGCCACTGCGCCCGGCCCCAAACACGTATTTTCATTTTTGCTTCAGTTTTCCATAATAGAGAGCATTTTCTCTAAGTGGTTGAAACTTGGGCTGCTTAATAGGAGTAACACCAAGAATCCTAAAAGACAGCAATGCGTGGGCCTCATTCCAGGCCAGTTAGGTCAGAATCTCTGGGCTAGGACCTGCCTTTGTTAGTTAGGAAAGCTCCCAAGGGGCATCTTGGGTTGGGGATCTCTGCTGAACCAACAGATTTTCTACCTTTCTGTTTTTCATATAATGTGTCTTGAGAGGTTTTTTTTTTTTTTGAGACGGGGTCTTGCTCTGTCACCCAGGCTGGAGTATAGCAGCGAGGTCACGGCTCACTGCAGCCTCAACCTCCTGGGCTTGAGCAATCCTCTCACCTCAGCCTCCCAAGAAGCTGGGACTATAAGCACATGCCACCATGCCTGGCTGATTTTTTTTCTTTTTTGTAGAGACAGAAGTCTCCCTATGTTGCCCAGGCTGCTATCAAACTCCTGGGCTCAAGTGATCCTCCCGCCTTGGCCTCCCAAAGTGCTGAGACTACAGGTGGGAGGCACTGCGCCCGGTCTGGGAGGGTTTTTGGATTCAGCTCACAGAGAACATCCTTATTTTTTTGGTTGCTTGTGGATATAGGAAAGTGTCTTTAACCCTTTCCAGTGGATGGTATTTCCAGTCCTTTGTATCACAAACCATGTATACATATCATTGTGCACACCTGTAGGTGTATCCATGGGCTCAGAGTGGCGACTGCCCTTTTAAGGCCATTTCTATTTTCTTTCTGTAACCCACATACGTATGCATCACCTGCTTTTCTTTGAGGATGTTGGTTCTTTTCTCATTGATTTCTTAGAGCTCTTTGTTAGGAGATGAACCTTTGTACTGGTATCATTTGATTTCTTTCTGGAAACAGCCCCAGACTGCATACTGGTCAGTCCTAGGATTACACCCTGCCTTGAGTGACTCTGTCATCTGTAGGATGGGGCTCCTGCCTGCTTCGTGGACTTGTCAGAGATTTATCATGAGGTAACATGTGGTCAACCCTTTACCCAGGAGCTGGGGTGAAGAGCTTGACGAAATCAGAGGGAACCCCAGCCCTCTGTTCAGCCCATGCCATGCCCTGTTCTGGGGTCTCAGGGCCTCTGGGCAGGACCTAGGTGTGGCGAAGCCCACCATCTCAGGCTGTGGGACAGCTACTTGCCCCTGGCGGTGATTTAAATTTAAATTAGTTTAAATTAAATGCAGCTAAAAATTCAGTTCCTTAGTCACTGTGTCCCCATTTAGAGGTTCCAAAGCCACACATGGGTCATGGCCAATGCATAGGACTTGCAGGACGTCTCCATTTAGTGTAGAACATTCTGGTGCTCAGCATGTCTAGAGAGGCAGGCAGGTAGGCCTCCAGCCGGTGAGTGAGTGGGGTTATTCATGGAGACTGTGTTAAGCCCTGGAGGTGAGAGAAACGGGTGAAGGGAGGTCAGGGAGGGGCTCTGTGGGCAAGGACCTGAGAGACGCTATCTGAGTGATGGAAGGAAGACATCTGGGAGCTCAAGTGAAGATGCCCCAACGTGGGGATGAGCTTGTCCTGGGATGCTTGAGGGATTCCAGGGGCATGGGGTGTGGGTCCCAGCTGAGGGTGAGAGGTGGGTGGCCAAGGGCACGGGAGCCACAGAGGGTTCTGAGCAGTGCTGTCCTGCTTGTGTCTTAGAGGACCCATCACTCCATCAGCTGCTTTGTGTGGAGACCTAGGGTGGAGGCGGGGAGTCCAGTGAGGAGGCTGCTGCAGTCCTAAAGGCTTAACAGGGCTTGCACCAGGGTGGTGACTGTGGAGGTAGAGAGAAGTAGAGAGGTTAGTGGCATTTTTTTTTTTTTTTGGCAACAGCTTTATTGAGATATAATTTATGGCCCATACAATTCACCCATTTAAAATGTACAATTCAGTGGTTTTTAGTATATTCACAGAGTAGTGCAACCATCATCACTCTTAATTTCATTTTATTTTTTTGAGTTTTGAGACAGGGTCTTGCTCTGTCACCCAGGCTGGAGTGCAGTGGCGTGATACAACTCTCAATTTTAGAATATGTGTTTTGTTGTTGTTGAGATGGAGTCTTGTTCCGTCGCTCAGACTGGAGTGCGGTGACGCAATCTTGGCTCACTGCAACCTCCGTCCCTGGGCTCAAGCAATTCTCCTGCCTCAGCCTCCCAAGTAGCTGGTATTACAGGTGCATACCACCACTCCTGGCTAATTTTTTTCATATTTTTGGTAAAGACAGGGTTTCACCATGTTGACCAGGCTGGTCTTGAACTCCTGACCTCCAGTGATCTACCTGCCTTGGCCTCCCAAAGTGCAATTTTAGAATGTCTTTATCACTTCCCTCCATAAAACCCGGTACCCTGTAAGCAGTCACTCCACATTCCCCACCTTACCTTTCAGTCCTGGGCAATCACTAATCCCCTCTCTGACTCTAGAGATTTGCCTCTTCTGGACATTTCATATCAGTGGAAACAGATGGTATGTTGTCTTGTGACTGTCTTATTTCATTTAGCACGATGCTTTCAAGAATCAACCATATCATAACACGGATCAGGACTTTATTCCTTTTTGATGCCTGAATAATATTCCATTGTTTGGACAGACCACAGTTTCTCTCTCCGTTCGTATGTTGATGGGCATTTGAGTTGCTTCTGCTTTTGAATCTGAAGAATAATGCGGCTGTGAACATTCACGTACAAGTTTTTGTGCAAACATATGTTTTCATTTCTTTGAATACAGACTGAGGATTGGAATTACTAGGTCATATGATAACTTTAGTTTTCGCTTTTGAGAAACTGCTAGACTGTGTTCCAGAGCAGCTGCACCATTTAGCATTCCCGCCAGCAGTGCACGAGAGTTCCAGTTTCTCTGGATCCTTACCAGCAGTTGTTACTGTCTGTGTATTTTATTATAGCCGTCTTAGTAGGTTGGACCTGAAGCCGTACCTCATTGTGGTTTTGATTTCCATTTCCCTGGTGGTGAAGGATGTTGAGCATCTTTTCATGTGCTTGTTGGCCATCTGAATACCTTCTTTGGAATGGGACCTATTCAGATTCTTTGTCCATTTTTAATTGGGTTGTCTTTATTATTGAGTTGTTATTGCTCTTTATATATTCTGGATGTGAGTGCTTTATTGGACATATGATTTGCAGAAGTTTTCTCCCATTTTGTGGGTTTTCTTTTCCCTTTCTCTTTTATTTCTTTGTTTTTTTTTGAGACAGAGTGTCATTCTGTCGCCTGGGCTGGTGTGCAGTGGCGTGATCTTGGCTCACTACAACCTCCATCTCCTGGGTTCAAACGATTCTCTTGCCTTGGCCTCCAAGATGCTGGGAATACAGGCATATGCCACCTTGCCCAGCTGATTTTTGTATTTTTAGTAGAGAGAGGGTTTCACCATATTGCCCAGTCTGGTCTTGAACTCCTGACGTCAAAGTGATCCACCCTCCTTGGCCTCCCAAAGTGGTGAGATTACAGGCGTGTGCCACCGTGCCCAGCCTCTTTTTCCTTTCTTAATGGTTCCCTTTAAAGCACAAACACTTTTAATTTTGAAGAAGTCTAATTTTATCTATTGTTCTTTTGTTGTTGATGCCTTTGGTATCATGTTTACGAAACCACTGCCTAATTCCAGGTCTTAAAGACTTACACCTACATTTTCTTCTAAGAGTTTTCTAGCTTTAGCTCTTACATTTAGGTCTTTGATCTATTTCAAGTTGATTCTTGTATAGGATGTCAGATTTGCAGCATGTTTTGTAGGTAGAGTCTCAGCTTTGCTGATGGGGTGGAGAGAAGCGGGGAAGAATGGAGGGCAACCGGAAGGTCTGGCCTCCCCATCTGAGGGATGGATGGGCAAGGTGGGAGGAGCAACTGTGGAGATAATGGAATTGAGAGGCATGTTTTGAACACGTGGATCTGAGACGAGTGTGAGCTTCCAAGATGTTGAGTGAGCAGTGGGATCTCCGTGTCCGGAGCTCCAACACTGAGAAGCAGAATTGGCAGGCATCTGGGTGTAGATGGGATTTATTTAAAGCCATGGGGGGCGTGAAGGGAATGATGTGGCAAAATGATGCAGCTGGCCTGGGACATGCAGGGACGCTGATCCAGAACAGCTGGTGGGGAGGTAGGAGGAGAACCAGAGGGTCTTTGAAGGCATCCAGAAAAGAGGCCGTGAGGGAAGGGACCAGAAATCCATCCTTGCTCTTCCTGGTGCTGTGTGCTTAAGCAGGTCCCTCCCCGCTCTGGGCCTTCCTTTCCTTGTTCACGCAGGGAGAGTGTGAAGCACATAAAATATGCATCTTGGAGTCCTGGCCTTGAATGTTTCCCCTATATATAACTAAATGGAAAAAAACAGCAGGATTTCGATGTACTGAAGGTGCTGTGCTGTTCGTGCACCATTTCTCTGTGTGCATGTGTGTTTGGGTGCATGAAGAGATGATTAAATAAGGTCACCAAGAATGACCACTGGCAGTAATGAGGCCGGCCAACATTTATGGAGGGGTCCCCAGGTGCCAGGGATGGAGGAGGCTACGGTGAGCCAAGCCTGGTGTCCAGGATTTGTGCACGTCTGCCCCCTGGTGGCGATACTGCTTCATGTACTTTCTGTGTGCTGTTCCTTAACCCCTAGAAGCTGGGCGCTGGTACCATAGTTCCTTTCCGGGATAATTGAGACTCAGAGAGGTTAAGGCACTCACCGGAGGTCACACAGTTATTATTATTATTATTTTTTTGAGACGGAGTTTCGCTCTTATTACCCAGGCTGGAGTGCAATGGCACAATCTCGGCTCGCAGCAACCTCCGCGTCCTGGGTTCAAGCAATTCTCCTACCTCAGCCTCCCAAACAACTGGGACTACAGGCGCGCACCACCATGCCCAGCTAATTTTTTTGTATTTTTAGTAGAGACAGAGTTTCATCATGTTGACCAGGATGGTCTCTATCTCTTGGCCTAGTGATCCACCCGCCTTGGCCTCCCAAAGTGCTGGGATTATAGGCGTGAGCCACCGCGCCCGGCGGTCACACAGTTATTAAATGGCTGAAGCTGGGTCACTTGAACCCAGAGCTACCGCCCTACATGTTACCTCTGATCATGAAGGTAGGGGGATTTCTGGGTTTTTTTTCTTTTTTTGCCCTTTCTGTTCCAGAATGGACTCTTGGTATCATATGTTTTTTCCTGTACATGAGAAGGCTCCCAGTAACGTCCTTTTCTTGTGCTCTGTGCCTCAGGTGCTGCCACGGGACCTGGAGAAGGGGGATGCTCCCCAGGAGAAGGAGCGGCTGCTCCAGCAGATGTCCCCTGTGGCCTTAGTGCCCCGGAGAAGCCACAGCTTCTCCAAGGACAGGAGGAGCGGACCCTTTGTGGTGAGTGATACTGCATGGCTGGAGAGGAACGCCCAGGGGGTGCTGGTCGCTGGACACTGCTGTGAATGTGGCTGGTGGAGCATCTGGATGGCCCAGGGCCCTGAGGGGGTCGAGAGTGGCAGGCAGCTGTCCAGGAATTTAGTGTCACCTGACTAGCTGTGTCGTGGTTCTTGATGTGGAGGATGTTTGGTGGCTCTGCTGGGGAAATCCTCCTTTGTCTTGGGTTTCCAGTCCAGTGTGGAATAGTAACCCCACTGCCTTGCATGGAATGGTTAAGGGAACATACGCTGTGTTGGAAAGTCTCGGGTTCGAATCCCAGCACTGTCTCCCTTCAACCTCTTTGAGATTTTGGGCAGTTTATTCCATTTTGTTGCACTTCAATTTCTTTACCTGGAAACCAGGATCTTGATTCCTGTTTCTCTAGCTCTGTGGCGAGGATAGAATAAAGTGTGTGTGGGGCCCAACACGTCATAACACACTCAGGAACTGACAGTCATGGGAATAACAGGAGGCAGCAGAAAGCTGGTTCCAGAGCGAAAGTGCCTGGGTTCAAGTCCTGGATCTACATACATTTCATGTGTGGCCTCTGGCTGGCCTCTGGCTTCAGTTTCTTCATCTGTAGAATGGGGATATTGGTCGTATCTACTTTCCAGGGCTGATGCGGTTGAGAGAACGCATGAATTATCCTGATTATTACTGTTGCTGTTACTGGCACGACTGTCCTTATTTCCAAGTCTCCCTCTGGCTCTTACTTACCTCTGTGTCTTCGTGCCTTCCTCTTTCCCATCCTGTTTCCTTACTTGCGAAAGGAGGTGAGTACTGACTGAGCAGTCCCCAGGGGCAGCTGCCCCTCCAGAGCCTCAGTGTGTCCACGTGGGTTCCAGGGCCTTGCCACTTCCAATGAGTTTCTTTTCGGACTTTAATTCCATGCTGTTTGAAGTTCTGTACTTGACCATGAAGCCCCTTCCCGGCCCACGTTCCATACAAGGGGACTTGGCTCCTAAGAAGGTGGCTCCTGAGAAGTGACACTTCTGCTCACAAGAGCCTCTTTGGTTGCTCAGCTCCGTGAGTTTCAGGGAGACCTGGGCCTGGTCTCATGTGTTGGAGACATGTGATTCTGCATTGAAGCTCCATTGAGAGTCCATCCATCCCTTCCAGTTTTATGGCCATGGACAAGAAACTTTGCTTCCCTGAACCTCAGTTTCTGTCTCTGTAAAACGGAGGTAAAGAAGATACCCTGGTGAGGTTTGTGCTAGGGATGAAGCAGAACAGCCACAGCGTGAGCCTGACCATGGGGCTGGGGGTGACAGGCTGGGCAGGAACTCAGCTCCCAGCGAGGTGTTCACTGAGCGGCTGGGGAAGTTTCCTTGAGGATCCAGATCCCAGCCACAGATTCACACACATTTGAAACCTACCTGGATTTTTGATAAACGTTCGCTTCCACTAGCTTCTTTCTCAGCCATTTCTCTAGTTCCTCTCAGATAGCTCTGACTCAGCTTATCTGATTGTACTTGAACTTTCCTGTGTGTGTGTGAAGCAGACAAAAGTGATGGGGAGAGAAGCATTTAAAACCTGTCTTTTAGAGTCTCTGCTTGCTGGCCTCCTCCTTGGTTGCCCAGCTCCTCCTCTGTCACTCTCTGTCATTGAAGAGCTTTTGTCCTTGGAGTCCTTGGGTAGCTTGCCTTGGCTCTTTGCTTCTGGCCTCTGAGGCCCCTGCCCCACTCCTGCCTGCTTGATTTTCTCACCTCGGGAGGTAGGTGGGTGGGGGGACCAGACCTCATTTCCTGCTTTTGGGACTCATGCCTGCAATTCTGGGGAGCGGCCACAAGGAGGAGGTGGTGTTCAGCACCTATCCTAGTGGCTTCAACAGCCAAGCCCAGAGGGACCTTTTAATATTGGGCTCTGGAGGCTGAAAGAAGGGGCTTTAAGTTCTAACTCTGCCCCTGTGTGACCTTGGACAAGTGACTTCATGGACGTCACTGAATATCAGTTTTTTCTTCTGTAAGATAAGAGTGTGACCTCAAGAGTATTTTTGTGAGCAGTGAATGAGATAACCCAGAACATAGTAAATTCTCAATGTCTCAGCTACAGGGGTAGCTTTTCCTTCTTTCTCCCTCTTCCCTTCCTCTTCTCCTGATGCTTTCCTTTCTTCTACTTCCCCCTCCCTTTCTCTTCCTCCTCCTTCCCTTCCTCTCCTGTCCCTTTTTTCTGACCTGTCCAGTTCTCTCTTTATAAAAGGGGAAAGTGAGGCCTGGATAGAGGACCTTACTTCGCCAGGGTGACCCATAGAGGAGGGCTGGGGTCCTGAGCCCCTGCCGGCTGCCCCTGTTCCTCTGGAAATTGGTCATACATTCCTTTTGTGTCTCAGGGGGTGTTTGAAAGGGATGCCCTGATCAGTTTGAAAGGGATGCTCTGATTCTCATCACTGCTTTGGTGCATGACTTTGTGCTGTTACTTTCCAGTTTAAGTTCACGTTCATCTTCACGTTTGGAGTCTCTCAGGCTTTGTCAGTTCCTACAAAGCCTCATATTAGAGACCATGAATACTATTTTGCAGAGGAGGAAAGTGAGGCTCAGAGGGATTCAGCCCCTTGCCCAAGGCCACACAGTTAGCAGCTGGGGGAGCTGGAATGGAAACCGGGCGTATCTCGCTTCAGCCTTGGCCCTGGGCCCTTCCCACCGTGGACCTCCGCTTTTGGCGTATGGCCAGCCCCTGCCAGCCCGTCTCTCCCCTGGGCCTGCAGCACTCTCTGCATTAGCTGCATGAGGAAACGAGACACCCTGAGCCATGGGACTCCTCCTGGGGCTGAGAATGTGATATTTGCTCAGCCCGGAGTTGGCCACCAGCTGCTCTGTTGCTGCTGTCTTCCAGAGGGTGCCTGGGACCTGCCAGGCCAATGCCCTCCTGATGTGCATAGCCCTACCACAGTTGCTCAAGGACAGACCCTGCCACTTGCTAGACGCCTTGAGTCAAGTGAGTTTATCACTCAGTAAAGTCATAAATTCTATAAAGAGAATAATGATAGCGATAATTAGGTCTCATGCTTACATGCTTACATGTAGTATAGATACTATTATTATTCCCACTTCACGGATGGGCAAACTGAGGTTCAGAGCCCTTAAGTATCTTTCCCACGCTCTGGGTCTGCAGTCCATGCTTTGAAGTATCTGCCGAACTTTCCACTCCTCTTCTGGGGTAGCCCAAACGGGATGATGCTGACAAAGCTCTTAGCACAGTGCCTGACACCAAGAAACAGCTTAATAAATCGTTGCAGGTTTTTCAATTGTTACTATTATTTTGAGGACAGAGCCCAAACGAGATGATGCTTACGAAACACTTAGCACAGTGCCTGACACTAAGAACTGGCTTAATAAATCATAGCAGCTCTTATTATTATTGGAGATGGGGTGTCGCTGTGCCACCCAAGCTGGAGTGCAGTGGCATGATCTCGATTCACTGGAGCCTCCGCTTCCTGGGTTCAGGCGATTCTCCTGCCTTAGCCTCCTGAGTAGCTGGGACTACAGGCATGCACCACCACACCAGGCTAATTTTTGTATTTTTAGTAGAGATAGGGTTTTGCCATGTTGGCCAAGCTGGTCTCAAACACCTGACCTCAAGTGATCCACCAGCCTTGGCCTCCAAAAATGCTGAGATTACAGGCGCAAGCCACTGCGCCTTGTCCTATAATTTTATTACTATTTACTGCCAGGTTTTTTTTTTTTTATGCTCTCCCGAAGAGCTGATGGGGAAACCAAGCATCCCAGAAGTTTTTCTGCAGTTGAGGAAATAGGCCTGGTGCAGGGAAGTGTCTTGTCTGTGGTCCTGTGGCCTCCAGAGGCAGAGCTGGGGCTGGAGTTCAGTCTTTGTGACTCCTTGGCCAGCGCTCACTGTTTTTCCCTGTCACCCTTGTTCCTCTCAGGGTTCCCCTGGGGACCCCAAGTTCACATGGCGAATCCAAGTCCCACGTCAGGCCTCCTCCCTCCCCTCTTTTCCCCAGGAAGAGAGCTTTGGTCTGCATTCTTGCAGGGACCATAACACCCAGTGACTCGGTTGTGGACCGCGACCTTGAGTCACAGTTTGCTCTGGAGGCCTGTCTTGTGGTAATGAAGGCATAGATTGACCAGCTGTGAGGTCTCCCTGCAGTGGGTGGCGGGCAGGGCCTCTGGTAGTCTGTAGAATCTTCTCCCAACCCCCGAAACCTATTGGTTAGCATGTGCTGGCTCACTTAGTGTTGAGTTTATTTCTTTTTGGCCCTACTATGCGCTAGGTCCTGCATGAAGGGACCTGGAGATTTTCCCCATTAGCCTCCTGGAATTCACAGCCTGGGAGTTTGAAGATGATCTGGGAGGGTCCAGTTAGGTGCAGGAAGTAGGAAGGGAGGCATTCAGGACCGAGAGCTCACACAGGCAAAGGGGGGTGCTTCGGGGACATTGAAGAGACCAGGTGGGCTGAGGTGGAGTGTTTAGGGATTTGGGTCCTTTTTTTGACAAATATTTGTCTGCATGTGCTAAGTGCTAGGCTGGCCAGTGGGTTACAGTTATGACTAAGGCACAGACAATCGAGAAGGTAGGTAGATAGGCCGGGCGCGGTAACTCATGAGGCCAAGGCGGGCAGACTGCCTGAGCTCAGGAGTTCGAGACCAGCCTGGGCAACATGGTGAAACCCTGTCTCTACTAAAATGCCAAAAAAAAAATTAGATGGGAGTGGTGGTGCGCAGCTGTAATCCCAGCTACTCAGGAGGCTGAGGCAGGAGAATCGCTTGAACCCAGGAGGCGGAGGTTGCAGTGAGCTGAGATCGTGCCATTGCACTCCAGCCTGGGTAACAGAGTGAGACTCCATCTCAAAAAAAAGGAAAGTAGGTAAATAATTGCAGTGGGTTCCAATAGCTACCTTTCCCCCGCTTCAACACCAGAAGTTTACTTTCTCACAGTTACAGAGGCTAGAATTCCAAGATGAAGGTGCTGTCAGGTTGGCTTCTGATGAGGCTCCTCTCCGTGGCTTACAGCTTGGTCCTTCCTTTGTCTTCGCATGGCCTCTGCTGTGTGTGCAGGGTGGGAGGTGGCGGGTAGGTAGATATCTCTGCTCTCTCTTCCTCTTCATTTGCCAGTTTATTCTAAAAGATAAGATGTAGAAGCAGAGATGCACAGGGCGAGGTATGCAGGAGGGAACGCAGAGCTTCCATGCGCTCCCTGGGTGCGCCACCCTCCAGGAACCTCCCCTGTTCAGGGATCTGGAAGCTCCCCAATGGCCACTGTTTATTGAACATTTACTGTATGCCAGGAATTATGTCCTGTGCTGTAATTGAATTTAAATTTGTTAGAAGTCTCCCTAGAGGAAGAAGAGGGTGTCTCCACTTGGGGAGGGCTAGCAGAGAAGCAGGAGTCCGAGACCAAGGAGTTTGAGTTCTAATTATTGAAGGTCGGGCAGGTATTTGCCAGCTAACTGTGATCTAGGGAAGAGTGGTTTGCCCCTGATCGAGGGAACAGCATGGGCAAAGGTTTCGAAGCGTGGACTTGTGCTGCATACAGCGGATGTCGGCTGGGGTCCTTTCAGCCTTACTTCCACATGACCTTCCTGGACACCCGCAGTGTTTGGTTTGATGCTGAGCTCAGACTTTCCCACATCTCTCACTGGTGAGACCGTGGCCCTTCACTTCTGAGGCTGGTGCTGTGTCATCATCACGCCAGCATCTTTGTAGGCAGGGTCTGCCAGGGCAATGGTTGGGAGGTCTGAGAGCATTTGGACCCGATGACTCTGTTATTTTACTGGAAAAAGGAGGAATACTTGGATTGTGCTAACAGCAGTGGTAATCCTTGTGAGTGTAACCAACTTGAAATGAGCAGGAACTTGTCATGTGGCCCCCTCAAGAACATATCCTGGATGCTGGTTAGAGAGTCCCTCTGGATTTTAGTTAGTTGACAGGGAGTCCAAATGAGAAGGAAACAATCAAAGTGAAAGACCACACCAGGACTGCTGAAAGTAACTCATTAAAGGTTGTGACTAGAAGAACAAGCTGTGGCCGGGCGCGCTGGCTCATGTCTGTCATGCAGTGACTCAGGAGGCCAAGACAGGATTGCTTGAGGCCAGGAGTTCCAGACCAGCCTTGGCGACATAGTGAGACCCCTGTCTTTAAAACAATAAATAAATAAAAATTTAAAAATTAGCCAGCTGGGCGTTGTGGCTCACGCCTATAATCCCAGCACTTTGGGAGGCCGAGGCGGGTGGATCATCTGAGGTCAGGAATTCAAGACCAGCCTGGCCAACATGGAGAAACCCTGTCTCTACTAAAATACAAAATTAGCTGGGTGTGGTGGTGCATGCCTGTAACCTCAGCTACTCGGGAGGCTGAGGCAGGAGAATCACTTGAACCCGGGAGGCGGAGGTTGTGGTTGTGTGACTTTGAGTGGATTGACACTTCTGTGCCTCAGCTTCCCCATCTCTGAGCCTGGGATAATAACAGAGCCTACTTGTTAGAAAAGCAGTGAAATGAGATGAGTTCCTGTGAACAAGGCATAATGAACAGCACCTGACACCTAGTAGGTGCTTTGTGGGTTTGGCTGTTGTTGCTGTGACTGTGTTAGATGCTGAGTTTCTATGGCGATGCTGTGCTGAGCACTGCACACATACTATCCCATTATCCCTCCTCATGGTCCCGGGTTCTACATGAAGTTCCATTTCCTGGCACTTCCCCCTGAGTAACTTCACGATATCGTGAAGTGCCAAGAAGATGCCCATTTTAGAGATTCTGAACCTGAGGCTCAGAGAGGGCAGCTGACTGGCCCAAGGACACACAGTGAAGAAACAGTGATGGCTGGATTGAATCCAACCTGAGGACTCGTCCCTTGCAGTTTGGGAGGAGAACGGCTGTCTCTAGCAGGGCAGGATCCCGAGGTGGAAGGAGGACACCTGGCTTCAGTTTCAGCAGTGCCACCTGGAGCTCTGGGCTCTTTGGGTTCCCGGGACCAAGGCCACTGAGGGCCCCCAGCTGGATGCCGACACGCCTACTGAAGAGATGACAGGGACACCTGTGGTTGCAAAACCTGGTGGCGCTGGGCCAGCATCTTGGCGCGCGCGCACGCCCCCCGGTGGAACAGCGCGGGATTGCGGGCGCTAGAGGCTCCCCCTCACTGTTGGAAGGAGACGCAGGAGAGCGTCAACCTTTTCCACCTGTTAACTAACCCATTATCCCAAATGCACTGCCGCCATCTCACAGATAGGAAAGTCAAGGCCCAGGAAGGTAACGTCATATGTCCAGTGTGCGTTACCGGGCGTTTTTCTTTTTTTTTTTTTTTTGATACAGGGTCTCATTTGTTCGCTTAGGCAGAAGAAGGGCAGTGGCATAATCAGGGCTCACAGCAGCCTCGACCTGGGCTCAAGCGATCTCCTGCTTCGGCCTCTCAACTACCTGGGACCACAGGCATACACCAGCACGCAGGCCAATTTTTGTATTTTTTGTAGAGACAGGGCTTTGCCATGTTGCCCAGGCTGGTTTGAATTTCTGGGCTTGAGCGCTCTGCCTGCCTGGGTCTCCCAAAGTGATGGTATTACAGGCATGAGCCACTGTGTCCAGCTTTGTCCCTCTTTTGAATGGAATCCATCCTAGCACCCTGTGGCAGACATGAGTTATGGAGAAAGCAAGTTTAAGACTTCAGGGTGTGGTGAAGGAACCAGATTCCAGATCTAGCCCACCAGTTGGAGCTTAGATTTCTTCTGGAAATGGAAAGAACCTTCATGTCTGTGTGACTGAGGCTAGCCCGTGTGGGCTGTCACACATGCAGAAGTGCAGCGGGTGGCACGATCACGGCTCATAGCAGTCTCTACCTGAGCTTAAGTGATCTCCTTCCTCAGCCTCCCAAGAACTTAGGACCACAGGCATGTGCCCCAGGCACGGCCAGAAGCGGGGGTGCTGTAATTGGAGGGAAGACACTTGGTCAGTTCTGAAGATCTGTCTGGGTGAGCGTTCTGATGAAGGGGCAGAGAGAGATGTGGAATTGGTGTACGGTGATACCGTGGGGTGACAAGTCTTTGTTGGGTGAGCATGGAGGGGGTCAGCATGTTGCAGGCCAGAGGAGGAGGAGATTGTGAGGAGCTGGGCCCACAGGTGGAGGTGGATTTTGAGGGATGGATTGCTGCAGGCATAAAGAAAGGAAGCTTTGCTGGGTGTTGCCTTTCGCCTGTACTCCCAGCTGCTCAGAGGCAGAGGTGGAGGCGGGAAGAATGCTTGAACCTGGAGTTTGAGATCAGCCCAGGCAATATAGTGAAACCTCATCTCTAAAAGAAGTTTTCAGGCCAGGCACAGTGGCTCACACCTATAATTCCAGCACTTTGGGAGGCCGAGGCAGGCAGATGATGAGGTCAGGAGTTCGAGACCAGCCTGGCCAATATGGTGAAACCCCATCTCTACTAAAAGATACAAAAATTAGCCAGGTGTGGTGGCATGTGCCTGTAGTCCCAGCTACTCTAGAGGCTGAGGCAGAAGAATAGCTGGAACCTGGGAGGCAGAGGTTGCAGTGAGCTAAAATCAGGCCACTGCACTCCAGCCTGGGAGACAGTATGAGACTCTGTCTCAAAAAAAAAAAAAAGTTTAAAAAAATTAACCAGGTGTGGTAGTATGCACCTGTGGTCTCAGCACTCAGGAGGCTGAGGCAGGAGGATTGCTTTAGCCCAGGAATTTGAGGCTGCAGTAAGCTATGATTGTGCCACGGCACTCTAGCCTGGACGAAGGGCAAGATACTGTCTCAAATAAATACATGAATAGTTAGCTAGCTAGCTAGGAAGCTGTGGGGAATAGTCAAGAGGTGACAGGGCTTAGTTTCTGTGGCTGGGCCCCTCCATGTGCAGGAATCCAGCAGCTGTACTGCCATTGGCTCTGCCTCCTACCTGCTTAGCAAGAGTGGGAAATAGGCTTTATATCAGGTGCCAACTCCAGCTGATGGATAACGCCCAAGTGGTGCAGTGTGTTGAAAAGGACTCTGAGACCACATTCCAGGCCCAGAGGGAGATGGTGCTGTAATTGATTAGTGATGTCTGCCAACGGTACAGGTATTTGCTAACCCTGGCTTAGTGGCTGTACTGCCAAACACACACCCACACACCAGAAGATGCTTTGGAAGCCTTTACTTACGACTCTCCGAATCTCAGAAATATCCCAAGAGCCCCAGAATTTATTACATATATGGTTCAACCAACAAAACGCTTTTCCTCTGTTTCTAAATCTCTTCGTGGCTATTTATAACTAGCCTTCCTAGCTTCGTGAGGCCAGGTTTTTCTTCCAGGCTTGTGGTTTCCAATCTTTGTTGCACATTCGGATCACTGAGAGAGCTTTTCAAAACCCGGATGTCCAGGTCACATCCCAGAAATTAAATCTAAATGCATGGGGGCAGGGCCTGGGCATCAGTATTTTTTCAACAGACTTGACTTTGTAGAACAGTTTTAGATTTAGAAGAAAATTGGAACGATGTGCAGAGTTCCCATACACCCACAGCCGGTTTCCAGCTGTCAGCGCCATCTTGCTTTAGCATAGTGTGTTCCTGAACATCAGTGAGCCGATGTGGACTCCTGTCTCCCCCTTCCCTGACCCGTACTGTTGGCAGACATCACTAATCAATTATAGCACCATCTCCCTCTGGGCCTGGATATGGTCTCAGAGTCCTTTTCAACACACTGCACCCCTTGGCTGTTATCCATCAGCTGGATAGTGGTTTGAAAACCCTAGTCAAACTACTCTGTGGTCAGGACCCAGGGCAAGATGAGTAGTTCCCAAACCGTGCTGTATCCCCTGGGGATCTCTGAAAATACTCACACCCAGACAATAGGGGAGCATCCTAAAAATAAATACCTGACCAAGACCATTCAAGATGGTCGAGCTCATCAAAAACAAAGAAAAGGCCGGGCGCGGTGGCTCAAACGCCTGTAATCCCAGCACTTTGGGAGGCCGAGGCGGGTGGATCACGAGGTCAAGAGATCGAAACCATCCTGGTCAACATGGTGAAACCCCGTCTCTACTAAAAATACAAAAAATTAGCTGGGCATGGTGGCACGTGCCTGTAATCCCAGCTACTCGGGAGGCTGAGGCAGGAGAATTGCCTGAACCCCGGAGGCAGAGGTTGCGGTGAGCCGAGATCGCGCTATTGCACTCCAGCCTGGGTAACAAGAACAAAACTGCGTCTCAAAAAAAACAACAACAAAGAAAAGTCTGAGACTACATCCTGGATGGGACCTAACGCTAAAACTGAGAAAATCGGAATAAACTATGAACTTTATTGAATAGGAATGTATCAGTATTGGGAGGGACAGGAAGGGTAACCCAGGGAGCGGCCCGAGCAAGGCCAGGAGGCTGGACGGCCTGTGTAGCAACAGTGACTTGCTGCCTTGGCACGTAGTTCCTGGGAGAGACCCCGGTGCGCTCTAGGGCCTTGAGTTACGTGTGTGTGTCTGAGTGGGGAGGGGTTGTTTATATAAAAATGAGTTAGCACCCTGAAGAGTAGAAGAGAAGTGATTTCCGTGGCGCAGTGATCTGCTGCTATGATGAACCACCCAGAACATAATGGTGTAACACAGCCGTGGATTCCATAGGTCAAGAAGCCAAGCAGGGCTTCCTGGGTACAGCTCTTCTCTGCTGGGAGCCCTGAACAGCTGGGCAGGAATCATCTGGAGGCCTCATCACGTATGTCTGGTGCCGGGGCTGGGATGACTCGAAGGCTGGGCTCCTGGGACTGCTGACCAGAGCACCTGACTGAGGCCTCTTCTCAGGACCTCTCTAAACTCATGTCACCCCTGGGCGGGGCCTGCCCTGACACCACATCTGCAGAAGGGCCCGGCCCCATTATTCCCTCATAGCACCCCCATTATCACGTGCAGCGTCTTCCCCATATCTGCCTCCTCATCAGGGTGGAGGCTGCTTGCTGACCTCTTATCTCTCCCCAGCCAAATGGGAATGGCAGGACTGTAGGGCTCTTGATGCTCTTGTTCACTTCTGTGTTTTCAGCACAGAGTTGAAGCTAGGTAAATATTTGTTGAATGAGGGGCCGGGCGCGGTGGTTCACGCCAGTAATTCCAGCATTTTGAAAGGATCGCTTGAGGTCAGGAGTTCAAGACTAGCCTGGCCAACATGGTGAAACCCGTCTACTAAAAATACAAAAATTAGCTGGGTGTGGTGATGGGCGCCTGTAATCCCAGCTACTTGGGAGGCTGAGGCAGGAGAATCACTTGAACCCAGGAGGCAGAGGTTGCAGTGAGCCAAAATCATGCCACTGCACTCCAGCCTGGGCTACAGAGTGAGACTCTATCTCAAAAAAAAAAAAAAAAAAAAAGTTGGGTGAATGAGTGTGCAGTTGAGGAAGGGAGACAGACACACACATAACTAACTAACCTGACGGAGGAGGGAGTGATTGGCTCTTCCCCCACCTGGTGGTGGGGGGACTAGAAAGACTCATCTTGCCCTGGGTCCTGACCGAGGAGAAGCTTGACCAACTGGAGTCGGGGACAGGAAGGGTGACCCAGGAAGCAGCGTGAGCAAGGCCCGGAGGCTCGACAGCTTGTGTGGCAACAGTGACTTGCTGCCCCTGGCACGTAGTTCCTGGGAGGGGACCCCCATGCACTCATGGTGCCCACTCATCCACTCCTCACTGAGAAGAGAGGAGGGTTCAGAGGGAAAATGGAGAATTTGGTTGGGGGGCAGAGTTCTGAGGGCAAAGTCCCCTCGTACTGCCTCAGAAATCCCTGGATCTGGGGATTCCTAAATGCCAGGCCTCCGGCAAGGCACCGGGGCACCGCGGGGTTTCTGAATCTGGATTTGCAGGCCCTTTCCCTGGGGATTCTGCACGGTGAGCTGTGCCCAGAAGCCAGGCCAGGCAGGGATGGGGATTTCGTGGCAAATGGTGGGGAGGAGGAATTGCCCCTGCATCCCAGCCCTTCTTTGCCCAGAATGGTTGGTTGGATCATCCAGTTCTTCAGGCAAATTGGATGATACTGATTTTGTTTTATTTTATTTATTTGTTTATTTTTGACACAGAATCTTGCTCTGTCTCCAGGCTGGAGTGGAGTGTTGCGATCTTGGCTCACTGCAACCTCTGCCTCCCGGGTTGAAGTGATCCTCCTGCCTCCGCCTCCTGAGTAGCTGGGATTACAGGCATGCACCGCCACCCCTGGCTAGTTTTTGTATTTTTAGTAGAAACGGGGTTTTGCCATGTTGGCCAGGCTGGTCTCAAACTCCTGACCTCTGGTGATCCATCCACCTTGGCCTCCCAAAGTGCTGGGATTACAGGTGTGAGCCACTGGGCCTGGCCTGATGCTGATTTTAATGTGACATCTCACCACGTGCTCAGGCCACTTCCAGCTGCCTTCAGTCCACACTCTGAGTATCAGAGGGTTTCCTGTTTTGTTTTGTCTTTGAGATGGAGTGTCGCTCTGTCGCCCAGGCTGGAGTGGAGTGGCATGGCATGATCTCGGCTCACTGCAACCTCTGCCTCCCAGGTTCAAGCGATTCTCCTGCCTCCGCCTCCTGAGACAACAGGTGCTGCGTGCCACCACGCCTGATTCATTTTTTGTATCTTTAGTAGAGATGGGGTTTCACTGTGTTAGCGCCAGGAATGTCTCGATCTCCTGACCTTATGATCTGCCCGCCTCGGCCTCCTGAAGTGCTGGGATTACAGGCATGAGCCACGGCGCCTGGTCCCTGGAGGTCTTACTATTCACACTCTTTATCTCATGGGATCCTTGCCATAACTCTGGGAGACCCACGGAAAACTGAGGCTTGGCGAAGCGAACTGACTCGGCCCTGGCTCCGACACTGGGCAGGTGGCACAGGCTTTCTATTTTACCCACCCGTTTCCTTGTGCAGTGTTCAGAAATGACCACAAGAGGGCAGGATGGAGGTGGTCTGTTTTCAACATTTTGTTTTTAATTTGCTTTTAAACTGTTTTACACTGGGGCCTCCATTCCATACGTGAAACATCCAAGTTTTCCATAACCACCTAGATTTTCATCTTTTATGCAGCCCACTAATTTCGGTAGATGTGTCACTCTGTTGTGTCCCTCATCGGGCCCCCGTGTCAGTTTCTATTTTGTGAACCTGACGTCAGAGCTGCCCAGCTGAGCTTAGGATGTTTCTCTGCAACTTTCACAGCCCTGGCTGCCCCATTTATTTTCCTGGATGATGTTTTCTCTTCTGGAGAAAGTCTTTTTTGGAAAAAATATTTAGTTTTTGTTTTATTTTTAAAAAGAGTGTGGGGTATGGATAGCCTAACCCATGGATACAGAAACAGCATTTCTGCCTTAAGCAGATGTATTTCCAGAGATGCTGAATTTTCCAGTTGAGCTGGAAGTCTCTTGAGAATAGGGGTCTCTTGAAAATAGGGACAATTTGTCGTATTTCAAGCCTGGGCTCCGTGCCACCTCCTCCAAGAAGCCCTCCTGGGTTGTACCCTATCCTGTGAACTGTACCATTCCAGGCCCTCTAGCTTCTAGTGCTGTAATTTATTTCCAAATGCTTCTTTTACAGACTGTGAGCCCTGCTGAGGGCAAGAATCCTGCCTCACTCATGTCCCTAATGCTCCACACTTAAGCCTCGAGGCCTTTGTTGATTGAGCACTTGCAGTCAGCCTGCTGGGTGCTTTTCTGACATCATCTGACCTCTCCCTCACTGCCGCCCTGTGAGGGATGAAATTATCATGACTGTTGTTGTTGTTATTGTCAGCCTTACTTTACTTCTGAAGAAACCGAGGCACAGAGAAGAGAAGCAGGTTGTCCTGGATGACCCTGTTTGGCAGGGCGGGAGTTGGGATTTGAACCCCAAGCCTTCCTGAGTGCAGATCCCTGCTCCCGGCAGCTTCGCTCCCAGCTCCCAGCTCCTGACTGACTGGGGAGGGAGCACTCCAGCTGGGGTCTAGGTGCTGCTGGCTGTGCCCATGTCCAGGCGAGACCTTCTGTCCTGTTTCTTCCTCTTTTTCCCTCCCCTGGCACGGTTGGCTCCTCCTCCTCGTTTTCCTCCTCTCTTTCCTCTTCCTCCCCCTTCTCTTCCTCCTGTACTTTTTTCTCCTCCTTTTCCTCTTCTTCCTTTTTCTTCCATTTTTATGTTTTCTTCCCTTTTTTCCTCCTCCTGCACTTAAAAAAATTTTTTTCTAAAATTAAGACAGGGTCTGGCCATGTTGCCCAGGCTGGTCTTGAACTCTTGGGCTCAAGTGATCCTCCACCCTCGGCCTCCCGAAGTGCTGGGATTACAGGCCTGAGCCACTGCACCGGGCCCCTCTCTTCCTCTTCCTCTTCCACCTTTCCCGTTCCTCTCTTTTCTCCTCCTCCTCTTATTTCTTGTTTTCTTCTTCCTCCTTCTCCTTCAATAGCTTATTGAGATATAATTTACAGACGATAAAAAATTCACTCATTTGAAGTGTTCAGTTCCATAATCTTTACTAAATGAACAAAGTCGTCCAGCGATCACTCTCCTGCCCGGAACACTGCCCTCACCCCAGAAGGAAGCGCTGTACCGATTAGCAGGCACTCCCCCCGACCACCCCACCCGGCTCCGTGGTTAACGTCGTCTGCGGTCTGCCCCGGCAGTCTCTCCTGTTTTGCACATTTCCTGTCAGTGCGCTCCTGCTGCATGGTTTTGTTGTGTCTGGTGGTTCTTTATGCATCCGAGTCGGTGGCATCAGGACTTAAGGTTTTGGACTGGGCTGGCTCCTTCCTGCTGAGTCCTGTCTTCCCTGGCCTCACCCACCCCCCACTGCCCCTCCGCATGGTGGAGAGATCCTACTGGGACCAGAAGGGCAGCTGTTGGGTCAGGCTGGGAATTGAGAGGATGAAAAATGTGCTTGCTGTTTTTCCTCGCTCCCCAGTTATGTGTTTTAAGTGATTTCAAACGTGCTGTAGCTGATAACATTCTTCAGGGCTCTGTCCTGGGATCGGCTCAGAGCTGCCTTGTTTGGGGCAGATAACCCCCCGTTCTGATGGGCTCGCCCCAGTTTGGGCTCCCTCTTAACTGCTCTGCTAGCCAGGGTGGCTGAACTGGATATGCCATTGTTACCAGAAAAGAGGGTCTTGAAACGGACCCCAAGAGAGGATTCTTGGATTTCATACAGGAAGGAATTCAGAGTGAGTTCTGGAGTGCAGTGAAAAGGGATAGTTTATTGAAAGTTAGAGCATCCTCAGAAAATGAAAGCAAGATTCCCCCCCCCCACCCCGGGTTTGTTTTTTAAGTTTTTCTTTTATTGTTTTGAGATGGAATCTTGCTCTGTTGCCAGGCTGGAGTGCAGTGACATGATCTCGGCTCACTGCAACCTCCGCCTCCTAGGTGCAAGCGATTCTCCTGCCTCAGCCTCCCGAGTAGCTGGGACCACAGGCACGCGCCACCACACCTGGCTAATATTTTGTATTTTAGTAGAGACGGGGGTTTCATCATGTTGGCCAGGATGGTCTCTATGTCCTGACCTTGTGATCTGCCTGCCTCGGCCTCCCAAAGTGCTGGGATTACAGGTGTGAGTCACCGTGCTGGGCCATTTTTAAGTTTTTCTTATAGGGGGTGTTGTCTGTGTAAAAGCTAAGCTAAGCTGTGTCTGCGTGCAGGTGAGCACACGGCATGACAAAATGTATTACTTTATTGATTTAAAGAAATCGTGGCATATATACGCCATGGAGTCCTACTTCAGCCACAAGAAAAGGAAGGAAATAATGTCTTAATGTCTTTTGAGGCAACTTAGACGGAGCTGGAGACCATTATTCTAAGCAAAGTAACTCAGGAGTGGAAAACCAAATATTACATGTTCTCACTTATAAGTGGGAGCTAAACTATGAGCATGAAAAGGCATAAGAATGATATAGTGGAAGTTAGGGATTGGGGGGAAGGTTGGGAGGGGGGAGGGATAAAAGACTACACATTGGGTACAGTGCACACTGCCTGGGTGCCCTAAAATCTCAGAAATCATCACTGTAGAATTCACCCATGTAACCAAAAACTACCTATCCTCCCAAAAACTGTTGAAATAAAAAACCGTCTTGAAAAGCAAAACAAAACCATCCTTGACAGTTTTAGCACGAGAGTATTCCAAAGCCTAACTATAATTATCTTGAAAGCATGGACTGTTACGGGTATTGGGACGTGTGGACTCTGTGCCGATGTGGGAGTGTGTCCTTGTGGGGGTTTTCCTCAACTATAAACATCCCATGATTATCTTGTGACCAGCAAGAAATGTGGCTTTTTAGTTTTAGTTTTTTTTTTTTTTTTGAGATGGAGTTTCGCTCTTGTTGCCCAGGCTGCTTTTCGATGGTGTGATCTCATCTCACCACAACCTGTCTCCTAGGTACAAGCGATTCTCCTGCGTCAGCCTCCCGAGTGGCTGGGATTACAGGCATGTGCCACCACGCTCGGCTGATTTTGTATTTTTAGTAGAGATGGGGTTTCTCCATTTTGGTCAGGTTGGTCTCGAACTCCTGACCTCAGGTGATCTGCCCTCCCAAAGTGCTGGGATTATAGGCGTGAGCCACTGTGCCCAGCCTGGGTTTTTAGTCTTAAGATGCAGTTGAACTAAATATAGCATTACTGTGGCTCCCGTTTCCCTAACACCCCCAGGCACTCGAAGCTAAGATTTTTTTTTTTTTTTTTTTTTTTTTGAGACAGAGTCTTGCCCTGTTGCCCAGACTGGAGTGCAGTGGTGCAGTCTCAGCTCACTGCACCCTCCACCTCCTGAGTTCAAGCGATTCTCCAGCCTCAGCCTCCCGAGTAACTGGGATTATAGGCACATGCCACCACACCAGGCTAATTTTTGTATTTTTATTAGAGTAGAGATGGAATTTCTCAATGATGGCCAGGCTGGTCTCAAACTTCTGACCTCAAGACCACCTTGGCCTCCCAAGTGCTGAGCTTACAGGCGCGAGTCGCTGCGCCTGGCGTAAGATGTGTCCAGCCCTTACTGTGTCCTGGGTTCTGAACACCTTGTTCCTTCCACCTCATTCATGCCTCCCAGCAACCCTGCGGGGCAGACACCGTCACCATACTCATTTTACATCCAGGAGTGGGGGCCCAGAGAGATTAAATAACTAGCCAGCCAGTGTGGAAACGAGGCAATCCAACTCCATCCACACCTTTCCCCTGGCCCAGGGATGCCTCTGTAACACACCGCATTCTCTCCCTAGGCCTCGGTTTCCCCCTTTGGGAACCTGTTCTGTTCTGTCTGTGCCCTGACCTTTCAAAGAATGATAAACTGCGTGAAGCTGGGCACATGTCTGGCTTCCCTGGGTCCCCTTTGGTGGCTGATCATGCCTAGATCTAAAGATGATTTCATTGTGAGCAAGACTGTTGCTGGGACAACTGGGAGTTTTGTGCCTTTTTGGAGAATGGTTACAGAGCACTTACTAAGCCCTGGGCTAGTGCCTGGCCCCGAGACCACAGAGATAACCTGGGACCCAAGCTTTGCCGGTGGGGAGCTCCCAGCCCTGTGAGGAAGACAGGCTGTGCTCACCCAACACATCCTACTGTTCCTGAAGAGAGGGCGCAGTGACTCATTTTTTCCTATTTGCATTAAGCTTAAAAGATGGTTGAACTGGCCGGGCTTGGTGGCTCACACCTGTAATCCCAGCTCTTTGGGAGGCCAAGACGGGCGTATCACAAAGTCAGGAGATTGAGACCGTTCTGACTAACACGGTGAAACCCCATCTCTACTAAAAGATTGGCCGGGCGTGGTGGTGGGTACCTGTAGTCCCCGCTGCTCCAGAGGTTGAGGCAGGAGAATCGCTTGAATCTGGGAGGGGGAGGTTGCAGTGAGTTGAGATTGCACCACTGCCCTCTAGCCTGGGTGACAGAGCGAGATTCCATCTCAAAAAAAAAAAAAAAAAAAGATAATTGAACTTCCACATTCCTGGCAAAGGGCCCCACCTGGGCAAAGGCAGGGAGGCTGAGCATCTGTGTGTGGCTGGGCACTGGTTTGGTGAGGGCAGCAGGAGGCAGCTGTCTGGCAAAGGGCACCGAAGGCTGGTGCAGGAATCGAGGCTGCTGGCCACAGATGCTCCGATGATGGATGACACGCTGGTGGGGCCGAGCACCTGAAAATGAAAGGATGGCAGCTCCCAGTGCAGGGCCTGGCACACAGTAGGCCCACAGAGAGAGCGTGAGGAATGCATGGCCACCTGGGCTCCTGGAGGGTAGTATTTCGGATGTCCGGGCTGAGGGATGCGGAAGGAATGTCACTGAACCATTCCCCAGGTGGCACATGCCATTCCTGCCCCCGTCCCCACACAGGAATGCAGGTCGGCAGGCCGGAAGATGGCGTTGCTACATGCGGGTCTTCTGACGCTTCAATGTTGGTTAGGAACTAATTCAAATAAAACAAAATAGCACACCGCCTTCCTCTTCCCCCTGCCCCAAAAAAAACAACAACACTCAAACAAAATTATACCTAAGGGGGGTACCAGTTTCAACCTTTTTTTTTTTTTAGAATTATTATTTTTCATAGAGACGGCGTCTCACTATGTTGCCCAGCCTGGTCGTGAACTCTTGGGCTCAAGTGATCCTCCCACCTTAGCCTCCCAAAGTGCTGGGGTCGCCGGCGCCCCGCCTCGCCCTCTGTTTTCCTTGTGAACGCTGATGTTCATTTTAACAAGCTTCTCATCTTAAAAAAAAAAAATAGGTGGTGCTGGGTGTGGTGACCCATACCTATAATCCCAGCACTTTGGGAGGCCAAGGTGGGCAGATCACTTGAGGCCAAGAGTTTGAGATACTGTGGACAACATGGTGACACCCTGTCTCTCCTAAAAATACAAAAATTAGTTGGGTGTGGTGGCACATGCCTGTAGTCCCAGCTCCTTGGGAGGCTGAGGCATGAGAATCACTTGAACCCAAGAGGCAGAGGTTGCAGTGAGTTGAGACTGTGTCGCTGCACTGCAGCCTGGGCAGCAGAGCAGGATTCTTTCTCAAAAAAAAAAAAGATGAGAAGTTTTTTGCTAAAAGCGAAGCCTTCCCTGTGAATTCACAGGGTTCTTTGTACATTAAATCTACTTTAGAATGAAGGAATGAATAGTATCAGAAAGAGCTGCCCAAGGGCCAGGGGTAGCCAGTGGTAGCCAGGGGTAGCCAGGGGTGGCAAAGGTGGGGAGCCAGGCTTGGGCCTTCAGTGAGCTGAGCGGTGAGGAGGGGCTGGTGGAGGAGCAACAGAATGAGGAGCTAGGCTAGCCGAGGAGCCCTGGGTCCCTGTGGCTTGGACCCACCCAGAGCCTGGGCTGGGGACTGCTGGGGACCAGGATGGTCAGATCCTAAGCTGGAGTCCCCAGCATGGACAGGAGCTGCCCAGGTGAAGAGGAAGGGGCGTGTATTCATCTCCAAGGGCCGCCATAGTGAGCTAACACACACCCAGTGGCTTAAAACACTGGAAAGCGATTCTCGCGCAGTTCTGGACGCCGGAAGTCCGGAATGAAGGTCGCTCCGGTCTCTGCCTCTGTCTTCACGTGGCCTTCTCTGTGTTCTCTTCTGAATCACGGGAGGACACTTGTCGTTGGATTTAGGGTCCTTCTGGGTGTCTTAGCCCGTTTGAGCTGCTGTAACAAAATAACCCGAGACTGGATACTCGATAAAAACAGAAACGTGCGTCTCACAGTTCTGGAGACTGGGAGGTCGGGTTTGGTTTCTGGCAGGCACCTGCTTGCTTGTAGATGGTGGTGTCTAGGGTTCCTCATGCGGAAGTGAGGGAGGGGATGGAAGGGGAGAGCTCACCCCCTCAAGCCCTTTGCTTTTTGTTTTTAATTTATTTTTATGATTGTTTTGAGAGACAGGGTCTGGCTCTGTCATCCCGGCTGGAGTGTGGTACTACAGTCGTAGTTCACTGCAGCCTCGAACTCCTGGGCTTGAGCAGTCCTCCTGCCTCAGCCTCCCAAGTAGCTGAGACTACAGGCACACACTACCACACTAGGCCAAGTTTTCTACGTTTTATAGACATGGGGTTTTGTGATGTTGCTCAAGATGCTCTTGAACTTCTGGCCTCAAGAAATCCTCCCACCTAGACTCCCGAAATGCTGGGATTACAGGGATGAGCCACCAGGCCTGACCTCAAGCCCCTGTATCTGGCCATCAATTCCATTCCTGAGGGTGGAGCTGTGTTGACTACGCACCTTGAAAGGTTCCTCTTCTTAACACCCTTGTCTTGAGAATTCACTTCCAGCTGATGAAGTTTGGAGCGTCGCAGACATTCAAACCATAGCCCCGGGGAATCCAGAATGATCTCATCTTACGACCCTTAAACTCATTACCTCTGCAAAGACCACTTCCAAATATGGCCACATTCGCAGGCAGGTGGACATATGTTTTTAGGGGTCTCCATTCAACCCGCTTTGGGGAGGACGCCTGCTTTCGATAGCATGGGCAAAGCCTTTGTGAGTGCCTGGCTCATGGGGTGTGGTCCAGTGGTGGGAGGTGCATGGGGATCTGGGGTGGGAGGGGGCAGGTTGGATTTCTCTCAGGAGCAATGGGGAAACCAGGGAAAGCATTCAACATGTGTGCTTGTGGCGTGCCATGGACACATCCGCGCTTGCAGGTGGCCCCTGCCGTGGAGAAGGCCCCTGGGGGTGGGAAGAGAGATACCGTTCCACGTCATCAACCACTGACTCCTGACGCAGCCACACTCCCCAGCTGCCTGGGCCCACAGGGCAGGGTGGTGGCCAGGGCGGCCAGAGCAGGATAACCAGGACTGGGCACTGGGGGCAGCTTCTCCTGGGGCCTGGCCTGGTGCCTTTGACCATTGCTGGCTGGGAGATGGGGACTTGGGATTTCCATCTTTGGCATCTGCCCAGCCCCCTACCCCCTGCCCCTGCCCCCTGCCTGGTCTTAGATTGGCTCTGTCTCTACCTTGGACTCACTGGGTCTTAGACTTTTGAATGTCTCTTTTTATTCTTAGCCCCCTGCCCTGTCACCAGTGTCCCTGCCACCTCCAGCTTTCTCCCCAGCTGTTCCTGGTGCTCTTCGTCCCTGCCCGCCTCCTGGGCTGTCTGTCTCGCCTGCTTTTTATGACTTCCTTTGGGGTTCATCCCTTGCCCTGCCTGTGTCGCACCCCCATCGGAACCCCTACCCACCCATCTCCCTCTCCTCTCCCTCCATGTCGCTTGTCTTTCTCTTTCCTCCTTTCTCCCTCTGTGTTCTCTGTCATGCCCTTCCCTCCCTGTCTCATGCCTTTCCTGCCTATAACTTCATCTCCTTCCTCCTGCCTTCCTCTCTCTGCCCTGTGCCTGGCCTGCCGTCCTCTCTGCCCTGCGCCTGGCCTGCCATCCTCTCTGCCCTGCGCCTGGCCTGTCGTCCTCTCTGCCCTTCGCCTGGCCTGCCGTCCTCTCTTCCTCTCTTCATCCACCTGCCTCTGGCATCCCATCTGCACCTTCCAGCCTCTTTCTCTGCAGGCCCTTCTCCATCCTAGGCTGGTGGGAGACCAGTCAGTCAACCCTTAGCAGCCTGCACGCTAACGGTGGCCCCTGTCAGCCAAGGCTTGTCAGGAAGGCCCTGGCAGGCCCCTGTATGTTTACAGTAACGCTCATTCAGTAGGGCATCCACATGCGCTGCATGTCCCACTGTTCCGTTAGTCCCTCATGGAGCATGGCCTAATCCCAGACTTGACAGCACCAGGGGTACGGCCAGGCAGCATGCACTGTCCCTCCAGCAGTACTGTCAGTGCAGAGGGCTCAGCCCCTTCAGCACACTTTTGTCAGTCAGCAGGACCCAGTGCTCTGGCTGGACTGTCAGCTGGGGCTGTCCTCTGACTGCTACTGTCAGCTGGGGCTGTCCTCTGACTGGTACTGTCAGCTGGTGAGCAGGGCTGGCTTTTCAGGTATACTGTCTGCCAGTCGGAGCGGGGCTGGCCTTCCTGCTGTACTGTCAGGGAGCAGGACAACCTCTTGACTGTACCGTCAGGGAGCAGGGCGACCTTCCGGCTGTACTATCGGGGAGCAGGGCCGGCCTTCCAAGTGTACCATACCGTCGGGGAGCAGGGCCGGCCTTCTGACTGCACTACCAGTCCTTGGCTCTTCCATCGCTGGGGCCAACCCCTGACTATCAGGTGGCGAGCAGCTGAGACCCACTGCCTGCTGGGAGTGGGGCGCTGAGAATCGGGGAAACCACAGGCCTGCCTCTGAATTGCTTTGAAGCTACGCGGTGGTTTTCTCAGCTGCCGCACCCAGCACCCTCTCCTTGTTTAAGTGAGTTTCCTGTTAGTTGCTCTGCCTGGCGTTGGGTGGTGGGCCTGAAGGACTCAGCACAGATGGGCCCAGGCTGTTGCTGGGGCAGTGTGCAGAGCTCCAGGCTGGAGTGGGAGCCCGGTGCAGAGACTGGGGCCTCTGCCCAGTGCCTCCATGAAGTCCTCCTCCACTTCAGTCTTCCCCTCTCAGCAGTGGGAAGGACTTTGTCTCGGAAGCACAGCTCTCCTGCATTTGGCATTCATTCCCCCAAGTCTCTGGGTTATGGCATTGGCTTATGGGGACCTGGTGTTGAGTAGGGGATCCAGGCGTGTCCGGCTTGGGTTTGCATCCCTGTCTCACTGTTCAGCAGCCACTCACCTCTGCAAGCTCTGTCTGTCCCTGTGAGCCTTGGTTTCCTCATCTAGACGGTGGAGATGATGATACTGCCCTCATGATATGACCGTGAGCACGAAACTAGATGCTTTGGCAGGATTCTGGTTGCTGAATCCTCAAAGCCCTGAATGCAGGGCTAATCCATCCCATTTTACAAAAGGGGTAACTGAGGCTTGCTAAAGGAAGATCAGTGACTTGCTAAAATCATGCTCTTTTGAAGGAAACATCTAGGAAAGTTTGCCTTGGGTTTGCCCTAGGTGTGCTTTAATTTGCATTTTAATCTCTGAGAATTAACGCTCCCCTCACTCGCTGCCTGGTGCAGCTGGCAGCTAGTGCCTCCGGGAGGTGATCCCCCCCTTCCTCAGCACCCCACTCCCCATGCTGGGCTGGGTGCCTACAGGAGGGGATGGGCCCAGGACTCGTGGCTGGGAGGCCCAGGTTCCAGCCTTGCTTTAGTTGCCAACTCACCATGTGACCTTGGCCAAGTCTCTTGACTTCTCAGAGCCTCAGTTTCCCTCTTTGTAAAATGGAGATGGCCACACCCTCCTTCTCGAGGGGATCAGAAGCTTAGCTGAGTTTAAAAGGAATGTGACTGACATCAGAGGAGCCCTGTGACCCGATGGGATCCTGGGTTGATTTCCTTCCCTGAAATGAGTGGCAGGGGGCCTCCTTCTCCTCATGTGGTTTGCGGAGGAGGAACCACACACACTTGGGCTCACACGCGCAGCACACAGTCACATCCACCCATGCACAAAGCACACTTGTCTGTGCACGCACTTGACACACACAAAAGCCCATACACTCACACTCCTTTCGCACATACACACACTCTCTCTCTCTCTCTCTCTCTCTCTCTCTCTCTCTCTCTCTCTCTCTCGTTCAGTTCCCAGGCATCCCCTTCTCTCTTCTTGCCTTCTTGCTGTGAGTTGAAAAGTCTCCATGCCTAGGGCTCCTGGGAGGGTGAGGGTCCAGGCAGCTGGGTTCAGAAGGAGCCGCCCCTGGACCCGCCCTCACTGGACGAGGGGCCAGAGATGTCCGGGGCGGGGCTCATGGGACTGAGCGGTGGCTTCTCAGTCCCCTAGGCAGCCGTGGCCATCAGTGGAGCCGTCTGGCTGGTCCCCTGGCTGTAAGCCGGCTTCTGAATGATTTATGCCACCTTGAACTTGACTCCTGCGTGACAAGAGGAGTGGGAAGAGCTGCCCCCGCTGGAGAAAAACTGGAAGCCTGCACCGTGCTTACCGCATAACCTCTGGGTGCCGGAAATGGAGTATTACTACTGCCCCAGGCTGCTGAAACTCTTGCGCTACCTCTGGGTGAGTGCAGGCTCCAGGACAGGGACACCTCCTTTCCCTCTCCTCCTGCTTTGCCAACTTTGCTTTTTGGCTGTGTCTGGTTCGCAGTGTCTCTGTTTTCTTTAAGAAATGGAGTTTTACAAGGAAGAGAGAATGATGGGGAAAGGGGAGAAGGGCTGGGTTTGGGAGGCAGAGCAGGTTTGTAGGAAGAGCTGAGACTCCTGAACAGGAATGCAGATCCTGGGTCCGGTCCTTAAGAGAACAGGAAAAGCGAGAACCACGTCAGTGAGTTTTTCAGAAAGCGACATTTATTTGATCTAAAGGACGAGTCTTTATTCTGAAATTACATCTCTCTTGCCTTTGTGTGTGTGTAAGAATGCCCCTCTTCTATGGGATAAAAATAACAGCGTTTGATTTCTTTTTCCTGAGCCTAACCCAGTGATATAGAAAGAAGTTGGGACCCCTCCTCCCAACACACGCACTGCGCTCTCTCCTCTGTATAACAGAGAAAAACCCGGGACATTTTCTGATGAGATGTCAAAGTCAGGGAACCTGCGCCGAAGCGCTTCGTGGGGTACAAAAAGCTTTCAGCTCTCACATTGACTCTGCGACTGGTCTGCTCTCTGGCTGGGCAAGTTACTTCTCTCCTCCGGGTTTCTGTTTCCTCCTCTGTGAAACTAAGGAGTAGGTGGAGGTGATTCTGCGTTGTGTGACGTCCATCAGGGCTCTGGGCATAGAGGAGATTATCGAACAATTGTCTTGAGCTGGTCTCAGAGTTTTCCAGAATAATTGCCACTGGTTTCAGGACACCCAAAAGGGAAAGTCTTAGGAAATATTATCTTTCCCATTGCTGAATGTTTGCAAATACTTCAGATGCCTTCTTGCCCAGAGAATTTTCCAGTGCTCCTAAAAATACAGCTTTAGGAAACATTGCTTTTCAGCCGCCAGTCCCAGAGCGTCTCACCTCCCTCCCGAGCCCCCTGGAGCAGCTGGGAAACAGGAGATCCTCCCAGTCTCTGTCGTTCAGCCATTGGCATACCATTCTCATATCATAAATGTAAGGCAACATTGATTGATTGATTGACTGATTGATGTTTTAATTATGAAAATAATGCATGGTAAAAAAAAACATGGAAAATTCAGATGAGCACAAAGAAGAGAAGAAGTCTCCAATAATCGTCTTTTTTTAAAAAATTCTGTGGTTTGCAAGATCTGGATAACCTTGATGTGCCTGCCTGCGTGTTGGGCTCTGGGCTTGGTACTAGAGATGTAGGGACGACTAAAATACATAGAACTTAGAGCTTGGTGTAGGTGTTGAACTCATCCACAAATGGCTACGATCTTATGTTCATTAAGCACACACTTTAGAGCTAGCCCCCAGGTACTTGGAATACAGGAGTGAGAGAGCATGGTCCCCTGATCACATGGAACTTAGTCTGGTGAGAACTTGGTGTTTGCTCAAGGAGTTGAAACAAGGACCGGGGATATGTTAGGATGGGGGTGGTGCACAGTGCCTCTGGGGACATGGTCTCATTGGGGTATGGGGACCAGGAGAGTCTCCTCAAGGAAGCTGAGCACTGGAGGGTGCATAGGAGCTGGCATTTGATGCTAGGGTAGGGGTCCAGGAAAGCATGTGCTAGGCAGAGGGAACAGCATGTGCAAAGGGCTGGGCTGGGTGTCAGAAAGAGCAAGAGCCCGTGGCATGCCCATGGTGCTTTCCAGGTATGGGCATAAGCTCAGCCTGGCCAGTAGGGTCTGGGTGGGGATGCTCTCAGCCTCCTAGGGGGAGCTTTGTGGAGTAGACAGAGTCACAGCTCCTCAGCTGACTGTGTCCCACCTCTCTGGTGACCTTGGACTAGTCTTTTCCTCTCTGTGCCTCTGTTTCCCCATCGGGACCATGAAGAGGTAGGGTGAGGCAGTTCAGAAAGCCTTTCCTAGATGTGACGGTGCGAGAGATTTCCGTTTGGCCACTGCTTTCTGTGGGTGACTAGGTCTTGGGATTGAGGAGCCATGCAGGCCCACTGCTGCTGGTTTTACAAATCACCCACACTTTCTCTGTCCCTCTGAGTCACTGAAGATAGCCTGGCCCATGTGTTAACAAGACCAAGGTCTTAGATCGGCCCTGGTGTCTGCACTCCTAAGCTGGAAACTCTTGCTTGATGTCTCAAGGAAGCTTGGGAATGTGGACCTGGATTCTGAGGAAACCCTGTAGCCTTGGGAAGTCCACTTCAGCTTGTTGGGGTGATTCCCTTGAAATCTCTAACTCATTTCTGAAACCTAGAAGCTGCTCCGAGAATGTTGGCTCCTCCTGCTTCCCAGGAGGTAAGTAAGCAGCTAACAAGGAACGATTGCAGAGAGCCAGGTGGAGGTGCCAGCTCCCTGCCACTCCTGTAGCTTGGCATAATTGATAACATGCATTCATCCATCATTTCTTCAGCATGGCCTCTCCTCACTGTACCAGGCCCTGGTATTGCCACCTCTTCACTAGGGTCTTCCCTAGTGAATGACCCCTTCCCTTCAACATTCTTTGTTTTATTACTCAACCTTTTCGTTTATCTGTTTTTAGAGGTAGAGTCTCACTCTGTCACCCAGGCTGGAGTGCCGTGAACGATCATAGCTCACTGTAGCCTTGTCCTCCTGGGCTTAAGGGATCCTCCCACCTCAGCCTCCAGAGTAGCTGGGACTATAGGTACATGCCACCATGCCCAGCTAATTTTGTAACTTTTTCTAGAGATGTGGTCTCACTAAATTGCCCAGGCTGGTCTTGAACTCTAGAGCTCAAGTGATCCTCCGCCTCAGCCTCCCAAAGTGCTGGGACTATAGGCGTGAGCCACCACACTCAGCCTGCAGTTTTTTTGAAGTTTTAAATGAACTTCAAAAAGTTGTATACATTTAAAGTGTGCAACCACATGTTTTGGTGTATGTACATGTACACAGTGAAATTATTACTGCCATCAGGCAAATTAACATACCCGTCTCCTCTCATCAGCACTTTTTATTTAAAAACTGGTAAGAGCCCCTGAAACCTGCTCTCTCAACAGGTTTCCGGTATATTACACAATCCTACTAACTGTAGCCACCATGCTTTAGATCTCTAGACATGTTCATCCTTTAGAACTGCAACTTTGGACTCTAACAAAGTTCCATTCCTCGCCCTACACCTCCCTGCCCCATTCTGTTTTTATGTGAGAACATGTAGTATTCTGTCTTTCTGTGCCCACCTTATGTCAGTTAGGATAATGTCCTCCAGGTTCAATCATGTTGTTGCAAATAACAGGGTCTTCTTTTTAAAAGCTGTATAATCTATTTGTGTGTGTGTGTGTAGATACATAGAGTGTATATATTATTGAATATATCTATAAAGAAATTGGCTGGGCATGGTGGCTCACACCTGTAATCCCAGCACTTTGGGAGGCCAAGGTGGGCAGATCACAAGGTCAGGAGGTCAAGATCAGCCTGACCAACATGGTGAAACCCCGTCTCCACTAAAAATAAAATGAAAAAAAAAATTAGCTAAGTGCGGTGGCACGTACGGCAATCCCAGTTACTCAGGAGGCTGAGGTAGGAGAATTGCTTGAACCCAGGAGGTGGAGGTTGCAGTGAGCCAAGATCGAGCCACTGTGCTCCAGCCTGGGTGACAGAGTGAGACTCTGTCTCAAAAAAAAAAATTGAGGGCTGGGCATGGTGGCTCATGCCTATAATGCTAGTGCTTTTGGAGGCTGAAGAGTGAGGTTCCCTTGAGGTCAGAAGTTTGAGACCATCCTGGCTAACATGGCAAAACTATGTCTGTACTAAAAATAAAAAATTAGCTGGGCATGGTGGCCTGCACCTGTAATTCCAGCTACTTGGGAGGCTGGACAGGAGAATCACTTGAACCTAGGAGGTGGAGGTTGCAGTGAGCTGAGAGAGCACCACTGCACTCCAGCCTGAGTGAGGCTCTGTCTCGGGAAAAAAAAAAAAAAAAAAAGAAGAAGAAGATTGAGGGGCACATGGCACATATATATGTATACACACATATATATGAAAACATGTTTCCATGAACAGGAAAAATTCAGATGAGTACAAAGAAGAAAATAAGTCTCTGATAATCTGTATTTTTGAATTATTTGGTTCACAAGAACATCTGTCATCTGTCTGTCTATTTAACTCTATGTAATTTTGTGGTTCACAAGTCTATCTATCTATCTATCTATCTATCTATCTATCTATCTATCTGTTCATCCATCCATCCATCCATGACACAATTTCTTTTTTTCTTTTTCTTTTTTTTTTTTTTTGAGACGGAGTTTTGCTGTTGTCACCCAGGCTGGAGTGCAATGGCGCGATCTCGGCTCACCACAACCTCCGCCTCCTGGGTTCAGGCAATTCTCCTGCCTCAGCCTCCTGAGTAGCTGGGATTACAGGCACGCACCACCATGCCCAGCTAATTTTTTGTATTTTTAGTAGAGATGGGGTTTCACCATGTTGACCAGGATGGTCTCGATCTCTTGACCTCGTGATCCACCCGCCTTGGCCTCCCAAAGGGCTGGGATTACAGGTGTGAGCCACCGCGACTAGCCCTGCCTCCGCCACAACTTCTTTATTCATTCATCTGTCACTGGACACTTGGGGATTTCCACATCTTGGCTCTCACGAGTGTTGCTCTGTTGAGCATGGGAGTGCAGACATCTTTATGGCATATTGATTTCATTTCCTTTGGGTATATGCCCAGAAGAGGGATTGGTGGATCTATTTGCAGTTTTTTTGAGGAACTATACTATTTTACATAACAACTTATTTTAGAATACTTGAGAGAAAAGTTACAAAGATAGTAGCGGGAGTTCCTGCATACCCTTCGCCCGGTTCCCCGAGTGTTAGCATGTTACTATAACCATGGTTCAGCCATCAGAAGAAAGAAGTTAACATTGGTGCGTTACTGTAAACTCCAGACTAAATTCCAGTGGTTTGCACGGGGGCGACTTTTCCCTGCAAGGGACACTTGGCAATGTCTGGAGACATGTTTGATTGTCACAGCTGAGGACAGGGGTGCTACTCGCACGTGGTGGGTAGACACTGAGGATGCTGCTTAACATCCTATAATGCACGGGGTGGGTCCTCCCCTCCCCTCCTCTCCCCTCCCCTCGACAGCACCAAGAATGATCCTGGCCAAAATGTCAGTTGTGACAAGGTTGAGAAACCTTGTCTTTTTCCGCTGTCACCAGTTTTTTCACAAATGTTCTTGTTTTGCTCCAGGATCTAGCTCAGGGTCCCACATTGTATTTTTCCCACTTTCAGTTTCCTCCGTAGTCGGGCCTCATCATTGCCAGCTGAGTGAGTAAATCAGTGCTTTCCTTTCCTTTTTTTTGAGTTGGAGTCTCACTCTGTCACCCAGGCTGGAGTGCAGTGGTGCAATCTCTGCTCACTGAAACCTCTGCCTCCCAGGTTCAAGCCTTCCTGCCTCAGCTTCCCAAGTAGCTGGGACTACAGGCATGTGCCACCATGCCTGGCTAAGTTTTTGAATTTTCAGTAGAGATGGGGTTTCACCGTGTTAGCCAGGGTGGTCTCCATCTCCTGACCTCATGATTTGCCGGTCCGCCTTGGCCTCCCAAAGAGCTGGGATTACAGGCGTGAGCCACCGCGCCTGTCCATCAGTGGTTATCGTTCTGTGTGTCCACTCACAGCATAAAATAATCTGCCACGTTATTTAAAAAGTTTGTAACCATGACATTTAATAGCGGCTTAACATTCCTACCTGTTGTCAGGCTTGGTTGGGGGCACTGGTTTCATTTACTTTGGGTATATACCCAGAAGAGGGATTGGTGGCTCTGTTAGCCAGTCCTTTGCGGCTGGACACTTAGGTTATTCCCAGGTATTCACTGTATGCACAGTTGTCCTCAGCCTTAAATCTTTATTCACATTTCAGGTTATTTCCTATGTCAGCTTCTTAGAAGTGGGGCCGAGCATGGGCTGCAGCAGGTTTTCTGCAAAGCTGTCCCTTGTTGCTGGGATGTTTTTAGCTTCCTGTTGGCGGCCTGAGTCCTTCTCATAGCTGCACTTCTCTTCTGGGGGGAGAAACCACTATCTCTGTCAAGACTGGTGCTGGCCCAGCAACAGTTGGGGTATGGGGAGAGAGATCAAGTTTCTCTTTCAAACCATCGGTAAGAGTAGATGAGGGCTGCCTCTGGCGTGGCTGTTGGGAGTTACTTAATCTCCTGTGTTGCTGAGATAACCTCAACAGGCGGTCCCAAGGCCTGCGGCCTTGCTGGGGCGTAGGCAGCAAGCTGGTGCCTGGGGGTTGTCAATTACAGGAATAGTAATTAATGATGCAAGCAATAGTAATGCAATGATAAAAGTGACTGTCACCACCACCACTCCTACTGAGTGCTCACAAAATCCTCAGCCTGTGCTAAGTGCCTTTCCAAGGGGTCTCATTATATCCTTATAAGAGCCCCAATGGGTTGATCTCATTATTACCTCCATTTTGCAGTTAGGGAAACTGAGGCCTAGAAAGGCTAGTCAGCTCATCCAAGGTCCCCAGCTAGGAAGTGCTGGAGCGTGTATTTGAATCCAAGTCTCCCCCTATATCATTTTTACTACTTCATGGAGTCCGATCTTCCGGTTTGTCACATGGGGAAACTGAGGCCCATGGTGTGGAAGCAACTTCACAGCCTCCAGGAAGGCTTTCTGTGCATATCAAGCTCTGCAGGGTGGAGGATGATGGGAAAATGTTGCCCTAGGCCAAGTGGGGCTCTGGAGGGAGAGCCCTGGAATCCCAGCCCTCTCTACCAGCTGTGTGGCTTATGGCAAATCACATGATGGCTTTGGGCCTCAGTTTCCCTCTCTGTAAGTGGCAGTGGTCAGCCCCATCTGGCAGGACTGTGCTGAGGATTAGCTGAGATAAGGGGCATTAGTGTCGTTGACACAGGGCTGCACTAGAGTGGGCACTTAATATCTAGATGGTCTTTGTTGGGGGCTGGGGAGGGCTCTGATGTAACGGCAGGGACCCCCACCTCCTGCCCCACGCTCTTCCCAGCTGCCTCTCCAGCCCCCCACAGGACCTGTGAGGCTGACTCTCGAAGGCTTCCTCTACTCCAGTCTCCCATGGCAGTGGGGGCTGCTTTGAGTGTAGTAGCGTTGAAGCCACAGTGGCCTGTGGGGCATTTATGGTTTTTTTTTTTTTTTGGGGTTGTTGGGCAACATAGCAAGACTCAGTGTCTACAAAACAAATGTTTTTTAATAGCCAAGTGCAGTGGTGTATGCCTGTAATCTCAGATATTCAGGAGGCTGGGCAGGAGGATCACCTGAACCCAAGAGTTCGAGGCTGCAGTAAGCTATGCTTGTACCACTGCTCCCCAGCCCAGGAGACAGAGCAAGACCCTGTCTCAAAAAAAAGTAAAAAATACAAATAGATGTGGGCTGATGGGCTACCCTGCTGACCTGACATGTAGAAGGCTATCGTGGGGACACATGTTCGTGAGCCTTATCATGGTGTCTGGCGTTCCACACACATGCCATAAGCAATTGCTGTTGCCATTGTCATCTTCATGATCAGCTTCTGGATCTCAGATCTTGGTGGCTTCAGTTTGTGCCAAGGGTCTGGTTTGGCTCTGTCTTGGCAGTGTCTGTGGCTGAAATAGAAGAACTGACTATTTCTGTGCTGTCTGAGTTGGGCCTGAGGTTTGGGCCACGGGACAGTTTCATCATGAGAGCATTTCATCGGACTGGAGCCGTGGCTGCCTTTTTAGGCCCAGTCGTGGAGGGGAGAATGGGCTTGGAGTCAGTCTCTCCTGCTTCTGATCCATACTGGGCCACTTACTAATAGTGCATGAGGCCTCGAGCAAATCTCTTAGCCCTCCCAGAAACTCAGTTTTGCCATCTGTGGAGTGGAAATAATGATAGCAACTTCCTCGTGGGATGGCCTGAGGACTCAGCGAGGTGATGCAAACAAAGCCGGGCATACAGTAGGTGCTGAATAAGTGGTGGCAGCCGATGCTGGTGCTAGATACCCGATGGGTCCTTGGTTCAGTTCAGTCACATGCACTGGGCTGTGTTCTCAGGGTTTGGGGTACATCAGTGCATGAGACAGTCATTATCCCTGCCCCAGGGACTAACACTCTTTTTTTCTTCCTGAGATGGAGTTTCACTCTGTTGCCCAGGCTGGAGTGCAGTGGTGCAATGTCAACTCACTGCAACCTCCACCTCCTGGGTTCAAACGATTCTCCTACCTCAGCCTCCTGAGTAGCTGGGATTATAGGCACCCACCAACACACCTGGCTAATTTTTAGTAGAGATGGGGTTTCACCATGTTGGCCAGGCTAGTCTCAAACTCACAACCTCAGGTAGTCTGCCCACCTTGGCTTTCCAAAGTGCTGGGATTACAGGTGTGAGCCACTGCGCCCAGCCAGGGACTAACATTCTAGTGGGGTGTTCAGGCAATCAGCAATGGGCATGATATGTAAGGACATTGTATAGCATGTCAGGAGGTGGGATGTGCTGGGGAGAGGGAGAAGGAACCAGGTAAGAAGCTTTTGGAGGGCTTGGGTTTGTGGGGCCTCGCCCTCTCTAAGAAGGTGACATTTGAACAGAGACTTTGGAAGCAGGGAGAGACTAGGCCAGGGGAGCTTGGTGGGGAACAGGAATAGTCAGTGCAAAAGCTTTAAGGCCCAAGCATGCAAAGGCACATTTGCAGACAGGAGGGATGCCAGGGTGGCCGCAGCAGGCGGGGTGAGAGGAGAGAGTGAGCAGGGAGGGCAGGGAAGTGACACAGCCTGAGCATGACGGGCCTTGTAGTCACTCTAAGGACTGTGCCTTGTGCTGGAGGGCATCAGAGCCATGGGGATGTGTCCCTTTGCATAGGACTGACACAGCCCAACTGGGCCTTTGAGCGGGTCCCTCTGGCTGTCAGGTGGGGAACAGACTCAAGTAGGGGGGCCAGTAAGGACCCACTGCAGTTGCTCAGGTGGGAGATGACGGCCACTCAGACCAGGGGCAGGAGGAGGGGAGAAGTGGGCAGGTTATGGGTGTAGTGGGAAGGTTGAGCTCCAGGGTGTGCTCATGGATTGGACGTGGGATGGGAAAGACGTGAGTCATGGATAACATTGAGAGTTTGCCATCTGCTAAAACCTGGCGCTGGCCTCAGCTTTCATTAGGAAAATTGCAGGGTAGAGGGTCTTGGGGACAGATCAGGACCCGAGTTTGCACTTGTTGGTTGAGTTTGAAGTGTTGACTAGACATCTGGTGTTGGTATTCATTCTCCTCCTCCTCCCATACCTCTCCTTCCCCATCTGTAGAATGGGAAGGGTCACTCATGCCCTGCCCGTATTGGTGAGAGGAAAAATTTAAAGGATTAAAACACCAAGCTCTGTGGTGAAATCCTTCAGCCCCTTGGAAAATCCTCACCATTTCTGAGCTCTAGGAAGGGGCACCCAGAACCTTTGGAGCAGAAGGCCCTGCTCATATCCACTGGAGAGCTTGAGAATTCAGCTGGGCCTGGGCCAGCTCCCCTTGGCACCTCCCTCACTGTGACAGTTTCAGACTCTTGGCTTTTTATTTATTTATATTTTTTAGGGACAGGGTCTGGCTCTCTCACCCAGGTTGTGCTGCTGGGGTATAATCCTAGCTCAGTAAAGCCTCGAACACCTGGGCTCAAGGGATCCTCCCACCTTGGGTTCCCAAAGAGGGGGCGGTTACGGGGATGAACCATCACACCTGGCCAATTTCAGACTCTTTGTGTGCCTGTCACTGCTCCTCCAAGCAGGACCACTGCCCTGCCTTTTAGTCCACAGAGTCCTTGCCATATGTAAAATAGATTGCTTTTTTACAAAAATGAAGAGAGCCATCTGGTAACAATGGGTCCCCAAGCCTAGACTTCCACTTCCTGGTTCTTGATGGTCCTCAGTCCTGAGAGGCTAAAGTGAACCCCACTCTCAGATGGAGGTCTTGGAGGCCCCGGCCCTAGCTGTTTCAAAGCAGTCATTGCTGGGTATCAGACATTCCAGGGCTTAGAGCAGTCAGAAGGGGCATGCCAATCTAGACTGCTGAAAGGAACCATCAGTGCAAGGCAGAAGCTTGGGAGCGCTGGGCCTGTGGGCAGAATACTTCTGCGAGCCAGGATTCCAGGATGCAAGTGCTCTGTGACCCTGAGCAACTGTTGGCCCTAACTGGGCCTTAGTTTCCCTGTAGGTATAATGAAAGATTGGACTGGAGTCTCCTTAAAGTTAATTCCTGTGCACAGTCTCCCGATTTAAGAGTCCAGTAGAGTGGAGCTTCAGAGTCAGACAGACCTGGGTTGCCCTTGCTGCTCTGTGACCTTGAACAGGTGATTTCATGTCTCTGACCTTGTGTCTCACCTGAGGATGAGAAACTCCCTTTCTCAAATGAGGATTATGAAAGCATTTCATTGTGGAGACCAGTGGGGAGAGCGCGTAGCATATAGTAGGTGCTGTCTTTCTGCATTTCCAGGGGAGGAATTGAACCCACAGGGTACAAGTTGCTGGCTGCCTCAAGGGTGGAATGATTTCCCAACTGAGGCACTAGAGGGCACCCCAGTTCTAACAAATCACTTAGAAGGGCAGCTGCTCTTTTTAAGCATGTGCAGAGCTACACCATTTCACACCTGAGTGTGTGTGGCAGGGGCTCTGATTGTCCAAATTTTACAAATGAGGACACTGAGCAAAGCCTGACTTGCCCAAAGGCTGCACAGGGCCCCTGGAAAGTCCAGTATCAGGAGAGAATAGTGTGGAGTGTAAAAGAAGGAAGGAAGCTGGAGGATTGCTTGAAGCCTTGGAGTTCCAGACCAGCCTGAGCAACACCGCAAGACCCCATCTCTACAAAAAATGCAAAAGTTAGCAGCTGGGTAGTGCATGGCTATGGTTCCAGCTGTTTGGGAGGCTGAGGCAGGAGGATCACCTGAGCCCAGGAGTTGGAAGCTACAGTAAACTGTGGAAGGCTTGATGCAGGTCGAGGCCCTCTCTGTGCCCCCTACCCCTAATGTTTGCTGCTGATAGGCAGATGGATTCTCCAGAGCTGAAAAAGGACTCAGATTTGTGGGTTTCAAGCCGAGTGGACACGTGGTTTCTGTGTTTGAGGCAGAGTTGATGAGTGTGAGCCAGGGTGCTGTGACCTTGTGCCAGCCACCGCCCCCTCTGGGCCTAGCATCTCATTTGTTGAAATGCATTAACGTCTCACAGTTGGCTTGCTGTGCACGTGTATTGAGTGCCTACCCTGGACTTGGTCTGAGCTGGGTCTAATACCTGAGTAGGACAAGAGAAGATGGGCATTCGAGAGGCTGAACCACAATGTGCAGAGGCCAAACACCTCTGGAAGAGGTGGGAGATTTGAGGGTGTCACTGTTTTTATCACTATTGGAGCCCAGAGGATGTAATGTAACTGTTTCAATGGTTCAGCAATGCATGGATGAGAAGGTTGTCATGGAATTTGGTCTGAATTATTACAGTTTAAGAAAAGCTGATGTTGGCCAGGCCTGGTGGCTCACACCTGTAATCTCAGCACCTTGGGAGGCCCAGGTTGGAGGATCACTTGAACCCAGGAGTTGGAGACCAGCTTGGGCAGCATAGCAAGACCCTATCTCTACAGAAAATTAAAAAGTTAGCTGGGTGTGGTGGTGCATGCTTGCAAGTTTCAGCTACTTAAGAGGCTGGGCGGGGGGATCACTTGAACCCAGGAGTTGGAGGCTGTAGTGAGCTATGATTGTGCCACTGCACTCCAGCCTGGGTGACACAGCAAGACTCTGTCTCTCAAAAAAACAAACTAACACAAAAAACGCCTGATGTTTCATGTAGAAATTCTGAGGCAGGGATGCACAGCTGCAGGTGTTTCATGTTGTATTAATATTTTGTATCAAACATTTATGTTAATAGAATATAAGCATGTTTGCATTGACCTAGTATTTTCTAGCTATAATATAAACGTAATAATGTAGTAATCAGAGATTTTTGTTTTGCTCCTTCTGTGTGCTAGTGTATCAGTTTTCCAGGGCTGCCATGTTAAAAAAACCAGAGACTTCTGAATGGCTTAAATAGAGGAAATGTATTTTCTCACAGTTCTGGACGCTGCAAGTTCAAGAGCAAGGTGTTAGCAGGGGTGCTTTCTCCTGAGGTCTCTCTTCTTGGCTTGGGGATAACTGCTTTCTCTCTTTGTCCTCACACCCTCTTTCTCCTGCATGTGTGTGTTCCCCTGTCTGTTTCCAAATTTCTTCCAATGAGGTTAACAGTCAGATTGGATTAGGACCCCACCTAACATCTTTACTTTAAAGCTTATCACAGCTTTAGAGGCCCTATTTTCAAATAACAGTCACCTTTTGATGTACTATCAAAAGGGGGTTAGGGCTTCAGTATACGAATTTAGGGGAATGCAATTCAGTCCACAACAGCCAGGTACTGGGAGGAGCACTTTATTGCTTCTGTTTGTGCTGACAACAGTCCTAGAATGGAGGCACTGTTACTATGTGCGTCTTGCAGATAAGGAAAACACGGTTCAGAGAGGTTAAGCCACTTGCAGAAGATCACACAGCTGGTCAACACTGGAGCCAAGATTCCATCCCAGGCTGCCTTACTTTGGACCCTGCACTGTTAGTTTGTGTTTTTAATTTGACCTTAAACCTAGGGATATCTTTCCATATTCTGTTGAATTTACCAAGCCGTCCTCACTCCTCGCTGTACTCTGCCCTCTCCCTGTTAAGGCTTAGATTGGAAAAGACCTGGAGCGGGGAGGAAAGGCCCTTGCCAGACCCCACTGCTGCCCCAGCTTGCCTGGGCCACACCTGGCCCATTTGGCCACCTGCCCAGGGGGGCGTGTCTGGGGCCACCCATTTCCAGCTCTGCCCTGACCGTCCCTGTTTGCCTGGGCCCAGTGAAAGCCTTCTTTGTCCTCCAGTTCATTCCTTCTGGAGGGATGACCTAAGTCCTGTCTTGGGGACAAAGTGGCAGCCTGCCACGTGAGTGCAGGTCAGACCCACTAGTCTCCCAGGCTAACTAAGGCGGGTTGGTGGCCTTAGTTATACTTTGCCAAGTTAAGTGGGGTCTGGAAGGGTGCAGAGCCCCACCCCTGGGTCCTGAGAGATAATGCCAGTGGCCCCTGCTTGCACAGAACTTGACAGTGGGCCAGGTGCAGTGGCTCACACTTGCAGTCCCAGCACTTTGGGAGGCCAAGGCAGGCGGATCACCTGAGCGTCAGGAATTCAAGACCAATCTGGCCAATGTGGTGGTGAAACCTCATCTCTATTAAAAATACAAATATTAGCCGGGCATGGTGGTGGACACCTGTAATCTCAACTAACTACTCAGGAGGCTGAGGCAGGGGAATTGCTTGAACCCGGGAGGCAGAGGTTGCAGTGAGCTGAGATTGTGCCACTGCACTCCAGCTTGAGTGACAGAGCGAGACTCTGTCTCAAAAATAAAAAAGAAGGCCGGGCACGGTGGCTCACACCTGTAATCCCAACACTTTGGGAGGCCGAGGCGGGTGGATCACAAGGTCAGGAGATCGAGACCATCCTGGTCAACATGGTGAAACCCCTTCTCTACTAAAAATACAAAAATTAGCTGAGCATGGTGGTGCACGCCTGTAGTCCCAGCTACTCAGGAGGCTGAGGCAGGAGAATTGCTTGAACCCAGGAGGCGGAGGTTGCGGTGAGCCGAGATCGCGCCATTGCACTCCAGCCTGGGTAACAAGAGCGAAACTCTGTCTCAAAAAAAAAAAAAATAATAATAATAAAATAAAATAAAAAAGAAAAAAGAAAGAAAAAACTTGACAATGTATAAGGTGTTTTGTGCTTTCTGGTTTATCTGATCCTCCCAGATTCTGCAGGGTGTGCAGGGTAGGGACTCGCTGAACAAATGCCTTTGGGCCAGTTATTAGCTGCCATGACAAACATCTCCAAATCACAGCAGTGCAAACCAGCCCCAGTTCATTATGTTCACGGATCCTTTGGTTCAGGAATTAGCAGGGCTCAGTGAGTGTGGCTGCTGTGTGTCTGGAGTGTCAGCTGGGAGCCTCAAACAGTTGAGAGGTAGAAACATCTAGAGTCTTCTTCACCCACATGTCTGGTGCATGTGGTGGTTCAAAAGCCAGGCTTCCCTGGGACTGTCAACCAGAGCACCTAAACACAGTCACTCCTGGTGGCCTGGGCATCCTCACAACATGGCAGCTCAGGGCTCTGGAAGTGAGTGTCCTGGCAAGGAAGGCAGATGGCCACACTTCCCTTTATGAAGGCTGCAGCCTCGGGACTCACATAGTGTTACTTCTGTTCTCTGCTGGCCAAGCAGTCACAAGGGGAGGGGACATGGACCCCCTTCTCAATGACAGGTGTGCCAAAGAATGTGTAGCCACATTCAAAACCACCACACCTTGCAGTAAATAAAATGTGCCCCGGTGACATGCACTGGGCGCCTACTCTGTGCTGGACATTGTGCCAAGGGCTTCGTGTGGGCACATGTCTGTACTTTCAGCAGGCCCAGGTGGTGGTGGATTCATTATTTTCCTGGCAGGCATTTGGCCTGGGAGGGCAGAGGAGCCAAGGGGAGCAGCGGTGCTGCTGGCAGTTTGGTATTGAGTGTGCCACAGTCGGAAGATGTGGGCTGATCTTTTTCTCTTCCTCCTCTAAACTTAGAATATTCCTTGAGTTCTTGAAAATCCTCACTGAGAGGTCTGAATCATCTCACTCACCAAACCCTCCCTCTGGTGTTTATTTCCAGCAGTTCCTCTCTCCCTGTGTGCTGATTGGCCCCCACCTTGCCCCCGTAACCCCCTGTCTGCCCTGTGGCTCTGTGAGAAGGGTATGTTGCCTGCTGCTGGGAGTATTTGAGGAACCATTGGGTGCGGCCTTATGGCCCTAACATAGGAACCAAGTGATTGCTCACCCTGTCTGTGAGCTGGTGTTTCTATGACTCCCTTCAGATCCAGGTCTACTAGGGTTCATTCATCTGTCTTCCCACAGCCTCATATATAGTAGGTGCCCAATATATGTTGAGTGAACCAAACTGATAAATGGGGAAGGGGGGAGGGATGAAGGAAGGAAGGGGTGGGAGGGAAGGAATGAAAGGGAGGAGGAAGGCAGGCAGGCAGGCAGGCTGTTCAAGAGCAGAGATTCTCTCTTATGCACATCTGTGCCCCGACACATAGTAGGCACTCAATAAATGTTCACTGCTCCGGATGAATGAAAGAGTGAGTGGATGAGTGAGACTGATTGAGAGCAGAAACAGCCCCTCTCTTTGTGTCCCTGTCATATTACACAGTGCCTGGTGCTCAGGAGCTTCCATCAGTGAATGTTATGTTGAATGTGCATGAATGAATGAACTACTTAAGTGAACTGTTTATCAGCAGTGGCTGTGTCTTATTTCATATCTATATGCACAGTGCTTAGCAGAGGGCTGAGTACCCAGCAAGTGCTAATTAATCACTTACAGAACTGAAGGAAAGAGTGAAGGGAAGCAACAAATGCGAAAATGAAGCTTTTCATCCTCAGAATTCATGTCTTGTTCATCGCTGTCCCTCCACTTCCTAGCTTAAGGTCTTGCACACAGCGGGTGCTCATTAAATGTTAATCTGAATGAATGAGTGAGTGGGTGAGTGAAAAAGTGGTTCTTGAGGGTAGGGACATGTTTTGTTCATTAGTTTCTTCAGTTTCTGGAACAGGGCTTGGCACACAGTAGGTGCTGAATAAATATGTGTTGAGCTGAAGGCATGAATAAGGGAGTGCATAAATAAACTTCTTGAGGGTAGGGAATGGATCTTGTTCATCTTTTCCCTCAGGTCCTAGCGCAGGTCCAGCCATAGAGCAGGTGCTTAGCGAATGCTTCCTGCACTGCCCTGACCTTTGTAGGGCGTCCATCTGTGAATGGGTTGAGAAGGGAAGCCCGGCTGGGAGGACCTCGCCCGTCTCGGTCTGCCTGCGCCCTGCCCCATCCACCCAGCCCCACTACAGACTTTTCCTGTTGTTCTAGTCTGCACAGGTGGACAGGAAATCCCCCCACAGGCCTGCCAGAAAGCCGTTTCCCATATTCTCCCCACACCGAGCTGGCTTTGAGTGAGACCAAGGCACCATGAGCCCCAGTGCTGTCTGGCTGTGGAACAGTACCCCCCAGGGACCCCTCTTCCACGTTAGCAGGTCTAAATTTAGAGCCGGCTGAGCAGCTTGCACCGGGCAAGTAAAGCCGGGGGAATGTTCTACTCACATCCAGCCCCTAAAATCACCATGTTCAGCACTGGTCAGGCCTGTTAACCCCCAAACAGCTGAGCGCAGTAGGTATGGAGAGCAGAGTTAAGGCTTTGGGGTGCAACAGAGCGGGGTTCAAATCTACCTCCTTGACTTCGAATTTACAGTCCGTGGCAACAAAATTACTTACGTGAGCTTCAGTTTTTCTCATCTGTTAAATGG